>NW_024524155.1:1562219-1917892 GCF_017590135.1 Pyrgilauda ruficollis | reverse complement strand
GGCGGCCCGCGGGCGAGCGGGGGCCCGGCCGCGGCGCTCCCGGGCGGGGAGGCGGGGTCGCAACCCCAGAACCAGCGCTTCCCGATTTGTTTCGTTTTTTTTCAGGTTACGAGACATTCCCTCAGGCTGAAACACGCCGACTCCTGCGTTTCCTGCCACCGGGCAAGGAGCATCCTATCGGGATGGGGGGCCGGCGGTCTCCGTTAGAACCGGGCGTACCGTGCCAGGCAGAGTTATGGGGTGACCTCGGGGTGTTCGAAGAAGATGAGGAGCTGGAGGGTTTCAGGAGGGAGGCGGAAGTTCTGCGTGAGAAGCTGAGGGAGGCTCTCAGGTAGGACGATACCTGGTAAGGACGGCAGGATGGGGTGCAGGATTCCTTCTCCTTCTGGCCAGGGAGGAGGCGGAGCATGATGTCCCAAAATGCACGTGCATAGTGCCAGAACACTGGCCACAAGCGTAGTCACAGCAGGGAGGATGGGGTCAGTAGGTGCCCACGTAAGCAGCTTTCACATAAAACAAGAACAGCACAAATCCCCGCCTCACTCGTCAGCTAATCACGCTTGAAACGTGCCAGCAGATGACACACGTTTCTATCCAGTGTCCAGTCTTCAGAGCCGTGGTCTTTCCAAGGTCGAGCTCTCAGATGACTTTCCTTGTGGTTAATCTAGCTTTGCATTCACTAGCAGGTCACACATGCACTCTTAAAAGAAAGTTTATGAAGAAGAGACTGCAGCAATTACCAGCAAGTGTATTGACCAGGAGTCTGTTCACACATGATCTGCACCTTCTGTCTCCCACGCTCTTTTCCCCTTTGCTGCTCTTGATCCACTCTGCTTCACCTTGATCCTTCCTTTTGCCTGCATTTATTCCTTCCCTAAAATCTAATTTTCACTCACTTTCACAATCACCCTCAGACATCCTATGAGAAGTTTGCTATTTTAATGAGACCCAGAATAGTCTCAGGTGGGTTTTTTATTTTTTTTTCTTATTATCAATAATATGGTCGTCTTCTCAGGTACAAAGTTTCTAGCTGAACCTCTCAAACATCACACTAAAGCAGTTTCTTGTAATGACATTGCCATCAGCACCCCAGGAATGCTAGTGTTTGGTACCGTTTGTTGGGATTTGTGCATCTGTGTGCCTGATTGTTCTCCTGCATTCGTATGTTGAGTAGCTATTAGCAAGATAACCCTAAAGCTGGAACTTTATGGTTTGCTTGTGGCCTTTCTGGCAAAAGAGTGCTCGCAGCAAAATAAATTGCATGACAAAGCTAAGTAGGCCTAACTTCCATTTTATACATGGAAAACAAAACAAGCAAAGCTCTGCTCACAAACTTTGGTAGCAAAGTGAAATATGGAGCCTGAGAACGACAAACCCTAGGCCTGTCTTTTAACAGTCAGCTCAGCCTGCGGTGTCTTTCTCTTAATCAGTAGTGTCTCCCTTCTTTTAACTCTGTTTTTTAATAATGTCACTAATTTCCCCTTCATAATGTGTTTGTCTTAGTCATACATCTGGTAACATAAGGCAGTCCAGTTCTTTGACCGACCTCACCTCAGACAGTACCTGGGATCAGCAAAAGCCTCACTTGTTTCCTAAGTCCCGCTTGAGGCCAAAAAGTGCTTCATCTCCCTGGATTCCTTCCATCACCATCCCTCAGCCTTTCAAAATGACCCTGCGGGAAGCTCGCAAAAAGTCCGAGTTGATGAAGTCGTACATGTTTCTTGAACTAGACAAACAGAGAGACAAAAGGCAAAGCCAGGATGAAGCTGAATGTCAGAAACAATTCCGGGCACAGCCTGTACCTGCCCACGTGTTTCTGCCCCTTTATCAGGAAATAATGGAGCAGAATGAGATTCGCAGGCAAGCAGCAACACAGAAAAGAAAGGAGCTGCTACTTTCAACACAGCGGCCCTTCAGTTTTCTGGAGAAGGAAGAGAAAAAGAAAGAAGCTATCAGACAAAAATTCCTGGCAGCAGCAACCCCAAATGAGAGCTCCAAACAGAAGCAAGCCAGTAAAAAAGTTCCTAAATCTACTTATGACTCACTTCTTGGAGATAAACTCAAAGGTAACATGCCAGGGCTCTTTCTGTAAAAGCACCTCCCTGCCTGTCCCTTGCTGCCTCTGTGCTGGGAGGTAAGATCATGGCTCGTAGGGCATCACTTGGAGCCTCAGGCCAGCATCCCCTGGTGTTGTTGAGTCTCCTGTGTGTCACTGGTCATTACATTTTGTTTAGATACCCTTGCAGTAGAGTGCCCTAAGTTCAGTAGTCCTGTATGAGTGTCAGCAACAGCAGTTCTGTTCCACTCCCCAGAAAACATGGGCACATTGAGCTCTACAGACAGATTTCCATATCCATTTTGCTGCAGATTGTGACAGTCTGGGAATCTTTCCCTACACTGCATTCCATACCTCTGGTTACTCTAAAGGGACTGAGATGATTTGTGGCACAAACATGAAGACAGATGTAGTGCCATAGGTCTCCAAGGTCCATGCAGTATCTTCGATTTGGCAATTTTACTCCTATTCAAGTGATCCATTCTGCACAGAACCCCTAGGAAAGGAGAAAAATATTTTCTGAGCCCAAATCAGGCAATTAGTTTGGTTCTAAGTGATAGTGTAGTAGTCCAGTCTTTCATGCCATTCTCTGATGCTTCCAGTGGCCTTCCCACTTGCACTGGCTCAGTTGCTAAAACAGGGAAAGGAGGTGCCCAGGACCATTCTAGTCAGGAAGCCAAGGAAATGTTACTGATGCTTGCCTGCTTTCAGATGACTTAAGCCACTGCAGTTGAAAGTTTGAAGTAAGCAATTCAGACTTCATGCTTGAATGTGGGAACTAAGCCAGTCCTTAATAATTCTCATGGCTTTTCTCATTCTTTTCTCCTTTTTTACTGTTTCTGTGGTTTCTTCTTGAGGATACTCCAGTTCAGTTCTCATCAGAAAACATTGTTTTAACCTACATAGATTAGAAAGGTAAAAGGCAGCAAAGGACAAACCATTGTTCTATTTCTGTCTGGTATATGAGAAGGGAGGAGAAATGAACATTTCATAGTTCAGGCAATGAATACCTATAAATTGAATCAAAACCATCTTATTTTGCAAACAGCAGTATTGATTTTTTTCCCTAAAAGCAAAAAAACAACCCTCAGCCAACTGTCTGCATTTTCATAAATATTTAGTGCTGCACAGGAAAGGACTTCAGTTTGATGCTATAATCTAAAACATATTCTATAGAAAGTTTGCCACGAAAATCACTGAACATGATCTATCCATCAAATGTTCCTTACTTAAAGGCTTTTCCAATATAGACAATTACTGCTGAAAAAAGTAGAAAAAGTCATTACATAGAAAAGCCATCATCTGTTACAAGTATACTTGAATGATTCATTTGTACCACACAGTCAACATAGCTGAAAGTCCCACATAAAAGGTATGGGACTAGTATGGAAGATTAACATTTCTGCAAGACAAAGGAGACAAAGGGCACAAGTTACCTGGTACCTTTAAGAATAGGAGAATTCCTGTTGAGTTATTGTCCAATAAGAGATATCTAGAAATTAATGTCTAAGAAAGAGACCCTACCATGGTTTTACTGGTATCTTTGAATTATTTTTCCGTAGGAGGCAGAGGAGAGAGGGGCTGAAAAAGGGGGAAAGGAGAGCACAGGATGTTTGGTCTCTCCTGTATCTGTAGCTGTCATCATAATGGAAAGTTTAGACTTGGGTGGTGGCAATTTTTATGTCACTCATACTCTTCTCATTGCTTTCCTTTTGATCCTTTAGAAGCTGAACTCTGCAGGGAAATCCGTATTCAAATGAGAGCAAAGGATTTGCTCGAGAGCTCTGTAGCTCCTATAGATACCAGCAACTGTCGGAGGGAGCCTCAGTCCCGAACTGCCACCAGAACTAAGCAGGAAAAACTTGGCTTCTTACAGGACAAAAGTTTCAGCTTCAAACCAAGGATTAATCCAGCAATACCAGATTTTGAAGAACTTTACTGGGCGTTTCAGAGGAAAACAGTAAGGAGACAAGAAGTCAAAGAGCCAACTCGTAATAAACCATTCAAGCTGAGAACCTCCAATCTCCATGCCAGGCAGAGGCAGGCTAATGAAAAGATAAAGGTGAGATAGCTGGATATTTCAGTGGTACTGCTTTCTCCTAGCAAGATATCAACTTCTCAAGTTTATAGCATTTAATTATTAATAGTTAACAGTCTGTGACATCTGCCCTTGTATTGAGAGTACTGCAGAATTCTAGGCCAAACAAGAGAACAAAATTCTACACAAAATGAGCTATGACAGCTAAGGCTCAGTCACCCTTTCATAGCTCTAATCATGTCTCCTTCCCCTTGTCCCTCAGCCCATCCACATGTAAATCTGTGCTGATGGAAGAGAGAAGAGTGAGTGCATTCTCATAGCCCAGCTGTTCTCTTTGGTAGGCAAATAACAGAGGAGATTCTGTACTAGCAACTATCTGTGAACAAATACACTGAATGAAGTTTCCTTTCTTTCAGGATTCTCAGAAGCTTTCCAAGGTTTCAGTGCAAAAAAGTTACTCTCTGCCTGGACTTTCCTCTCTCTCTTCCAACACCCTTCCTGTGCATATTACAGATGCAACTAGAAAGAGGGAATCAGCTATTAGGTAGGTAGAAAGTTTGTCCACAAGACTGTACAACTACTGACCAATGTGGAGGAAAAAAAACCAGTGTTTTCCCTCATCACATCAACTATACTTGAATGTTTCTCTGTCTTCTTTCTTTGCTAAGTCTTCCTCTGTCTCCCAGTTGCTTTGGAAACTGCACATTTGTACGGCTGAAATTTTGCTTTTTCTCCTTGGAGGACTACAAAAGTGAAATTCCCACCCAGCATGTGGTCTGGCTGTCCGCATGGGCTCATCAGTAACTTTTTTCCATATAGATATGCCCAAGATAACAAAAAGGAAGGGGACAAAGAAGGAATTTATTGGCTGGAGAAACAGAAAATGAAATGTCAAGCTATGCAAAAGTCTGTGAACAGCCGAGCAAAAGCACTGGATCCTCATAAAAGTCTGGAGGAAACACAAAAGGACAAGTCAAAACAGAATAGGTCAGTATCCTACTCTGCACAAAAATAACTGTTTGCTCTTGATGAAGATCATCAGATAATTCTTTAGGACAGATTAGGTCTAAAAACATTCCTAGCCTAACCTTTTTTGGCTATTGTATCCATTCCACATTCATTTGGATATCTTGACAATTCCACACTTCTCCTTCCATACAGAACCGTTTCCTTTAATGTTTGTAGAAACTAATTTGTACAAGCCAGTCAACTGTAATGTGTAGTTTGGTAAAGAACACATAAGAGACAAGTTTTTCTAAAAATGTGAACACAGTTTCTTGCTTGCAGTCTAGAAGAGCTTTGCTAATAGGTCCATAACTTGTCAGCAATAGGGTTTTTTTTCCCAGCATTCAGAATCAAGAGAATTACCAAAGTGATTTAAAGAATGGAACACTCACTGAGAATTCATCATTCCTGATCAGCTACAGTCAGAGGTAACCTATAGTAGACAGGCAATTTTTCCATTTCAGGCAAAATATGCAAGACAGAACAAAAGAATACAGAAAGGAGCTGGAAGAAATTAAGCTGCGAGTCAAGAGCAGACCATTCCTTTTTGAACAGGTCACCAAGGTAACTGATCAAAGTCCCAGAGTGTTTCTGGGTAATAGGATAAATTGTCTTTCACTTAAGACAGGCATTAAGAAATCTAGTCTCAAATTAATTAATGGATGAGAAGGTACAGTCTCATAGTCTCTGGGCTGCACTCCAAATAACACAAGGAAAAGCCACCAAAGAATGCTTTAAATTCCTTCCTATTTTTTTCCCTGAAAAAACATTCAGGCTTATTTCTAGGAGCTTGCCAGTTCCTATTATGTATTGTAATCACAGTATATTTTCTGATCAAAATCAAGGCCTCATCCCACCAGAAATTAAATAAATACCTATTCTGCACCTGAATACCATAGACTACAGTTTGGAGATGCAAAATTTTTTCTTAAAACCCTCTCCAGGTTAAGCACTTTTTCTTTGTATCTCTACTGCTACAGAAGAACATTAATGATGGTTATGTCGCTTTTATTACCTGTAGGCTTTGCAATCTGGGGCTGCATTCAGCACATCTCAACCATCACACAGTACCAGCTGCAAATCTCTATTGCACCTGAGGTGTAGATACAGTGTGTACTGTAACTTTTTCCCTGGGTTTTCTCTTTCATTTCCTCGCAGGAACTGCAGCTGGTTAGAGACAGTGACAATACACTGACAATATGCTGATTTAAAATTTCTCAAGAAAGTACCCTCCTGGATCAGGCTTTCTGTTCTGCTAATGGAGGCAGAGAACACACATGTGTGATAAATACTGGTAATATTTCCGTGTACCAGATTGTAAGAATTCACCATTATCAATAGTGTTTACTCATGTTCATACTAGGTATCTATCCTTCCATATAGAACACCTTAATCTTTAGGGACTGGCCAGTCCCTCTGGAAAACCCTAATCTCAGACTACATTAATTTGCAAGGTTCATTTGGAAGCAATGAGGATATAGGACCCAAGATGGTTGTCTTTCACTTGAGCTGATATGAAGCTATTTCACAGGCATTCTCCATGTATTAACTTCCCTGTTGTTAGTTCTTATCACTTACAAGCAAATGTGCTTACAGGATTTCACATAACTTGGGTTTTGCACATGTTTTTGATTTGAGTGTCAGAGTTAGGACTCAGACACAAGTATACCAGTCTGGTAAGAATGGAATGTGGTAGAATGAGGAGAACAGAAGAAGAAAAAAAAAAGAACTGAAGCAGGAAAATGCGAGCTCTGGCTTTGGGAGATGTGAGACATTGTCCTAGTGTTCAGTTTTGGTACTGTACTTTATGGATTACAAAAATTTTGGACAGGAGGTTGTGTTGTCCTCTTGTCCCCTTTAGGAGCATCAGATGTACATTTCAAAACCAGCTGACTGTTATGGGGAATCCCCAGTTCTGTGCATTTACTGTTTAAGTTTCGATTTCACAGCATGATGCTCGTCAAGGAGCAGAGCGTCGCTACAGACGCACCCTCCAGCAGGTTGGCCTCAGTGAAGAATTTGTAAGGAAAAAAGGGAAAGATGCCACTGACTTGCTGGAAGAAGAATCTGATGTTCACAGGTAATAAAAACAATGTAGTACAGCTCTTTTGTCTGTGACTAAAAATATTTTCCTTGTTCATGAATGCATTCCGGTTTCTATAATGTAATGTAGGAAAAATTAAATTAACTTCACTGCTCTTATTAAGCATTGTGGCTCCTCTCTCTGAGTTCCTGTGACTGCACCCTATTTCATATGCACGGTGCCAAGCATTTCTGGTATTAGCCCATCACTGTTTCTGCAGGCTGCCCGAGCCTCGGGGTGAAAAGGATGACTGTACTGAACAGGAAGGAGTACCTCAGGAGGAACTGAGCGCAAAGGGAGTGGCAACGTGAAAGCCTGCAGAAGAATCCAGCTGTCAGTTCTTGACTTCTTTTGTTCAAGATTCTCCTGGTTAATCCTCAGGAGCTTAATAGTTTAAGCTGACACCTAAGAATTGCTGTGGGGTGAGACGGGAGAATTTAGTAAAGGGAAAAAATCAACTGTTGTTTAGAGCACGTCTTGTTCAGCCCAGCAAACCCTGCAGCCTCCCTTAGTCTTCAAAAGTGTCCCTTGAGTGAGCTCTTTCCCTTTAATGGGCAACAAAACAATTTAGAGAGGTTGAAGCACTATCTTTGGATAAAAGTAGATATGAAAAATGGAAGAGGTGCATCCTCTAGTGTCAGCTCCTTGCATTCATGCCACAGAAGCACACAGGAAAGGGAGAATGCCTTCTACTGTACTAAACCTTTTTTTAGACACATCTGTGGTAGAATGCTTTCAAACAAGGTACTTCTACAAAAACAAATATCAGGATTTGACCCACCTTGGGAGAAGACTCAAAGGGAAGTCTTTCTCTGGTGTTAATTCTTCATTCACCTACTACCAGCTTGGCTTCTTCCCCCCATTAGTAAGAAGCAATAGTCTTCCTATATTAAAAAATCTCCCATGTTTCATGATTTGAAAGTGTTTCAACATCTTTCCA
This sequence comes from Pyrgilauda ruficollis, assembly GCF_017590135.1. NCBI lineage: Eukaryota > Metazoa > Chordata > Aves > Passeriformes > Passeridae > Pyrgilauda > Pyrgilauda ruficollis. The sequence continues at coordinate 1,909,770 of NW_024524155.1, read as the reverse complement.
ATTTAGGTCATTAATTTGGCCCAAAAAACAACCAAAGTTATGAAGGTTGTAATTAAACACTTTGAATGCATCACTTTGAATTATTGTTGTCCTAATTGTATGATTACTGTGATATCAAAGATAGATTTTGGAGGAAAAAAGATTAGGTGTTGCCTGCCAGGAGGTTGCACTCAAATGCCTGGTGCATCTTGAAAGGCATAATTCACACTTTAGTGATCTCCCTTTGCCTGACACTAATAACCATTTCAAAAATAAAAGTCCTTGCCACCTGAAATGTTTTCTGAGAATTTTGCACTTTGACATTAAAATATTTTCAAATAGATATAATGTTTCTGTATTCTCAATTTTCCTGATCAGTCATCTTTTCCTCACTTACTTAAATACAAGATGTATCTCTTTTTGTCACCTCAGTCCTTTTTCCTTACATTGTAATGACACAGCCTTATCATCAAGTCAGAAATACAGTACCTGTCAGAGCTACCAGATTAGACAAAGATATAAAACTGAAATAATGACATTTTTAATCATAACAAATTACTAAATCCAAGGATTTGAGGTCCAGGGGTTTCACACTGCTATGTTACAGGCTAAATGCACCAAACTGCAACATCCTCATTAGTGACTCAGTCTCCACACTGAGAACAGGCTTAAACTCCTTGGAGGGTTCCAGAAAGGCTGTTACCAGTGTACCAGTTCCTACACAGGTTAAATTGTGTAGGATATCCAGAGGCTGTTCCACAGTGACCATATTGTCACTGTGCCTCGCTACATTGAAAGAGTAAGGAAAGAAGATTACTTCCATGCTCTAAGTCTGTGGTTTAAAGCCTCTTATGGATATATTTGGAGCAGTGGGACTGAAATTTTAATACATGCATTTTAAAGGGTATTTACTAAAATTGTTTGCTGAGTTCCATAATAAGTTAATGGTGCTGAAAACAAGAAATTTCCAAGTATGTGAAGTGAAAAGGGAAACCCTAAGAAAGGAGGAACAAAAGTTTAAATTATTATGCCATATCCTTTTAACAAATACTAAGGTGACATGCATGAATATAATAACAAATAAATTAAAGCTTTCATGTTGGTCCCTAAACTGAAATTGCAGAAATGTGATGAAAGTAAAAGCATCAAACTACGTAACTGAAACTCACATCTCTCTTGCTAAACAAAGTTTTGTTCTGAAAGGAGGATTACATTTCTGTAATTCTAAAAGAGAGCTGTAGTCTCTTAATATGTCTCAAAAATTGTATGGAAATAAAGAGTTTCAACTATGGTTCTGGATTTTTGCATTTTATGAAAATATTTGATTATATTCAGTTACAAGATTTACAGCCTGTTCAGCTAACCTACAAAAATACTGTTCAAAAGAAGACATCTCACTGGAGTATCTCCCATCCACTGCTGAGATGGCAGCCAAACTGCATCAGACTTTGATTTCCAGGTACCTGGTGGAGCTTCTGCAGGAACCTCCAGGTTACAATACCTATAACCAGCAGCAGCACTAACTTTCCATTCAGCTAGGGAGCAATATAAACTCTAGGTATTCCCTTTGCATAGAAGCTATTACAGATACACAGTACCTTAGCAAAACTTTCCATTCTCAGTAATGCCAGTTGTGAAGGCTCTTTAAGGTAAGAAAATATTCAGAACACCATGTGGAAGACTCATTTAAAGAGCTTGATATACCAAAAACATTTTGGAGAAAAATGATTGGGAAAAGCAGGAACAGAACACAGCAAATGTAACCAAATGATATCAAGTAGTACATTTATTTCATATAGTAAGTCAGCTTCTGACAGTGAGATGTATTAGAATATAGTCTCTGAAGGTAAAGGGTGGAAGGAAGGCCTGTTGCTCAAGATACTGAATATTTGAACAGTGCCTAGCACAATGAGGTCCTGGTCCTTAGCTGGGGCTCCTAGGTGCTCCAGCAAAACAAACACTTTAGGCTTTAGGAGATGGACTGCATAAGCAGTTTTGAAATGGCGTTCCACAACATGGGCTAAGTGACACCTAAGCAGACTTCACCCTTCAAGCTCTGCAAGAGAGAAACTTGGTCCAGCAGATCTTCTCCAACTCCAGTTTTAGGATTCATCCACTATCTACCCACCCCTCTGTGCACAGTTAAAGCAATGTTCATTCATCCCACTGCAATATGGTGAGCCTCAAGGAGGAATGATTGATCCCATCTCAGTCACCACATATAAGAGGGCGGAAAAAAGAGCAGCTGGTCTCACCCTCTTCTACTCCAATAATTGATTCAGTGTCTGGCAGGTGCAGAGACTCAACACCAAGGCTGGGCTGAGAGTTCATGGAGATGAGATTCTTACTATGCACTGTTGATTCTTCCAGCAAACTGCTGCCCATCAGTGACTCTATTATGAAAAAAAAGGGGAAAAGAATTCCCATGATGCAATTACACTGCAATATAAGATACAATTCTATCCTACAATCCTATCCCTGCCCCACTTCAAGTCATACTGAATTCTTCCCTCGACACCTACTTTATCCATTCCTACTCTTTGGGCAGCCAGTGCTCCAGTGGATGGAAAATACTATGTTTATTGTTTTGAACCTTACTATGGTGGGATCTTATGCAGGATTGGCTTTCTCTTTAAAATTCACATTGTGTAAAAATGCAGGCTGCTTGCAACAAGAAAACATAACCAACGGAAAAAATCCACATAAAAAACCCCAACTAGATTCATATTGATTTTGAAAACAATAATCATATCTACCCCTTGACCACCACACAAAAATACACCTTTGTCTTCTGTCCTAGAAAAGGGAAGGGTAAGCAGTCCTTATCTCCAAGAGGAACAGACTTTTGTTTCTTACTGGCTTGTGGTCTCATATTATCAGGACAGACATCTTTTCTTTGACCATCCACTATTTTTTTTCCTGCGCTTTTCCCCCAGAGTGCCTGTGGTCCCTTCCTTACCTGGCTGTTCTCGCTCCCTGCTGCCAGCTGTTCCAATTCGGGAGTGGTGTTTCCTCATATGCACATTTCTGCTACCACTCTGGGAAAATGTCTTCCCACAAATTTGGCACTGATGGGGCTTCACTCCTTGGAGTCAAAGGGGGAAGAAATATCCCAAGAATTACCAAACTGGGAGAAGAGACCTCATCAACTAAGAAACTAATAACAGTTTTGAAATGGCTGTTAATACCACTGCTGGTAATTTATCAGTAAAAACCAAATGAGACATATTCCCATCTCCTGGAGGGCCATAAGCTTCTAGAACAGAAGAGGTTTAGATATCAGTAATGGCAGTTGTTGAATAACTCAAGTCTGAAGAGTAACAAAGTCTTCAAGTCAGATTGATGAGAGGGAACAAGTTATTTGAAATCATTTACTTGTTGATATGGAAGTACTTGATGTCCCACATATAGAATAAAATGACCAGAGGCAAGGAAGCTGTCTCCTGCCATCACACAATGAATTGCAGCATCTGGTTTACATTACTGAGCAGAGACTTGATGATGACTTGTCACTGTGAAAGGATTTTCATTTTACAGAGCAGTTCATCATTTTCACAGTACAAGCATGCCGTCCATACTTCTTGGCTCAATGGCATGGAAGCCAAGGACACAGGACAGAAAAAGCATGGAGAGCTCAATCCCAAATGTTGTTACTTCAATAATATCTCCCATTCACCAAACATACAATTTTGATTGTGTGCTGATGATATATAAGATAGAGCAATCAAAACAGAAGGCAGAAGATTTGAAACACTTGCGAAATACATTTCCACCTAAAACTTTGTCCAATTAAAAGTATGTAGTAGGAAAAAATAACAGAAAACCCTACCAATGGCGGAAACCCACTTGAAAGATTTCAGATTCAAATGGCTGTAGTTAATACACAGAGATGCTAGAGTCTCTCTTTTAAATAACCAAATGGCAGCCATGAAAAAGATATTCAACTTCATGACATTTTAGAAACAAGTTGTAAAAAAAATTTTTAATGCAATTTCAGTTTAGAAATAGACACAAACTAAAAAATTAAAGTGTACGGGCTACAGGCACCACAAAGGAAAGTCAAAAAACACTATGACCAGAAGCTCTGTAGAAACCAGGATTTTTCTTAAGGAAATCAAATCAAAGTCCTACAATAAAGTCTTTTTTCAGACAGATCTCAGAATGTCAGATGAAGACTCTTACCTGAGTGGACAACCAAATGTTTCCGAAGACTGGAATATTCAGCAAAGGAGCGACCACATCCCTGTGCCTGACACAGAAAGGGTTTTTCCCCTACAAGGGAAAAGTACGTTCTTAGATTTTGGGATCACAACTTAATCTGGTTGCCCAAGTCCCTGAGAACAGCCTGGACATCTCTACTCCGTTCTCCCATTTGGCCTTATGTATATCAGAGTTCCATGGGAATTGCACATCCTTCCTAAGCTTCCTAAGGCTTTTGCAGCATTCTCTTACCAGAAGAAACAGAGGTATTATTTTAAAATACTCTTAGACCATCCTTCACTGAAACTGAAGCAAGGGACCACTGTTTATAGATAACCTTCCAAGTATATAAATAATAATATAGTAATCTAAAACTACTTGATCTATGATGTATCTTCTATTTGCAGTTTTCAACAACCAGCTCTCTGTTCCACACACTCACAGAGTCCTGCTCCCTTTCTGCCTTTCAGTGCCGAAAATCCCATTAACTGTATTTCCCTTCATATCAGATTCTATACTTTATTTCAGATCAGGCTGAACTTGCCAAAATCCTGTGAGAGACGTGTCAGTCATTTATATCTATGTGAGGAGGAACTGTAATTCAAGGCACAAATTGTTCTCATGGGCTGAAGTTTATATCCCAGCTATTTTTGATTTATTTAAATTATGATAAATTGGGGGGGTTACTACATTAATGCAGTGCAATAAAATTAATCTGTTTTGAACACTCTCTTAATAAAGCTAGACATAACTTTTGCCTGCAACATCCCACTAAAGAACTCAATATACTATGTTTAACACTATGATTTCAAGTCTTTAACTGGACCCTTGTACAAGAGTTATAGCAAGACCACAGGAAGTTATTTTAACAATTTATTGTACAATATATAAGTAGTTCTTTCAGAGTAAACTTGTTTCTAAAGGTATTTCTACTGTGACTTTGCCTTTAGAACTCTTCTCCCTACAGCTCATTTATTAGCCTCTTATTTACAATAGCATTTGACAGCTGTAAGCAAAAAGGATCAACACAGCATGTTCCAATTGGTGTTACAAAGCTGAAATATGTAGCAGAGTCTCAAACACTGATTGTACTTTCAGGCTTGTTATGAATCTTTAAAAGTTTGGAAAAACTACCATTGACCTAAATAACAGCACACAGTTCCATCTGTAAGACACCCTAGAGCTATTTACACCTGCAATTTCATAACATCTTTGGTCTGATCAAATGCTTAATTCTACATTATCCATTTGTAGTTTAGAAAGTTACTATTTACTCCTCCAGAAGCCACTACTCTGCTGGTTGCAGAATGCTTTCTTATCAGGGAGGATTGTGCATGTATCAGCTGGGCCTATTAACTTAATCTGCACCTTGGCTGGGAGCTGTAAGTGAGAAAGAAAACTGCAAAAAATATAGCTGCTGTTACTACACATTCAAAATTGTATTATTGGTATACACCATTTTTAACTATATCCCAACATCTGCCCCCAAACCATGTGTTCCAGCTAGACTGCACATACTTTAAAATAGCACCATGTGCACCGACACACCACATACCATACGGTCGTGTTTAAGGAAGGCAGAAGGCACAAACAGCTGCTGGCGACCCACATAATCTGTAATTCCATTTCACCAGGGAAGTCTTGTTCTCTCACACTCGTCAAGGTTATTTTGAAATGTTAACCAACTGTAATACAATGCTTGCAAGGCCATCAGGGAATCTCTAACAATATTCCAAGAAGCCTGAACTGGGCCATTTGTTTGAGTGTTGTGATAACCCTGAGGCTTAAAAAACTAAACAAATAAAATCACCAGATTATTCACTATGAACTTTTCAGGTCCTTAATTAAATTGCTGGTCACTGTTATATTGCTGGTCATTTCAACAGTAACTTTTGTGCCTCTCTCAAACAACTTTCTAGTACAAAAACACCTAAAGCACTTTGGCTGCTATACCAACTTCTAAAAATACTGACAAGGCAGGATCATATTCTCCAGAGGAGCCATCATAAACAAACCATGTATAAAATACAGCACAATGAAACAAAGATTCTTGTTCTATTTACTATAAAAAGCTGAGCATTAATTGAGAGTATACAGGCTCCAGCATACAGTAACATCCCAAATTAGCATTGTGTAAACAGCAGTTTGCACACCATAATGCTGCCTTCCAATTAATGCTTTTTTCTGCTTTTCTTTGCTACTATATTTTTGCTACTCCTTCCACTGCATTCCTCATTTCCCTGTATGTCCCAAATGTTGTCATTCTACAAGCAGCATAGGTAACACAAGCTAGTCAGTCAGGCAGATGTCAGTACAGCTCCTACTATCTAAGCTATTGAGCCTCTCAGGAATTTCAAAGAACCTCTTTTCAAAACACAATTTCCTAAGTCATGTTCACTAACTACTCCCTTGGTAATGGTCTAGTTTCACACACCCCTCCCTCCATCACAAAACTGGAAGGGGATCTTCAGAGTATGCGTCTGAGCAGAATACAGCATCACCACACACTATTTGAAAGGTAAAGCCTGTGTGAAACTATAGAGGATAATAAAAGAGATTAGCACTTGATTTATCTGACCTACAGATCAAGGTGAATTGACAGAAAAGGGACATTAATGGAGGGCAGAGGTAAACAACATAATAATTTCAATAGTTTGATGATAGAGGAGGAAGTGGTTTATTCCTCAGGAAAGACCCCACCTCAGCAGACCACAAATAGGTGAGGTCTAAAACACACCAGTGTGAATTCGTAGGTGGTTCTTCAGATTTCCAGCTGTTGTGAACTGTTTACCACAGCCCAGTTCTGTGCACACAAAGGGTTTTTCACCATTGTGAGTTCTCATGTGCACCTTCAGCCTTTGCAAGACGTAGAAACTTTTTCCACAACCTTCTGCTGGGCAGGTGAAGGAGCGGTCGTTACTGCAAAGCAACAAAAAGCTGTTTCATTACCAGCTACTGCAATGCATTTTTTCATCAACACTTGGCTTCTTTCTTTTATTAAATACGAGTACCTGTTAAAATACAAAAATTCTAAACCAAAGATAGCAAACATACCTGCAACATTATCTAAATCTAATCCAAGTTTTTCAGCATAATTGATTTAAAGCACTCAACAGACCTAATATTTACATGAATAATGCCAGGTTTTCACAGCTTGTTAATGTCAAAACCTAACATTATGTCAAATACAGAGTGCATTTTTTCAAGGTCATAACAACAAATAGCTTCATTCTGCTCACCGGTGTGTTTTCAGATGATACTTGAAGTGAGCTGGCCATACAAATGTCCGATCACAGCCCTCAACTGTGCACTTCAGCTTTCTTTCCACACGAGATAAATGAGGAATAGGGCTTGAATCTTTTGGCTGCCCATCTCCTGTGCAAAGATGAACATTTTCCCCTGGAAAAAAAAAAGCCCACCAAAATCTAAAAAATATACAGATTACTATAATATGTCAAATTTAATAGAAAAACCAGCATCATATATAATACAGGATTGTAAATCAGGTATGTGTCTGGCTACTAACTGTTTAGCATGTCCTACATGCTGCTGTCTCGCCTATAACAGGGATCAAACACAGACTTGCAAACCCTACCAGGCCCATAAACTATTCCCAACAAGCTATCTGGATCAAATCAGCTGCTACCAAATAAGGCTTATCACAAAAAGAATAGAAAGCCAATGCACCAAAAATTGTAAAAATGGTCTCTATATCAATATCAAACAACCAATTTTAACTAGCAGCCAACTTTCACCTATTAGCTAAGCTGCTTTTTAAAACACCTTAGCTAAAATAAGAGATACTGCATTTGCATGCAATTATTTATTAAAATAATTAACTCAAAAAACATGTGAATAATTCAATTATGAATTCTCCAGAAAACTGATCTCCAAACTCAGTGGAGCTAAAAAGAAAGTATAATTTACAGTATGTATTAAAAATAGGCTCTTAAAAGTGAAAATGAAAGTTGAAAAACAAGCAGCTGCAGTCAGAAAGAAGATATTCTTTACACGTACTGGAGAACTAGTAGGCTACAATGAACAGATGGTTCCACTAGAGTTCATTCCCCAAGAAAAAAATGAGAAGCCTATTTATAATGATGAAAAAAGCCTAATTGTTCTGTATAATTCTGTCACTAATGATTTGAAGATGTCATAACTGATTCAAAGCAAGAGAGAATTAAAGAGAGGAATAAACAATGTGAAACTAGGGTTCTTGTATGGAACATTCACATTTGAGACACAATCTGTGGATGTCCTACCATTATTGCTTGCTTTGGCATTCTTTGCGAGCTGTGCCCTAGTGGCAGCAATTAAACTGTCATGGGCCAATTCTTGCACTCGTAGGAACCATGGGGTACTGCTGTCTGTGCTATCATGGGAGAGAAAGTCATTGCCAGAATCTTCTGCTTCATCTTGAACAAACACCAAGTGCTCTGCGGGAGACCCCAGCCCTAGAAAAGAAGACAAATTTGTGAAACAATAGTGTAACAGAGGGAAATGTCTTTTGTTTCTCAGAGATTAGTGTTCATAGCATGGATGAAATAGCTGCCCTGAAAAAGTCTCCACTGACCTCTACTTTGTAGAAAGATGTTGATGACTAAATGCTCCTAAAATATCCAATAATGCCCAGCAAATTTCATGATCTTTCCTCTTCATAAGCAGCAGGGACAGAGCTGTACTTGTATCTCCTGCATTCTGCTGAGACATATCCAGACAGATGACAAACAGAAGGACAATTACCTGCTCTTGTTAGGTTGAGAAGAATGAATGAAGTGCTGTCACTGGGCTGGAAGTCTTGCAATAAACTAGAAGTTTCTGGAGTTGACAGAAGTTCAGATGGTTTCTGTACATTCTGTGCCCTTGTTTCCTCTCCATCAGGGCCTACATTTACCTGGAGACTTCTCAAGACAGCAGATGAAGAAACATCTTTGGAAGAATTAGTGTGACTTGGAGAAGTGAGATCTCTTTCATCATCTAATGAGGAAAGTGAAACCAGAGTAAATAAAAGTATAAATACACTGTGACTAAAGGACTCCTATTAAATTATTTTTCTAAGAAAAAAACCCCAGAACTTGGGAGAGAAGGGAAGAGGAAGTTTCTAACTAGTCAGACTTCACTATTAAATGAGAAGATTCAGTCACTCTGCCAAACTTGTTCCTCCATCCCTGGAATGTCTTAGCAGCAAGAGACAGCGGGGGCCAGAGGGGTGAAGTAAAGACAGCTGTATGAAGGGCAGTGTCACAAAGATCTGCCACATAGATTGTACCTGGCAACATGAGTCTGTTGCATTCTGAGGTCTCAGTAACAGGAAGCAGAGAGAGACAGGTGATGTCTTTTGGTTCTGATTCCACCAGTCCTTGTCCCAGTGGAATAGAAGTATTTTGGACAAACTGAACCAGCAGCTGAAAAAACATACTGAAGATTAGGTCAAGAGCAGCACAAATCATGTAAAAAGTACTAAATCCAGTCAATCCAGTAGTTCCTACTGTCTTGTAAGAGACATTGAATATAATACCATGAATACACACAGATATAAATAGAAACTTTTCAATTTACATTAAAGCAAGGAAAGAATTGTTTGTCATCCCTGAAATACCTACAAACTTCTCATTCAACATATAATAAACAGCTCTGGATCATTGCAAAGTAAGTCTAGTTAGGCTATATTTCTTTTTAATTAACATTTTACCACTTGATACTTTATTATGGTCTAATATTTCAAGGTAATGTTCTCCACACTCAGCCTTTGATACAGGTATTTTTTTAATCATTGTCTTTAAATATTTAACTGAAAGCTGGCCTTTTCTAAATTAACAAAAAAGCAATCAGAAGACTAGTTACAAAGATGTCTATTACATGGCTATTCAAAAGCAGATAACAATTAGAGAAACACTGTTGGGATAACAAGAGGAAGAACACAGACAGCCTTACCCATCCAAATCAACTACTCCTAAAACCATCAAAGATGGACAACCAACCCACCCACTAAGGGGATTAACAGAAGAAACCCTCTCCAAATTACTACACAAAACAAGGGGGACTATTGCATAAAGAGGTACAGAACTTAAACTGAGATGCATTCCCTGGGGAGGAATTTGGGACTGGTCAAAAGATTTTGAGGGATTTGTACAGGACTTATTAGGCATTGTTTAAGGGAAAGGCCAAAGGCAGGAAAAGGAAAAGATCAAGATGGATCAGGGCAGAACAAACATAAGAAAATGGAGAGGGGAGAATAAAAGGGGCCCATTGCACATAAGCAGGAAGTTTGTCAATTCAGTTGTCTGGCACAGCCTAACTCTTACACTGCATCCTGTCTTCTTATTAAACTCCATTCTTACCTGCTTCCTGTGTGGTCCTGCTCTCTAGCGGCACACACCAATTTCTAGTGCGCGTCATATGCTAATGAACCCCAAGCCAGCCTAGTTAGCAAGTGAAATGAGAAGTGTGGGGATAGATCCCAAAGAAATCCATGAAGGCTATCCTTAGGCAGCAGCCCTTGAACACAGACCCAGGTACTTTGTGCTGCCCATGTTTATGAGGATAAAGCTACAAGCACTCAGCCTGTGTTCATTTTGATTTAACAAAGGAAGTACTGCTGGGAGTTAGGAGATAACACAGTCCAACTTTTGCAGTGGACTGAACAAATTCTGAGAACTGCATGAGCTTTTTTAAACACGGTCTCCAATCCCTCCCCTGTAGGGATTTACACTTCAGAAGGACAGAAGGGGGCCAGTTGTAACACACCCAGACACATACTCCACATTTCAGTGAAAATACTGCTCAAACCCCGCATGTAGGATCTATTTGTTTGCCTTTAAGTTCTGTCAAACAAATTAACTCATATACTCACAATCTATGGGGTTTTTTAAAACAATGAATGAAGAAATATGGACAATAACAATACACTAAAAAAGTTAAAAGTTAAAAAAGTACCTCAAGTTCCTTATCTCTAGGAAACTCCTTGACAAAAATCCTGCATTCTGCTGATTATGCTGCTGTCTAGTGAACAACTGTATGTAGCAAACTTTTATCTTTGGCATTTAGAAGGAAATTGTACAAGACAGTTATTCAAAAGCTACTACTCTCATTGTGACACATTTCAACATGCAGTCACAGAGAGCCCAGATGGACTTCTCTGTGCAGTGAGATTAGCACATCAGTGTCAAAAGAAAAAGACTAAAAAATCCTGATGTGCCTATTGTATATTTGTGGTTAAAACTCAACATTCACAGATAATTTGATTCTTATTTTGTATATTGTGATTGTCTTAGTACTTCTTTTTCAGAACTATTGGCATCTAATACAAAATTATTCCTGTGGCAGACAGCAGCTTTTTGAGCCTCTCTTAGATCAAGACAGTCTGCTAAATCAAAGAAACTATAAAGAAAACTTAGTATTTTGTGCTCTGATTTCTCTATGCTCATTTCCTCTCACAAAAACACCAGAAATACTGATGCTTTCTCAAACACTTTTACCACAAAGAGCTGTTGCTGTAGGAACCATGAAGTTTTAACAGCCCTGATTGGCCTGCCTGGAACCCGCACCCTCCCTGGAACTTCTCTCTACGGGCTCCTTTTAAGCTCAGCCTGGGCCAGTCATTCCCTTCCTGAGCTGTGCTGTATGTTTACCTGTCTCAAGCCCTGTCTACTGGATGAACCTCAGATTTTTACTGCATCTGTGTCTCCAGTCCCATCTTCTGCTGCTCCTGCTGGACTCTGGATAGACCCTGGACTGGTTCACCACCTTGCCTTATCTAGGGCTGAGGGCTGTGGATTCCAGCACCTGTCTCTGCCCTCCATGCTCAGGTATTGCAGTATTGTGCCCTGGTCTGTGAGGGCAGTGCCTGAGCTGGGATCACCCTTGACTCCCTGCTCATCCTCCCTTAGGAGCAGGCTGTCATCACTGACAATTGTGAAGCTACAAATTAAGTCCTGCAGTCATTCAGATGGCAATGTGCCATTTGAACTAGGCCACAAGCCAGATGGCAGTTTGAAAGGTTAGAACTGTTTCATCTTAGACATAAGATTATCCAGAGGACCTAGCAAGAAGATGAATCTATTTTTATGTTGTCAATAAAATACCTAGGCAATAACAGACAGTCCCCCCGCCGCCCCCCCTCCCAGGGCCATGCATTCTAATTTAGGATTAAAAAATAGGAGAAAGAGAAGTAAAAAGAGAGTTAGGAATAATGCACAAGGCAACCAGAAAAAAGAAGTAGAGACTAAAAACTGTGAGCAATAAGATAGATTTAAATTATTGGATTGTCTTTTATGTTGATGAGCCCTGCTGCTTCTTACTCCACCATGAAACACCTGTTTTATGGAGTTACCTATTCTTATACAAAAAAGACCTAAATGAAACTTGCCTCCTACAAGAAGAAAGCTTTGCTTCAAACCTTCCACTTCAACATAGCAACATTAAGCCACCAGAGAAAAGCAAAATGCAGCAACCACAAACAGATGCTCAGAAGAAAGAAATTCCTTTTAATTTGCTTTGTAAAGTAATGACAAACTAGTACAGAGAATTATGAGAGGGCAAAAAATGCAGAAGGAAACAAACTGACATGAATCATGCCCATTATTAAAGTGTGGAATAAAAAAACCTCAACCCTTCACATAAACTAAAGCAAACCAATCATCAACTCAAATAATTCAGACAAAATAAAAAGTTTTCACGTTAGTTTTATCTTGACAGATTTTTCCTAAACCTTCCTGTTCAAAATCATTGAATACCTTTGTGGACAACTACAGCAACTGGAATACAGGAAAAAACTCATTACAAACATTGTGTCATGCTCTCTTAAGCTTCTTGCAATATGGTTTTGCAGCTGAAAGTAAATAGGATATTATAAGGGTAATTGGCTATTCAGCATAGTAATCTAGGAACAGGACAGGTGATAAATTAAATCCACAGATACACAAACACTAACAAACTCTAGCAAACTGCAGATAAGAGAGAGTAAAAATACCCAGAACTCGTGGGACACTGATGGATGGGCCAGTACAGGAATAACTTGAGGGTGACCTTGAAAAAAATTCAACCAGAAACTTTGTAAGGAATAGGAACAATGCTGTCTTGGGTACCAGAAGCCATATTTCATTGGCAAGAGCAAATTTCCTATGAGATATGGGGGAAATTTTGGGAGTGGGTAAAACATATCAAGGTATTTTGAGCGGAGACTGTGGGACTGTGAAAAACTTATGGATGTTAGGGGAAGGACCAAAGGCAAGGAAATGGAGGGCTCAAGGTAGATCGGAGAGAAACAACTACTGGGAACAGAAAGGGGATTGGGGATAATACTGGTTGACCACATTAGCAGGCTGCAGGTTGCTGCTCTGCATCACCACTGGGGTCTATCTCATCCTCTCTAATGCTTTCTACTCCTAAACGACTTCTGAGTACATTCATTTGATTAAATTCACTTTGGCATAGCCTGTGAAATAGAGAAAAACACAATCTGGAAACCCAAGATCCTGGCCAGAGGCTGAATTAAAAAGCCCAAGGCCTGGAGATGGATACTGGAAGGACTCAAGGTTTGGCAAAGAGTGGACAGATGCATGACCACAAGCATGCATGTCAGCCAAGGGAGGACACGTGTGATATGCTAGTAAATGTCAAGCCTTTTTACCTGATAAGTAGGGACAGAATTAGGCCATTTGTGGCCTTTCTTTTCCATGGGAATTCCATTTGTGTTTGGGTGTGCTGGTAAAAGCCCTATCCTGCCATGCAGCCATAATGTCTGTATTCTCTCTGTGTGCACAGGCACATTTTTGCAGTTCAGGCCCAGGTGCACTTCTGTGTGCACCTGGGAACAGTCTGGTGGTCTCATGTCTGAAAGACCAGGAAGGCAGGAACCTCCTATATGATACAGTCTGACAGAGCCCATAACCAAATCACATCTAGCATCACAAACAGGCCCCAAATGGGCTGTAAATACTCCTGAGATGGTGAATGTAGAATCCCTACCCAGGGAGGAGACTGATCCACTATGACCAAAGTGCTAGAATTTGTAAGCAAAGCAGATAGGTCATCTTGGGACACCAGAACAGGTATAGTTAGGGAAACTGAAGGTACGGAATATTAACAGACCACCAAAGGAACAATAAGAGGTGTGAGGTGGCTTTACTCTATAGCTAAGACATTCCTTGGAATTTGAAACAAATTTTAGTATTGCAAAAGGACATCCTTGACTTAAAGAGATTGAAACTTTATGGGACAGACATGAATCATATGGAGAGAATCTATAATCCTTGGAGGGCAAAGTTCAGCTGCATCTTGATATAAGGAATTTTATTTTTGCTCTGCCATATATAATATCATATATTCTTGAATATACCCTCCTTTAACTACTGGAATGCCACATAACTAAATAATACAGACAGTGAATGTATTAAAAAAAATGTAAAATATTTCTTGGCTCTTGACACTAAGCAAATACTTGTTATCCCTGCTGGTCAACACAAAATGGTTGGACAGGATTATGCCAGGGTCTATCACTACAAGCAATGCAGAATGCTTGTGTTACCAAGAGACTTAAATAATGTCCCTGACCTGAGAGGAAAAAAAACCCCACAACAAGCAACAACCAAAAAACTGTTTAAAGAACTGAGAACCTCTGCTATAAATCCTTAACAACAACAACAACAACAAAAAAAACAAAAAACCAAACAAAACCCCAAAAAACCCAAATCAAACCAAACAAACACCACAAAAAAACCAACCAACCAACAAAAGAAAAAAAAACACCAAAAACACCCCCCCCCCCAAAAAAAAAACACCCAAAAAACACCCAAAAAGAAAACAAAACCACAACCAACCAACCAACCCAACAAAACAACCAAACCAGAAACAAATGATGATATGGCCACCTGGGATGGATCACCTTAAGTTTGTCCCATAATAGATGATTCAAAAGCCAAGAAGTGTCAGGCAGCTGCTTTGGCAGAAGCAGGGATTGCTGGGAGGGACAGGGTAGGAAGGTTCTTCAGAACTTCAGATCTATCCTCCCACTAGACAGCTGGAGAGCTAGACTAGCTTCCCAGGGCAGCAGGGACCATGTCTTTAATCAAAACCATTCCCGTTCTAAATTCAACCAGTGAACCAAAACAAAATAAAGAGGTCAAAAGAAAACTTAGTGGAGGGGGAGGAGAAAGGAGGGGCTGAAGCTGAAGGGTGTGCAGGGTAGAAGGCTTGTTACCTAGAAACCGGGATGTCCTCCTCCCATACAGCCTCTGGGGAACTAATTAAATCACAAGTGTCTCTCCTTGTGCAGCACTGAGGAGGAAAGAAAGGAGAGGCCAAAGTACCTCTCTCCACCCTCATTTCAATAACTAATTAAATTTACAGAATAGAGTTGTAATTCATTGGATTTTGCTAGGAGTTACACCAAAAGCAGAAAGCACCCTGTACTGGACCAGTATGATGGAGGTGACTGGAAATACATGCAAGTGTAATAAATCACCTCAAAGGCTTAAAGCATGCAAAATGCAAATCTTAGCAGTTCCCTGAGGAATTATCGTTACATAGCTTTGGGGGCAGGGAGTCCAGAAGAAAAAGCAGATCCATCTGTTCCTACAATTGTTTCCAAGCAACTTTGTAACTTTCTATGAAAGGAGGATTCACCTCTACTCAAGCATTAAATATTTAACGGTATGTTGGTGGCTTCTTTAGGGATAAAACCAGTAGCAAAGAAGTCTATGCAATAGAGACATAGTGCTTTGATTGTTATCATCTAGATGTCACAGAAATACAGCTAGCTCTTAATATATTTCTCACATGGTAGAGTATATGAAAAAACATCTGTGGCTATAAGAATTGTGGTGCCATGGCTCATTAGAGGCTATAAAATCATTATTTACTTTCAGAGACATTGGAACTGCTATTTGGGAAAACTGTAAAAAGGGTATCTACCAGTTTCATATCAAAGCAACAGAAAATAGTACTAACTTAACACCTAAGTTTCATAATCAGGACAAAAAAAAAAAAAAGGTATGTATACATGAAAATAAATCAAAATTTTTAGTATCAAATAGCCTCGATCAAGATTGAGGAACATGGTTTAGAAGACAGCATTTACAGAAAGGATGCCCTTTGCAACAACCACTGTAACTTTTTTTATTTACCAGGCCTGTTTCTTCTGGAGAATAAACAGCTAACTCTTATTATGGGCTTGCTGGGAAGGAAATGACACTCTGCCGTGAGGAAATAAGACTATTATGTAAGCAAGCCTAATTAACAAATACCTTACTCAAGTCAAGAAAAGACAAGGCCCAGTTACAGCTCCTATTTGAGGAATGAGCATTCCAACTATCCTGGTCCTTGGCTATCAGAAATAATCCAAGGGAGCCCACCCATTCACAGACAAAAGTAACAAAGTCCTCCCACGTTATTCAGAACTCAGAAGATAATTGATAGAATGTATGAAATATCAGTGACAAGGCAAGAGAGACGAACTCTTTGCAGATTGTGCTGAGACTACTCAGAGCTGCTACGAATTTGCAGCTACTTTTCCTGAACAGTGTGATTGGAAGGGCTTTGGCTGCTCTGTTAAGAAACAAATGCCTTAACACATCACATGAGCTGTAATGAATTATCAGCATGCAATCATCATTCTTTTTAGCGTACCAGTTTAAGACACGTGCTGTATTGCTTACAGGAACAGAAACTCAAGACTTTTATTGAGAAGACTCAACAAAAACCATTCAATTAAGTCTTGCAAACTTCCCCAAAAGGTATTTTATAGCTGTACTATGTCCTCTGCTCTAGAACTTCAGCCATCTGCAGAGGTAAATCTGAGAACCAGGAAAAGCAAGAACACCTAGTGGATACAACCCCTGCATCTTTAAGAAGGGAAATGCCCAGAGCTAGCTAATGGCCATTCCACCTGAAAAATAAGGCAAGAAATGGGAGACGCAGTAGGTAGTGGTGTTGAATGTAACAAACTGCAGACACTTGTATCTAGCATATTACAGGTAAGAGTAACAAAAGCCAGAACTCCTCAGTAACTGATCAGTGAGCACCGATAGAGTGACATTTTGTAAAAGTTCAACCAGAAATTTTAACTGGTAAGAGAAAGAGCTATTATGGCTTATCAGAATGGGTCCCATACAACAGACCAAACTTACTATCCAATATAACAAGGACAGCAGGATGTGTTAAGCTTATTATGCGATGTTTAGGGGGAGGATCAAGGGAGGAATCAAGGCAGATAAATGAAGAACCAGGGGTAGGGAGGAAAGAGACTCCAAACGTATGTTTGCTGCCAGTCAGTACACTGCTGTGCCTGATCACTGCAGTCCCTCCTGTCTAACTACCCAAGACATTCCTAAATATTCTACCCACTAGTGAGTCCACTGCTAGTGAGCTTCTAGTTGACTAATGCAAGTAGGACGCTGGAAAAAAACCCCAAAAAATATTCCAGCCAGAAACTGGCTTAAAAGCCCTGGCTCTGGGCAGAAGGACTGTAGGCCAGGCAGAGACATGTGAATGTGAGTATGCACGAGAGTCAAGTGATGAGGGTACAGCTATAGCTGTACTAGCAAACCATGGCAGTTCACACTTTCCCTGTGCATGTGATAACGTGTACATTCATGCTTTACCTGTGGTTGTGGCCAGCTGTGCATGCACAAATGTCCCTGCAAGTCATGCCCAGCTGAACCCGGAACAGTCCAGCAGCCTCACACTGAGCAACCGGGATCCCCTGTGTGCTGCTGCCTACCACTTCTGCCAACTGCTTAATGGAAACAGGAGTACTGAAGAACAGGACTGGCTGATGCTGATAGAATAATTCAGATTGTCCAAAACCAAGTAGAGTCAATTTGGTTTGAGGGAAAGAAATAGTCAATTGGATAATTTATTTTATTCTCATAACAAAAGAGTGCTGTAATAGTGGAAAAAAATGTAACCTGAGAACAGGCAAGAATATTGGCTGATGCTTGAAAGGAGGTGAAAAAAAATTGCAATATTTTCTAATTTTTTACCCTTCAAATCAAAGCATGGAAGCATTAGAAGATCACTGAAAACACTTGGAAAATTAGTATGCAAGCAGCAATCCGAGTAAACTCATTGACTCCAAGAGTTGCCCATAAACGTTCCTGGGAACCAAACTCAGTTCATAATTGCTCACCTCAGGTTTGGATTCTAACTCATCCGATAACATTGATTCAAGTGTCCAACTCCTGCAGCTGTTCTCAGCAAGGCACAGATTTATTTTATTTATTTTTTTTTTTAGTTCAGAGAGAACAACACTCCCTGCTTATTCTCATATTTTCCTAAGTGCAAACCAGTGTGGTGGTCCTTCTGCAAGAAGCTCTGCTGCAGAAATAATTAATTTAACCTAAAACAACAAAAAAGGAAACATAAAGAAAGAGGAACTGAAAAACAAGAGCAAAGCAAAAAGAAGTGCACATGTGTTGATGCAACTGTAAAATATACCTTGAGGTATCAGTAAAACTCATTAACTGAGGTTCCTGGATTTCTATTTTCACTGAAAAAAAAAAAAAAGAACCTTCAAAAATTAATTTCACAGTGTTAAGATGTTATTTACCACATTTTCTTTGCAATCACTAATTTTTAATGGATAATTGCCTTGTTTGTTCTGGAAACTTATGGGATCAACTGCAAATCACATAAAGTATGCAAGATATGAGGAAGCTGAATTCCCAGCCCACAACACAGTGGAATTATCCAAATTATTGATAAAAGGGAGCCATATACAAACAACCTGTCAGCAGGAAACATCAGTTCTTCCTGTCAGTCCAGATATTTCACAGAATCAGAAGTTTAATTTCTTGATGAGCCCAGATAAATATAACTTATTTCACAAATACCCATATGATGCTTATGCTAAAAGGGGAACATGAGGACAAGATTTTCTTGCCTGCTGGGAAAACACTCAGACACTGCTGACCGGAGAAAAATATGAACCACATACAGTTTTTTTCCTCTTTCCAACACAACTACCAATCTATCGACCATGTTAAAAAGTAACGAGAATACTGGATCAGCTAAAAAGAGAACCTAAAAGCCTTCCTCTCACACTCCTGACAGCAGCACGAAGCTTCACTTGCCGTGGAGGGGCAAGGCACCACACACAGCAAGCGAACGCAGAGTAACTCAGCCCTCCGCACGCAGCGGGCCGGGGCCCGGCGCTGCTGCCGCGGCCACCCGCAGCCCCTGTCAGCCCGTACTCGGCAGGGCGGGCCCCGAGTGACCCACGGGGACAAGAGCCAGCGCCGCCAGGGCCGGCTGCCCACGCCCCGGCCGGGAGGAGCCCTGCGGAGGCCCGGGGAGGAACGGGGGCAGGGCGGAGCGCCGAGGCCCGGCGGGGCAGGTGCCACCGCCCCAGGGCGCGGGTCCGGCCGCAGCCGTGAGGGGCGACCCGGCAGCGGGGACAGGAAGGGCAGGAGGGCCGGGGCGTCCCCCCGAGCTCCGCGGCTCGCTGGGCTCCCGCACCCCACAGGGGTCAGCGAGTCCCGCAGGAGCGGCCGGACCGCCCCACCACCCGCCTTACCGGCATCTCCGCCGCCCGGACGTGACGAGCCCCGGCCGGAAATACCGCGCGGGCTCGGGGCGAGCGCGGGGCGGGGCCACGCTCCCGCCGCCCCGGAAAGAGAGGGCAGCCCGGTGCTCGGGTTGTTCCCGGTTCCGACGGGATCGTTACCAGGACTGCAGTTTTCAGCTGCAGCCTGATCCCTCTTCAAGTTTACCTTTTTTATATTGATCGTTACCGTACAGGTGAACCGGAGCCTTATGGAAACGTTCAATCTGCGGAGCTCCTTTTTTCCACATAAATCACCACGGAAGACACAAGATCCCAGTTTGTTGCAGCACATGTGAAACACCGGTTTCCTACTAATACTTTGTTTCTGTTTCTGCTTTGCTGTGACTTGCTGCTCTGTCTGTTCTTGCAGCTAGTGATGGAAAACTCCAGGAGTTCACTGTAGCTCACAAAAATCATATACCCAGTTAGTAATTCCAGAGACGTACACGTCTTTGCAATGTACCTAAAAAAAAAAAATATAAAATAAAATAAAATAAAAAAAAAAAATAAAGGACTGAGTAATTTAAAAAACTTGCACTTTGGTTTTAGCTCATTATCTGTACGTGACCAGGACAGAGCACCTGAAGAAGTTGGCAGCCACTGGTCTTGCCATTAGCAGCAGAATCAGTGACCTTCAGGTCCTGTAAACTTTAACTCGGTTATGGCTAGCCTGTAGCTTTGGAGCCATACGTGATTCCTGACTCCCATGCCAGCAGAGCTGCTCGTGGCACACTCCTGGTGCTGGTACTGATAGCCAGTGAAAACCCTCGTGCTATGGAAGTAACCCAAGAGCAGCTGTCAAGGCTAGCAAAATCAGGTTTCCTGAGGCTCCCTCAGAGCACAGCTTCTTCTGATCTACAGTGAACTCTGAAAAAAACTGTGGTCACTTCTTGGTAAATGGCTGTCATCTCTTGCCTTGAACTACTTTGGAATGGTTTCTTTTTTCCAGCCCCTCCAAGATGTGCAATATGGCTTCACTGCCTTTCAGAACATTTGAAAATTTGATTTGCAGCATAAAGATTCCCGTTTATCTCCCTCAGCTTTAAATGTGCAGTGAGTGGCTTAATGGAGGAGTCATACTGACAGCCTAGTGCTTCAGCAAAAAGACTATTGACCAGCTACCTGCTGGAGCCACCTGGTAACTCCATAAAGTCTGCAAGCAAGTTAGATGCATGTCTTTTTCTGAGGTAATTATCCCATCAGCTTGCAGGCTTTGCATTAATACTAACAAAAGCCTGCACTGTGAAATCAATTTTCAGTCAAGCTGAAGCACATTTCTGTTGTACAAGGCAGGGAAAAGTGATTCAACACCCAGAATCAACAGCCTCAGAGACTGGGCTGCCTCAGTGCCATACTGGCCCCGAGGATGGATTCTATCAGGGAACCTATGAAGTCTGGCATTTATCATATTGGACAACTCAGCCACAGTTGTGGTGGCCTGAAGCTTTAGACAGATTCATTTATTTAAGTTTACAAAACTGAAAGTAATAGCTTCCGAGACTGATTTTTTTTAACACAATCCCAAAAAGCCGGAGTTCATTAAATGGCCATGCAGCAGTAACAGTAAAAGACCATTTCACTGTACTGTGGAAATATACTGAGGAATATATTCAGTGCAGGTAACTTGGTTTGCAGCTGCAGTGTAAGCTGCAGATTGAGCTCTCTGGATGGCTGTGAACTGCCAGCCCTTTGACAAGCTCAGGGACCTGTGGCCCAGCCAGGTGATCAGACTCTCAGAGACACAGCAGGAGCCAAGGACCCCCAAATGTTCCCATGCTTAGACTGTGAGGGTATAAAAACCCAGGTTTTTGTTCGGGATCCCAGCTCAAGCTGTTTAGTTATTTCATCAAGACTGAATTATTTTAAGGATTGGGACCAGTGAGACTCTGCTATGGGAAACCTGGCATTCAGATGGTAAAGAAACCTTTTCTGACTGTGTGACTGTGGGGGTGTGTGGGGAGTCTGGCTCACCGGGGCTGCTCACTGGGAAGGGATTTCGGTCCCAGCTTAGATGGGTGAGAACGTGACTGCCAGAGTAGCTCCTGGGTGGTCAGACAGGAAAGATCCCCTAACACAGCATGCCATTTTGTTACTGATCCAATACAATCCAATAAAGGTAACAATAAATGCAGAACTACTAACTTGATAAACCAACTTTTCTTGATGCTACTTTGGTAATCCAAAGGAACTGAATCATAAAGCTTGATGCTGTTTTACATTAAGATACTCAGTAATCTTGGAAGTCCTTTGACTCATCACCAGCTCAACAATAGGGAGTAATTGAGTAGATATTAAAATATGGAGACATGTAGGCGCATAAGTTTCTTTCATTTGCATCCTTCTAGGCCAGATGAGTTTGGCTGCTTTCAGAACTTGCATCTTGACTGCCTGGGGAATTTTGGTGGAATCCACAGTGGGAGTAGCACAGCACTTACCTGAGTTGTTTATGCTGGTTCAAATCACTTGTGCAGGTGTGTGAAGCAGCACCAGTCCCTGATGAGAGAACTGGATGGGAATTTCCTGTAGTCTTACTTTCATAGCAACATCTGCCTCTACAGGCTCCTTCTCTCCAGTCAAGGGGAAATGGAAGACACATTTCCCGAAGGACCAGATTCAAGAAAAGATAAGTGATGCTGTTTTTTCACCCCTGCTGTGAGACAGCAAAAACAGCTAGTCATGGAGTAAAGGGAGAGAGCTGGTTTAGATTTGATTGCTAATGAATCTGGTTATAATGTATGCCTACTCCATATACAGAGTCTAGACTTCATTTCTATTAGCCCATCTTTTATTATTTTTTTGTGTACATTTCTGAACACTCAGAAATAAAGTTGTTATAGAAACTGTGTCCATTATTCCAAGATACTGGCAGTACTGAATTTTATTTCGATAAATTGTTTTCTAATTATAAAAATGTATGCAATTATCAGCACTTTGTTGTTCAGCCTTTACAGCATCAGCATGTAACACTTTTAAATTCTCTCAAAACTGTATGCACAGAAGTCACCCTTACAAACATACAGAGGATGTTGGTACGGGTGTTAAAGAAGCGCGTGAGATTTAAGAAACTGAGATTAGTAAGATTTGGAGCATTTTCTCCCGTATTCCCCAGGCTCGCACCCTGGGGTTCTGTCACATGTCGGACTCTGCCGCGCTCCACCTTTCCTGCGTAGTCAGCGCGTTTCCCGCGGCAGCGGCAGGAATGCTGCTGAGGTAATTTTGCTGGCTCAAAGACGTACGTGCGGTCCCATACGGGCTTCGGCGCCGCCGCCACCAGACACCGTTCCCAAGTTTTCCCAAACACCGGGAGCGCAGGGCAGGCGCGCCCGCCGGGGGCCGTCCTGCGCCTGCCCCCCCGGCAGCGGCCGGCACTCCCACGGTGGAGCCCGCAGGGAATGTGGTCCGAGGCCGCGCCCCGGGCAGGAGCCTCCGCCGCACTGCGTTGGGAGCCGCCGGAGGGGCGGGGAGCGGGGGGGCCGCGCCGCCGGCACGGGGGGGGAACGGCCAACGTCCCCCGCGGGGCGGGCGCGCCGGCCCCGCCTCCCAGTCCACCGCCGGCACGTTCCATTTTCCCCGCGGGGTGAACCCTCCTCCCTCCGCCGCGGCGGCTCTGGCCTCCCCGCAGAAACAGAGCGCGGCGCCGACCGTGTCTTCCTTCACACACTGCCCTCAGCGCTCGGTGGTCCGGATCACATCTCCCCGCCTTGCCGGGCAGTGGTAGCGGCCGCTCCGCCCCTTCGACTCCCCCCTCGGCGGCGGCGCGGGTGGTGCGTCCCGGCAGCAGGCGCGTCCCGGCCGGCGCCCGCCCCCCCGCGCCGTGTCATTGATGTTGTTGTTTGTGTCGCAGGAGCCGCAGGCCAGGCCGGGGCCGCCGCCCGGGGCCGCCGCCGCGGGGCTGGGGCCGGCGCCAGGGATGTCGGTGTGCGGGGAGGCGGTGGGCGCCGGCTCCCTGCCCAGCGAGCTGGTGGTCCACATTTTCTCCTTCCTGGCGGCCCCCGACCGGCTGCGGGCCTCGGCCGCCTGCTCGCACTGGCGGGAGTGCCTCTTCTACCCGGCGCTCTGGCCGCGCCTCCGCCTCAGCCTCCGCGTCTCGCCCGCCGAGCGCCCGCGCCTCGAGTTCCTCATGCGCAAGTGCGGCTGGTTCGTCCGTGAGCTCCGCGTACAGTTCGCCGCCGACAACTACCCCACCGGCGGCGGCGGCGGGGCGGCGGGCGAGGGCGCCGCGGTGGCGGGGGACGGGGAGGCGCCGCCGCCGCTGAGCCCGCGCTGGCTCGACCTGCTGAGGACTTACCTGGAGCTGGTGCTGTGCGTCCTGAGCAGCGTCCGCAACAACAGGTACCGACGGGGGAGCGGCGGTGCCGGGCGTGGGAGCAGACGGAGCCCCCCGAGCCGCGCGGGGCCCGGTCCAGCCGTCCCGCCGGTTTCTGCGGGCGGAAACAACGCCCGAGCCGGCGCCGGCCGGTTCGTGCTGGGGCTGCGCTCGGAGCCGCTCTGTGTGTGTGTGTGAGAGTCTGTGAGCTGGGCAGAAACGGGGATGCGCCGCTTCAAACTACCAAATTTTCATCATATAGTGTAGCTTGAGGAGGAATATAAACGCTCAGACGTCCAGTTGGCGAGCGGCTGGTCGATACGCAAAACAAATACAGCTGCAGTAATAAAAAGTTCTTCGTCTTTTGGGTGGAAGCAGGCAATGCAGCTCGAACGGAGCAAGTGAGAGCCAGGAGTCTGAATTTACTGAATAACAAGACAGCTTTCTCATTTAAAATAAGCCTTGTGTATGCTTGCAAAAAAGTATGTCGTGAGAAACTAGTAAGGGGGAGTTAAAATTACAGCTCTGGTGCGCTGAATTACTACCCCAACAAAATACCTTCATCTTAACAGCAGTGAGGTTTTTCGCTGTAGAAAAGCTGAGCTTTCATGCCACCTCTCGTCTTACCTGCTTATCTGAGGTTCGAGGAGGTTTTATGTTCTTTTGTTTATTGAAAAAAATGTTCACACCTAGGACTTTCTTGGCCTAACTGAATTTAAATGATAGAAATATTTTCCTGTGGTTTGTATTTAAGATGTGTTTTTCACACACTTACTTTGGCAGGTTAGATAATTTCCTCAGCTTTGAGGTCTTTAAAACAAAAATACTTGCATTCTCTTCACTGTGTGGGGGTGTGATAAAGACAATAAGATAATAATCAGATATCCTAATATATGGCCTCTAGTCAGCAAGTGAGACAGGAAAGCAAGGATATTACAGTTAAGTTATAATGAGTTTAGAAAGCTGTGTAGGTTTTAGGATAGGAAATAGTTAATATTATTTCCTTTCTGTGCGCATATAGCTTCACCTATCAAGGGAAGAAAAAACGCTGCAAGTGTTTCAGGGCATCTTTAGGATGAATTAAACATTGTGCATGGCCTTTAGAAAACTGCCTGCAACTGAGTCATGGTCTTGTTACCGCCCCCTTTGATTCCAGAGGTATGAGAAAGTAGCTTCAGGCCTTCCTTGTGTCTTTATTTTGAATTGTAGCAAGAGAACTTTAAATGCAATTCCTCGTTGGTTAGAGCTGAATGCAAATGTGGTGTGTGAAGTCTCACTTTCAGTTCCTCTGCTCTGTTGCCCCCAGCAGGTACTTCCTGTGGTGCAGCTGCGATGACTGAGAGTTACAGACCTCACTTCAGAAAGCAGCTCCTTAGTCCAGCTCACCTTTATCTTAATTTATTTCTTGCCCTGTGAATCCTTGGTGTGTGAATCGTGATCATCTGTCTTATTGGTCTTCTCTTGCATTTCGGGAGCTTTCACTTAACTGTTGAATCTGTGGGAAATCCAGCTATAGTATTATAAGAGGAAAAAATGTTGAAGTGATTGTCTGATCTGAGACAGATATCATGACATGGGCTTGGAATTTTAAAATAAGTAGTATCTATAGGAGCTGTTGCGCGCGGGGTTTTGTTAGAAAACTAAATTGTTTCTTTTTTTCCTCACCCAAGTATGAGGCTGTCAGAATTAACTGCAGTGTGAGAAGGCTTTTGATACACTTTTTCTTTGGAAAAATTCTCCATGTCCTTATCTGAAATCTGTACAAGGATACTTGCTTTCTGAAGTTCCTTTTACAGATTCTGTATGCCCAGTGGGACTCAGGACTGCAGTAAAACACTGTGCAGAAGTAGTTGTTTCTCCAGTACCTGTTCTCTGGTAGATTAGTATAATTTTGGTGGTAAAACAGGAAAGAAAAGTTACCAACTTTTTTAGGGTTTTGCACTGCCATGCTTTCTTGCTGTCTCTAAATCATTTATATGCTGCTCTTCTGGCTTGAAATGAATGATGCATGACTGGGGAACACAGGGTACCTGCTTATTACAGCAGGCTTTTTTAATGGGCATTTTAAAAATTGGGGGAAGAGTGGCATAATTTACATTAAATACGTGACCTTTTTCAGTTTTACTTTCAGAATAGATTCATTTTTTCCCTTGAACAGAATAGGTGTTTAGTTTATTTTGATGTTTGAGGGGTTTTTTTCCTTGCCAAGTAACTACCTATCAATTATTAGTTCTCAGGTAGAACACTGGGTTTTAGTTATTTAAGTAGATTTTTGAGATTGAAAAGAGGTGAGGAGGAGTATTAACATATGCCAAATTGCTGCTTAGTTCTTACTGTGACCACCTAATGTCTAAACCAGAGACCTTGTCACCTGCCTGATAATTAGTTTTGTCTAAGGAGAGACTGCAGTCCATAATTAATTTCTCTGTGTCTCTTTATTTATATGTAACTGAAGAACTGTTAATTCCTTCTTGTTTTCACTGTATTTCACTGTACACAAGATAGCTATTGTAATTTCCAAAATAATGTAAATGGAATTTTTTAGCTTCTTCAGTGGCTGAATCGCTGTAAATGCATTCCTTTTGGAATTAAGTTTAGAACAGGACAGTTTTTCCTAACTCCTGTCAGCCCTTGTGATAGCTTTTTGGCAGATAAGTTCAAAAAATGTTCCATTTTACACTTCAGAACTGAAAAGGAAGAAATCTGCCTTTGTGAGGCTGTTTCTTAACTGTGTAATGTTGTTTTGGGGTTTTAAATTTATTGTTAAGCAATGCAGTAGCAACCTTCCTTTTTGCAAGAAAACTCATGTATTTTAAATGGCTACAGATTTCATTGAGGATTTACAATACTGCAGGACCTAAGAAAAGTAATTACTAAAAGTAATGAAATTTCTAAATGCTCTCTTGGCTAAAGGAGAATGATGTATGGTTTTGCTGCTAAGAGCATTTTTTGTACAACATAAAATTGCTAGTTTCTAAGCAAATTTGTGTGTTAAGTCTCTAGGAAAATATTTTGAAGTGACCTTTGCTAGTTCTGATAAAATTAAGGAAATAACAACTTGTCTGCAACTTGTTTTAAAAACAACTAAAATTTTTTTGACAAATATTCCTGCTGCCCGCCATCCAAAAAGGTATGTTCAAGGTCTGTCTCATATTTGAAGCAGAGCACAGGTTGTTTTGTAGGTGGCAGCATATAGAGTAATAGCATTGGGACCTTGATGAGCTCTAAGAATCTATCATTTATTTAAGGAAAAGGTAATAAAATAGCATTTATAGTGATCTGTAACTTTTCCATAAGCTTTTATGTTTATGATAGCAAATGTAGCAAAATAACAAAGATTATAACTGTTTAAAAACTGATGTTCTACTTACTACTGAGAAAAAGGGTGTGTGTGGGCATGATGTTTCTTAAATCCTTATGATCTGCACCTTCTTGAACTGATCTTTCAAAACTGAGTTCTAGGAGGCAGGGTGGGAGTGTGACAAACTTTCTGTTTGCACTTACGTGCATACAACAGCTAATAAGCACCTTGTAATCATTCAGTAGGAAAATCCTGTTCTTTTATGTAACTCTAAGATACCAAAGTATTCTCTCCTCTACTCCTCCTTCCTTGCTTACAAAGGAAGATAGGAAGGTAGTGACACACACACACCCACCCCTCTTTTCGTCTTCAGCGTGTTAAATTGTGTGAATTGTTTGATCTTTGTTATGGAAACAAAAATGCAGATTACTGTAAAACTGTGGTATCTTGCTGAAGCATGGTATCTCTTGGAGTTACCAAAAATTGGTGAATTGCTCAAAGCAGTAGGCTGCATCTGGTTTTGATGTTTTCTAATGACTATTTTCTATTGGTCTAAACAGGCAGCTGAAACTGGCAGAAACTAGTGTAGTAATACAATATGTGCCTTACCACTTTGTTCGCCTTGAATGTAATCAAGGACATTTTGTGCTTTTTTTAAATTGGGTATTAAAAAAGACCGACCAAAACTGAAGATGGAGCCTAGTAAGAAGCTTATTATTTCTAGTGTGCTATTTGAGCTAGTGAAAAATAAATGTTTTAGAAATCCTTCCAAAACACAAGTTTTCCCCCAGCTGTATGTGTGGATACTACACAGGATTAAGATGCCATTATGACTTTTAGCAAAAGATAAGTAACTTTTAAATAATTTTATTTAAATAGCAATCACTTTATGGACTCTCTGAAATGAAGATGAGCAGTGAGCTGAATGTCATGGAGTTGTATAAAACTGCAAATAGTAGCAAAAATCTAACATTGTGTTGAACTGTGATCAGATTTGTTGATGGTAATAACTGTGCTGTGAATGGAAAAATAATTGGATATTGTCATTGGTTAAATTTTCAGGCAGAGAACTTTTCTATTTGTCTCTGTATTGCATGAAATGGCAGTCAAAAAGATGAAGTAAAAATGTGTGGGGTGCTAGTAATTAGTGTTGTATGTGTGCTGTGCTTTGGTGGTCCTCTTAACGCCTGCCTGCATCCTACTGTAGCATTGGCTGGTGGTGTGAGTGGCACAAACCGAGACCCGTGTTTGATGTCAATATGGAGGTGATTCAAAACTGTTCTTGAGACTGCACTTTGGCTCTTGACTCTCATAAATAAGTCACCAAGATCAAAAGATAAAGGTTATTTATAGCATTGGCTGTGAACACTACTTTTCACACCTGGTGGAGGTTTCTGTTACTTCCCTCTCATACCAGACTATCTCTTACGGCTTTTGAGGAAAAAAGAGCCCAAAATAGTCTCAAGTTGTGTGTGCCAGTGTTTTAGGCTTCCCTGCAAAACTTATTCTTTAGTATAGTCAGGCAATGTCTTAGTAAGATTTGTAGAATATTGATCATATTTTAAGACTCAGTTTATTTTAGTGTATTATCAGTACAATTGGCCTGTATTTAAAATGTGAAATATTAAATGTTTGGAATTTCAGACACAGTTGTAAATTCTAGGTACTTGACTCCAGTATTTGTCAGACTTTATATGAAGCTTGTGGATCTTGCTTTTAAGTTGTTGTTCTCCTATAGAAAAAAAAGTAGCAGGTGCAACAGTGGATAGATTTCAGGCAATTAGTGTGCTGTTTTTGAATGCAGGAACGTCAAAACAGGTAAATTGTGATTTATGATAGATAACAATTATAGACTGCAACTCATACCTACTGAAAAATGTAAAACTTGGCTACTTAATCCTTTTTTTGCCCCTGTCTTCTCTTGGTAGAATATCGGGTTGTACTGTGGAGGTGGTGAACTGTACCAGGGCTTCCCTATGCTTTGAGCATGGTAGTCATATTACATTTTCCTCAAGGCTGATTTGAAATACTAGTATATGCTTTGTGAGCCAGAAGAAATAAGGATTTATGGTAACTCATGTAATTGCGAGCTACAGGTTAATTGGCATCTACTGTTTAGGATTAATTTAATTTCTGTGTCCATTTGTGGTGAAACTGGAGTTTCTGGCTTGTTAATTATCAATTGCAGACTAGCCCTTGCATGTTAGGAGTAAATCTAATTTATAGCCTATATAAATAAAAGAAATGTTGACCCAAAACTTAGTCATCTACAAAAATTATAATCTTAATAGTAAATGCTACACAGCTACTTTAAAACTGCAGTCATTTGCATACCTCTTTCTTGATCTGTTTTAGGAATAGAAAAGATGCAAGTCAGAAAACTGAACTAGGGAAAGGAAAAGTGACTGTCTAGTGCACTGTGTCATGTTCAGCATCAACTCAGAAGTTCTTTCACTTCTTTTTAGGTATCCCTTCTAAAAGTTAAAATCATATGTCCTGGTGGACCACTGTCCCTTACTGATGGGGAGTATTAGAAAATATTTTCCTACTTTAATATAACAGAAATTAGACACTGATTAGGGTGTGGAGAGCTTTTGCTTTTCCTGTCTGAGGTTTGTGATGCCTTGATTGAGCAGGTTTGGGCTCCCGTTTGTAATCCAGCTGATGTAAGTGCTCAGGCAGGGTTGTTTGTGGTTGTGTTCTGCTCGGGCATTAAATGCAGTGTTAAATGATGAAAGGAATAAGTATTTGATGTTTTCATTGTGACACTTAACACACAAGGATTAAAAATTGTATGAAACCACTCCTGAATTTTCTTTGTGGTAGTACAGCCTTGCTGAAAATACTTCAGTGCTTACTGAAAAGCAGTATTTGCTCTTACAGCTGGTTTCAGCAGTTTGTGTAGTCCTCTTCCCCTTTATAATTCAGTCTCATTTTCTGTAGTTCCATATGTGCCTGCATTCCAGAACAGTAAGTTTCCCAACAGAGGCTGTGTGTTCTGTGTAATAGTGGGGTTTCTTGCCTGCATTTGTCTTATCCAGAATGATTTCCTACACCATTTTAGTTTTGTGTACAGATGCCTTTTCATTTTGTTGTTTCCTAGGAACCTCCAGAAGTTAAGTCTCTTTGGGGATATAAGCATTCTGCAGCAACATGGAACTATATCAAATACCTACCTTGGAAAGGTTGACCCTGATGGCAAGAAGATTAAGCAGTAAGTTATATTTGTAAATTATCAAATACAGGATAATAATAATGAAAATAATAAAAATAGATGACAACACAGAAATTCCTGAAATACACGACTGAGAATCTTTAAGTTTTTTAACAGGGTGAAAATATAAATTCTTGTTCCTGCTATTTACATGAAGTAGTCTGGTTTTGTGGCTGTTGTATTTTTGTTGGGTTTTTTTCCCTTTATTCTCAGTAGGGTGAGAATTCTTTCTTTCTTCTTTTCATTGTGTTCTAGAAACAATATTACGTTAATGCCACAAAAGGGGAGGAGGGGTGAGGAGCTGTTACCAGCACCTCTTACTATTGCTGTACATGAAAAAAATTAGAAAAGGAAGTAATCTGTTGTATTTCACAAGAGTTGAAAACATATTTGTGCTTATGTTCTCTTTCAAGTTTGCTTGCAACTTTGGGAGAGAGACAGAGAAACTGTTGAAACACAGAACTGCTATAACTTATTTAAAATTGCATCTGAAAACTGGGTTATGTATTTGCAGAATTCCTGAAAGATCACAGCTCTCAATGTGCTTGTGTAGTCCAGAGGTGTATTTTAGCCTGCCATTATTACATTACAGGACAGTCCTTGAATGCTTATAATCTGAATAGTTATTTGTTCTTCTTTGGGAAAGTTACATAGAGTATAAACAGCTACTGACTCCTGGAATAAATTACCACAGAGTGAGTGATGCTGACTTAACTATTTTAGCAGTACTGCAAAAACTACTGATACAATAAAACCTGAATGCTATAATTTTAATATGTGTCAATTTATATGTCTTTCACCCAGTAGCTTGGCAGTAGAATAAGTACAGCCACTCTAGGTCTTCACTATTTTTTGTTTTGAGTGATTTTTAGAGCCAGTGTAGGTATATTATCAGATTAATGTATATATGTGGATGCAGTCATCAAACTGAATGTTTGGTCCTGACCTAAATTTGCAAACCAGTGCAAATAGAGCTGTGAGTCACATACTGTGTCTTTGTCATCTGTTATGTTTCCAATGAAGAACTTGGAGCAATTTGTGATTTTGTCTAACATACGTACTGTAGTGCTGTGTGCAGGTAAAAGGCTCATTTGGTAAAAGCTCCTTTATTTGATACCCTTTGTGAAAATATATAATCAAATCTTTGCAAAGGGACTTGAAGGGAGCCATCTAAGCTGGATATTTACTCAGCTGAGTGCATGGTCAAATGTTTCTTCAAGCAAATATTCACATTTTGGAGCCACAAACCATTCAAAACCGATTATCTAACTTCTTCGTCTTTTAGATGAATATTAACCTTTGCACATTTTGGAATGAGCAAGTAAATGCTACTTCTTTTTAGTTTAGTTAATTTCCTTGTTGGGTTTTTGTGTTTGTTTCTTGTTGTGAGTTTTTTGTTTGGTTGGTTTTTGTTTTTTTTTTGTGGGGGTGTTGTTTTTTTGTTATTTCTTTTTTTGGGGGGGGTGGTTTATTGTTGGTAGGTTGTTTTTTTTTCTAGAATAGAACAATGTATTTGAGACCTGCTAGTTTAAAGGAAAGCTGGTAGTGTTTTATTCAGTTGTCTGAAGTTGGAGAACTAGTAGCAGACTTAGTTCAGAAAGTAAATCTTTATGGCTTCTTAGCACTTGGGGTTTGCATCAGTAAGTTGCAAAACGTGGATGCTGATAACTAACATTGAAAGGTGTAAGCAGCATTTGGAGACAGTGTTACTGGTAGTTGAGGATTTTTGGAACCTGTATGGTGATGAACCTTACTAGGTGTTTCAGAAACTTCCTGCAGTTAAAGCAGTCAGGGAAAAAAAAGTTATGATTCCTGAAATCTGACTTTGAGCTGGGTGTAACAGACAGTAGGTGGAATCTCAGCTATTACAGAGCCATTAGGATGTTTCCTCAGGTTTAAGGCTAAGGGTTGTCCTAAGGCAGAGGAAGCTTTGGAGCATATTTTCAAAAATACACGTTTGCATGAGTTTGTGATGCTTATTTCTTTTCTGTACAGCATGTGTGTCCCTGGTTACTTTCTAAAATTCTCTTTACAACTCTCTTTCTTAGTGTTGGGATGCTCATTGTAAACAGGTAATTTGTCTTTTAATTGAGTAAAGGGTATTTGTCTAAAATTTTGGCTTTCTGAAATCTGCTTCTCATGATTGATCCGTATGGTTCAGATAGTTTGGTTTCCAAAAGAACCAGTTTAGCCTCTGTTATTAAACAAAGTATTTTGATTGATAGTATTTAATTAAACAAATGGCCTCCATATGGAGCTTAGTAATCTGTTTGCTTCCTGTCCAGGGTCATGGATGTGCTTCCGTCCTGGTTAGGACTGGTTTGGGAGCTTAAACGCTAACTATGCCTGTTTAGTCAGGCTTTGGTCTGTCCTCGGGATGAAAACACTATTTGGGGCATCAGTTGTGAAAGTACAGTTTAAAAAAAAATATATTTTTAAGTAATTTGTTTCAGTATCATAATTTGTAGGTTACAGGTCAATGGTGACCATCCTATAATTGCTGCCTGTGGGGAGCAGAGAGGGGGCTGATGACACTTGTTGAGACATTAGTAGGCTGCGTTGCTTTTTGGCATGTGCTGAGTGAGTTCTACTTGTAGTTTCTGTTATGTGCTCAAATTTCAGTTTTATAAGTGAGCTTTGAAATAATTGTGTTAAATTAGCATAAATGTTGTAGTACCTGCTGGGCAGTGGAGGTAAAATTAATATGGTAATAAAGTAGATGTTAATTTCCAAGAATTCACGTGTCTCTTTTTTAGAATGCAGTTCAGGCTATTTTTGCAAACTCCAGTTAGATGCAATCTGTTCATGAAAAATAGAATGTGCATAAGAATTTGCAGGGGAGGAAAAAAACAAACCTGCTAGGCTGTTTAAAAAATTATTTGAAATATGTTAAAATTAATTTCTTATGTAGTGCTTTCTGTCTGGCCTTTTTAAAAAGCAGGTATTAAAAACAATTCAGAAATTATTGGTGTTAAATAATAACAATAAACTATTGACATGTTTGATCTCTGACTGGCTAAAAACTGGAGAAAGTTTTCTTAGGACCTACAGGTCATTAGACTAGCAGCACAAATCTTCATACTTGTATAAATACTTTTGATGCTTGCAATAAAAAGTTGATTGCATTAAATCATTCCCTCTCTTTTAAAAAGTTTTTTACTGCAGTTCCCACTGGGGAGAAAAGCTACCCTAGAGCTGCAGAGTTCTGTGTCATATTTCTTTTTATTAAATTTTGCAGACACTGAAACAATATTTTACTAAATTCAGATGTTTAAAGTGTATGAGAACCCCAATTTAAACAGATTTTTAGTGCAGTGAGGCATATAGATGGTAGTATTCTACTGAACACCTCAAAATTAATTTGTCTTCAACAGTTCTGTAAAATATTAAAACCACTATTAAGATTGATTACCTGGGCTATTACAAAATAAATCCTACCATTGCTGCAACCATTACAGCACCTTTTCTAGATGTGTATGGGGGGAGGGAAGAGTCTTTGGAAGAAATTTGAGGTTCCTGTGGTAGAATCTTTTTCTTTAGGGGGTTGTGAGATAATCTGCCTTCAATTTAAGCATTGGCAAGAAAATTATGAAACAAACATTGCCAGGATCAAATAAGGTTCTTCTCAACTCTAAATGAATCCAGGAATAAAATAGAAAAACTGCACTGTCTGTGTGTTATACCTATTGTTTAAAACTGTTTCATTTGTGTCACAGTTGTGAGTCCTCAATTTTAAATAAAATATTTGGAGAAATCTGGAAATATTGAAGTCTTTTTACCTGATTACTATCCTAGGTAAAACCTTGGGAACTGAGGTGTAAAATAAATGCAATAACCACACCAACTTTTCCATTTGGATGAAGTCAGGCCTTACAAACCTAGTACCTTCATAGGAGAAGGAAGAAAGCACATGTAGGCAAGGGAGGGGATGAATAAGAATTTGCCAAGAGAGAAGATGAGTGAGGACTGATCTTTCAACTTTATTACAACAGAAGGGTTATGGGGCATCAAAGGTAGTAGGTGACAGGTTCACAGCAAGCAAGAAGAGGAGATAATCACACTGCAAAGTTCTTTAGTATTGGGTGTTATGGTTGCTAAACACTTACTCTGCTAAGGGAGGAGCCTGGATTAATTTGTAGAAGTGAAGTCTCTGAGAGTTGCTGCCTCTTCTCAGAACTGAGTTACAAAGTTTTGGAAACTAGAGAGATATTTGATAAATATCCCTATGTGCTTTCCTTGTTCTGTCACCTTAAGGTGCTAGTGTTTCTCTGTTGTCAGTCAGGATACTGGCCTAAACCTTTAATTTTGCCTGGACATTATTAAAGTTATGTGGATGAGAATAAAATTGTGATTTTTTTTTTTTGCTTAGATGTATAAACTATACCGATCCTCATAACAGAAGAAGTGTTCTATGCAAAACCATTACCTGATTTGGGGAACAAAAAATTCTACTGTTTTTTTACTGGATCTTATTTCTTGATGTCATAGCCTGACTCAACTGCTTCTCTGTAATGCTGACCAGGGCTTGAGATCAAATACTTATTAACCTACACATGTGTCTAATATGCTAAAAGAACACTTGTCATTTGGGCAGGAGGACTCTTCTGGGCCTTTACAGCTTTGGAATGAAGACTGGAAAAATACTTACATGGAGAAAGTTTTTAGGATGTGACTGTACTATTTGAATTTAATATTGAAAATTTAAAATACTTCTGTTGCCTTCTATTTACTTTAAAAAAAGGGGTAGGAGAGGTTGAGTGCATCACAATAAGTTCATAATAAACTGGCAGTGATAATTTGAGATTGAAATGTTACTGGGTCCAGGTTGTTTTGGTAAAACATGAATCTGTTGGCTCTTGAAAATCCAGTTAGTTGTACGTTTGGAGTTACTGAAAGAATCTTGTATGTTTGGTCTTTACCCTTTAATGAACAAATAAAGCAGGTAATTTCACATCATTCTAACTTACTCTCAAAATCAAGTTTCTGTCACCTTACATTGGAAATGAGTTTTTTTTCCATATAAATCTGCAGTTCTGGAGAAGTTAGAAAATACAAGAAGCTGTTTTTAAAAACAAGAACTGCATTTGAAAAGCATTACAGGTTTTCTTATTTCCATAACCTTAAAATGTATGTGGGAGGGTGTTAAATACATGCTGGAAAATACATGAAGTGAAGGTTCATAGTGTGTCACTGTTTTTGAAAGACAAAGTACATATTTCTTTTAGTTTACAGTTTTAACCTTTTAAGTGCAGTGGACGCTAAAATGCTCTGGGAGGTCTGCAGTCTGGTTGCATTTCATAAGAACTATGATAATAGCATCTTCCTGCAGAATAAGGCTATAAATGAAGGAAGAGTAATTCTTGAATAAAAAAAATTGAATGGTATGCAGTTGGTGAGACTAAACCATGTTTAATAGGATCATTGTCTGTTTTGTTTACTTACAGAATCCAACAGCTGTTTGAAGAGATATTAGGCAATAGCAGGCAATTGAAATGGCTGTCTTGTGGGTTAATGCTGCAAATAGTAACTCCCACATCACTGTCCTCCTTATCAAACCCCATAGCCAACACCATGGAA
Source organism: Pyrgilauda ruficollis (assembly GCF_017590135.1). NCBI lineage: Eukaryota > Metazoa > Chordata > Aves > Passeriformes > Passeridae > Pyrgilauda > Pyrgilauda ruficollis. Next base: position 1,873,649 of record NW_024524155.1, on the reverse strand, counting down.
CATCTGAGCTTATTGGACAACCACATCCCTGGTAATACCACTCTTATCACTGCGGTTGAATTGGAGCGCTTTGTGAATCTGCGTTCGCTCGCTTTGGATTTCTGTGATTTTACAGCTGAAATGGCAAGAGTCCTGGCTGACAGCAACCATGTGCCTTTGCATCGACTGTCTCTCCTGGTCCACAGTGTTTCCATAATGCACAAGTCATTGGACAATATGCCAAAAGATGAGAATTGGCAGGCGCTGACTCGCAACAGCACTAATCTTCGGGTCTATATAATGGCTTTTGATGTCAAGAGTGATGATATGTTAAGGATTCTTAAGCCCAGTATCCCCCTAGAGAGGATTCACTTTGACAGCTATGTCACTTGTGTTTCAGGAGCTGTTGTTGATCTCATATCCAGGCAGTATGACAAGTTCCTCACTCATTTTATACTAATGAATGATGTGATAGATATGTCTGCCTTCCCAGATCTCAGTGACAACCGGAATGAAGATCCACTTGTCTTATTAGCCTGGAGGTGCACGAGACTGTCTCTCCTAGCTGTTCATGGTAGGTAACGCATTGCATGGGCATAGTATGTGACTTCCAAGTGCTTACAAGCCTTCAGCCTTTCTAATCATAGTGTGTGTTTTAGTGGCATGGTATACAAAAGGCTGCTGCACCGTTGCTATACATGCTGTTGTTGGAGGTGTTTATAGTATATGAATTTTAAACCTGCTTGTGTCTTACTAACTTCTGTTGAGAAGTCACATAGGATTTTCTTAAACTCCTCACAGAAATGAGGATAACTTAAGTGAGCATTCCAGGAGGCTTATCCTGCAAGTGGTCTGCTCTGTGCAAGTTCCATTAAATGACTGGTTACGTGTATGTGAACAGAAAACATTGGCTGTTTTTCTGTGAGCTCACGTGCTGGCAAGATAGATGATTTTGCTTCCTGTTTGTAAATAACATGGGTTAAGTGTCCCAAAGCTGAGAAGAAATGTGTTACCAATTTGGTAAGACTACCAGCAGATGAAAAATATGTGGAGGGTGTTGCCTCACTGAGTGTGTTGGTTTCACCAATAACACCAGAGCTAGGTTTATCCCACTTATTTATTTGCCCTATAGTAGCAAACAACTTAGAATTTATTCAGCTCTGTCATCAGTAGAGAACGTGGTGGTAGAAATTACAGCAGTCTGGCAAATTTAAGGCACCTGAAACTGAAATAATGCAGAATAATGTTTTTTTATTTGTACTGGAATCAGCTTACCAAGACCAAGTTTGCTGATGCATGAAGGAGTTAAGCAGTGGGTATTGTGTTGCATAAGAATAAATGTGTTTCATCACACTGCTTGGGGCAGTAAATCTCCAGTTGTGCAGTAAAATAGGAGACCTTCAGCAGCAGGAGGTGGACATTCAGATTTCCATTGGTTGAAGTCAGAAGGTCCTGCTGTATTTGCTCTTTTTTTTTTTCCCGTGGTCTCTTACTTGAAAAATTAATTGCTGGGGGCAGGGAAGGCATGCTCAATTGAGCTGCCTCTCCTTAATAGTTTCTAGGTGAGACAGATTTTGGGTGCTGGTATGTGATTGTACCAGCCTAGGTGTGGCTTTTAGCAGTTTCTTCTAAAATTTGGACACATGTTTGAGGACCTTTAAAAAAAATTTAAATTGTGTTACCTTAAATTATTCTCCTGCTACAGAAACGTCCTCTAATGTACTATCTAACTTTAAAAGCTAGTGAAACATCTGAACATAAGCTAGTGTAAGTATCATTTCATATCAGCATGGGTCTATTCAGTAGAAACTATTAGTCTGTGCAGAGTATTGGGCAAGCAAACGTTCCTTATGCTTCTGTCTAGCAAATGGTTGTTGCTACACCACCTTTCTTTGGAGAGATGCTGTGTCCGCCTGTGTGAGAAAATGGCCACATATCACCTTGCTGTTACATCAGAATTCACATTCTTTAGCCTTATTTTCCCTCTCCTTTCAGCAGAAGCTAGCTGAGCTGCTTATAAATGCCTCCTGATCTTTTCTAAGCTGTGGACATAACTTTTCTAGTACTATACTGCAAGCATCGTTCTTGGAGAGTAGTTACTGTAGATGGAACACTATTAGGAAAAAATATCCAGTACAGCATCTTAGCCTCATGCTTGGATTCCCTGAGGTTTACCATATAATGTTTTCTGGCTCCACTTGTCATATTATATTGTGAAGTTTCCTTCAGGAAAAGAAGGTTGTTTTGTTCAAGGTGCTATAATTCGCTTGAAGTGCTCAGGTTTCTTCTTCTGTCTCCTGAAGTGGTTATCCAGCAGCTTCCAGTGCTTCTCAGGCTTTTGTGTGTGCCTGTGTGTTTTCTCTTCTGTTATTATTTTGCTTTTGAAAAAGCTTTTATTTCCGTCTGCTTTTGGTTGCCACTTGTCATTGACCGAAAGAGGAAGGGGAAAATCTATGCTAAGGACACTTTATATGGGCTGCCTTGAGATTGTCTTCTGTGGGAAGTCATCGTCTTGCCACCATGAAATGGTGGAAATGTCCATATCCAGGAGGCAGAGGAAGGCAGATGTTAAATACATTCTTGCAGAAGGAAGAAAGGGTTGTAAAGAGTGTGTGACCGTTTGGGATGGGATGGAGACAGTAGGATATACCATAGTGATATGATCTGGCACTGTGAATAAAAAGCATGGTCCATCTGTGAGAACAAAGGCCTTTTTTATTTTGTCTTCCTCCTTAAGGGAAGGATAATTCCACATGGATTTTTATGACTTTGTGTTATAAACACTGTGGTGAAGTTTTATTCTGTCCATGAGCAAAACTAAGGTTGAAATTTTTACTAGCAAGGAAGAATAAATTACAGTGTGCTCATGGTAATTTTGTTGCTCAGTGATACCACTAGTGAAGTGATCATTTCCTGTTACCTCTGAATACTTAGCTGGACAGAGACTTTTTGGCAGCTGGGAGGTTACAAAGAAATTTCAGACAGAGCTTTTGAAAGGAGAACTCATTTAAAATGAGATTAAGTTGGGAGTAAGATGGTTGTTCTAGTGCGTAGAGGATCTCACCATAAACAGTTACAGCAAAAGCCATATGGCTGTGCAAATGATGTTAAAGGGGTTTTGTGTGCAGGGCTTTTTTTTTTTTTTTTTTTTTTTTTTTTTTCTTTTATTCTTGCATTTGCTTTCAAAGATTTCTTTGGCAAGTTCCTTTACAGTCAAGATAACTGGAAGATGGTGTGAGCTCCATGTCCTGACAGGAGTGTGTCATCATACAGAGAGGAATTTTCCATTGAGTTCAATGTCCCTGTTAAGGAAGGGACACTGAATTAAGGTGCCTGAATTAAGACAGCTTCATCTTCTGTGGACGGTTGTGTTGGAGGTGAAGTATCCAGCAGATGAAGATTGTGGGAATTCATGCATTCCTGATGGTTAATATACCAGAAATGAGCCTTACAGATATGTGCAGGCTTCTTTGTTGAACACCTACCCTAACCAACTTCCAGAGACACAATAGAAAAAAGTAAAAGAAAATAGAACAGAAATTTATTTTATTACTTTGACATATTTTCTTCATTCTCTATCTATTTTATTTTGATATGATATGATATGATGCAGAGCATGTTAACTGCACTGTTGGAAGACCAAACCACGGTTAGCTTTTACTTCTCAGCAGTTTAGCTTTCCCAGTTCAAATATTGTGCAGACTGCAGCTTTACTTGGAATCTGCTTGGGCATCTCACCAAGGAGCTTAGCACCTGCGAGAATGATGATCATGGCAGAAATGCGCCTTGCCTTTTTCAGTGGAAGGGCTGATTTGGCAGAGCTCCCCAAAAGGGAAGTTCCCATCTGTGGTTTGCATCTGAATAGGGAGGAACTTTGCATTTCTCTTAGCCAGGGCACAGAAAGCTTACGGGTAACTGGGGAGTAGGAGTTTTTAAAGAGAAATGCTAATATATAGTGTCAAGAGAGGGAAGCTTTGTAATTATATTTTATCTCAGACAGAATAACAAGATGCATGTAGTTTATCTTGCATATATATATATATATATATATATATATATATCTCTAATATGTACATAAACACACACACTGGGGTGACTTGAAGAGGTTGCAGAGGCTTCCAGTTTGTGTGCATGCTGACTTTTTGTTTGTTTGGTGGTGGCTTGGTTCTTTTTTAATAAGTCTACTTTCTAAAGCAGTGAAAGCAAATCTTTTTTCTAGCATAAGCCGAGTTTTAAAGTGTTCCTTTTATGCATTCACTTAATTGATAACTCACTTTTTTTGTTCTAATTTTACTACACAGTGGATCACAGGAGGTTTGAAGTTATATATATAACTTACAGTAGTCCACTGCTCTGCAAGTAGGAGAAAAAGATCTAGAAAAGGTTAATAAAATCTGAAATATTTTTATATTTATTCAGAGTGTAAAATGGGAGCTTCACCGCTTGAAACCAGAAAGCCCCCACCATGCCCTAGAGGAATTTTGCCAGATGGAACATGATGGAATAGGTTGGGAGAGATACTGGGATGGTCTGGTATGAAGTTCTAGAGCAAGAAAATACCTTGTAGGAAAATGACAGAACAACTTTGTTTTTCTTTCCTCTTAGGTTACACAGTCTGGGCTCATAATCTTATAGCAATTGCTCGTCTTCGTGGCTCTGACCTGAAAGTACTGGAAGTCACAGAAGAAAGCATTGAATTCGACCAAGGAGAACTGGCTGACCAGGATGTGGATCCAGTACACAATTTCATTGAGCAAGTGTCTCTCGGATTGGGTCGCCCTTGGCACGCTGTCATGGACATAGAGCTGCTCAGTGTCTTCACTGAGCCAACCCGTCACTTTTACAGAGAGATGCAAAGCTTCAGTGAAGGCATTTAGCTCCTTATTTACAATTCCTGTGGTTACATATGCAAGTAGGGTCCTATTATGTTTTTTCGGTAGTGTGAATTAACCCCTTTTGTGCTGTGTTTAATCAGTATTAGCTATATAGAATTATATATGTGTATTCTACTTCTTGATCAAAGAACGTAGTCGGGTATTGGTTTAGAAGCTGAAAGTGGCAGTGTTTAGGGTTTTCACGGTTAATGGACTTGTCTACCAAACCTTGCAAAGATACAGCCAAAGGCTGTCTGAGGTTGCCGGCTAACTTTAATTGAGTAACTGCATTTTGAATTCTTTTGCTGTTATATTGGAGTCCTGTGCTCGGGAGCCAACTGTTTTTAATACCCATATCCATAGCCCAGTGGATCTCTATGCTGTCATTGTGTGCTTAATCCAGTAGCATGCTACTTAATAGGCTTAAGGGACGAGAAGTCTGTCCAGGGCTGTTCACTGTAAGACTCTTACCTTGCTTGATTTCACGTGCGGATTCTGCGGCATGGCTTAACTCCATTCCCGGCTTTCCTTAGCTGCTAAGCGGCGGTGTGAAACACTAGCGGTTCAGGTTCCTGCACTTACAGATCCACTCCATAAAGCTGTAGTCTTTTGGATTCTTTGCAAACTCCTCCTTGTTTGTTCTCATGTTCTGTCATCTTCCTTAAAAGTTAGCTTTGGGCCAAAGTTTAAAAGGAGAAAGCAAGAAATGTGCGCTCCGGTGAGGTAAACGCATAACAGTGAAGATTTCAATACAAAGGTCTACACCTGCAAACAAACATTAGTCGTGAAATCCCTAACAACCAAGTCACTGGATTTTCTCTGTCAGCGCCTGTGTCAGCTGCCAAAGAATAGATTAAAAACGAAGAAGTGCCCACATGCTGGCAGGGGCAGGCCAACTTTTGGCCAGCCAGATACTGCTAGATTGTAATATATAAGGTCGAATTTCGACCTGTGGTACACAGCTGTGCTGTGGCTCAGTCAGCAACCTCAGAACTCTTAACAAACATGCACCTGTTTCACTGTGAATAGTGAATGTAAAGGAAGGAAAGGAAACAAATACAAAGCTTGTTCTATCACAGGTATGAGCTGCTATGATGCATGAAGAACATTCCATGAAGTATGTTTTAAAATCTTGTTATATCTGAGAGGCTTTAGAAGCCGATGTAACTGTTTCAGGGCAACCGCGGTACAGACGTGGTCTCTGTGAGACTTCCACCTGACCCCAGTTTTAAGTGGTACGAATGTTGTGCATTTAATGTTTAAAGGACAGTCTGCAATAATAAAGTAAGTGGCCAACGTGGGTGCCCAGCAGTGCTGAGACCTGGCTGCTATATTGTAAGCTTTGGAAAACACAATTTATGCAACAGATGTCCAGATATGATTCTATTTATGGAAAAAGTTTATATGTGTTTTACAAATGGTTTTACCATCTTATATTAAAATGACCTTTTGACAGGTGTGCGCTGTTTTGTCTCCAGTGAGCACATACCATGCGGATTTTATATGTACATCAGTAGAGTGAATCCACTGGCACAGTGTGTGTATATGCCAGATGTGGTGAGATTTTATCTTATAAATGTGATCAGATTAAAAAAAAAACTCCTGACAGAAAATGTAAGGAAACCAGCTGAATGTTTGAATTGATGACTGATGTTGTATGGTTTATGTTAAATGTTATATTCTTTTAATCAATGAATAAAGCATTAAAAATTGATCGCTGTATAAAATACTTTATTGTTATCAGCATGAAGATTTTTAGAATTAAAATGCAACATCGTTCATAAGATGTGTATAACTAGTAGCTCCCATTGTGTTTAGGTCAGCAGAAAAATCTAAAATAAGTCACACAATTTTTTAAAATTTGGCTGAATTTTGTCAACATTTTTTGGGGTGGTGGAGGAATGGGAAGGATGCTTTGCTAAAGATCAGACCAGTTAGCACAAACAGTATATCATTATATGACCTATTAGACTGATACAGTAAACTGTGGATTGTAGAATATAGAAGACTATTTTTGAGAAATTACTTCATCAATTGCAATTGCTTAAATCAAAATCTAATGTGCTCAAGAAAAATGTGTAGTACTTCTTTGGTGTCCCACTATTAAATAGATTATGAATACCTGCAACGCTTCAGTTTGACGTTTTATCCGTACCCAGAGTACCCAGCTGTGCCTTCTGAATGAAAGCTGCAAATGTCTGCTCAGCTGTTGGAGAGCTGCTGTGCCCTGCAGAGGCTGACTGTGCTGTGAGGCTTGTCAGAGTGGCTGGTCAGTGTGCGCGTGCCAAGCACGGACTTTATTCGGGCTTCTGAACTCCGTGTTACGATAGCCCAAGCTGCTGCCAAGTGTGAAAATTGCACTCCTTGTTCAGGCAGTTTCCTAGATCTTCCAGATTTGGTAAGCAAGATCACTTCCAACATACCAAAAAGACGCTGTGGGTGATTAAGATAAGGTAAATACAGCTTTTCATGTTTCAGTAAAGTGAAATACTGGGACTTGTTTTGGTGCCTTTCAGGGCTCGGCCTCAGAAGGGAGTTTTATGTAGCAGATAAATCTGATGGTGATTGCTCAGCATCTGAACCTGAAGTTTGGTTGTGAAGGATTTAAGATTTCAGGAAGTCACACAGAAAAAGCCAGAAACAAATAAATTCTGTGTCCTCTGGTTTGAACAGTTGCAGAATGGTAATTTTATCTCTGCAAGCTACTGCTCTGCCTTCTAAACAGAGTGGAAAAGTAACCTGTGTGCCTTGCTGTTGTATAAATGTGTTTTTAGTCTGTTTGGTCTAACCTATTTTCTGCTTTAATTAACTTAATCTTGAAAGATACGATGAGGAGCAGGGGGAGCAGCCCACTTGACTACAGTAGGGTGGTGTGCAGCCCTTTCACTCACTGCAGCTGCAGGCAGAGCTGGCTCTTAGCAATGGCTGGGCATTGTTAGAATGCTCCAGGTCTGATTTGTTCATACAGCCCTCTACTCACTGGGTGTGGCTTGTGTTCAGGGAGGAAGGCAGTGTACCTAAAACAGATGGCTAGAATCTTTCTGTCTTGGAAACTTCAGGAGTCTGTTAAAGCAGGAGTGTGTGGTGAAAGCCATACCTTGAGCAGTGGTGGAGAAATGCACTCCTGATTTTTCTCCTGTTTTAGAAATAGAAGTGGGGTTTGTTGTCTGCCTGTATTTTCAGCAGTAATCTTTATTAGTGATACCAGGATGAAGGGATTCAAGCTGAAGCGATCTGAAGTCATCTTAGGAAGTTAAGATAATTTTAGTATTCTCTTGCATTTGGAGTGGGACCTTACAAACAGCTGTGAAATTTCTTTGAACTTGCATAGTCGCAAAAGGAATTTTACTTTTGTTATTTCTTTGTATTTCCCGAAGAGGTGGCAATGTCGAGTTAGTCTTTTGCATTCTAGGTTCAGCTACAGGAGCTTGGAACACAAGCCTTCATCTGTCAAAACTTATTCTTTTGGGGGTGGGTGGAACAGGGACTTCCCCATGTACACTTTAGTGTGGCCTTTCTGCATTTGACATGTTACCATCTACCTGCTTCCTATTACATAAACCTGAGCTTGCTTCCAAATATGCAAATAAAATTTCAGACTGCTACTGGGGAGGGAAAAAATTTCTCAAATGATGCCATGCTCTCTGCAGGATCATCCAATCCATGCTTTTCCTGCATTTTCTTAGTCCAGCTATCTTTCCTTTTGCTTGTAGCTTTCGGTACCATTGTGGGCATTGTGGAACTGTTTTGGTGGAGGAGGAATTTTCAGAGTTAACTTAGAACAAATATTTAACCCACATGGAGAAAATACTGTGTTTGCTCAGAAAAGAGATACATTAATGAATAGCTTTTGCAGCCTCCCAGGTGAGTTGGCAAGGAATGAAAAAGGTTTATGGCAGTGTTATCAGCCCAGGATTTCTGTGCTATACCCTGGTTCTCTGTGCAGGGGCAAGGTTGTATTTAGCAGTTCTGGTTGCTCCTAGGGTTGATGACAACCCAGTAATTCCTTTGAGAATCCTTGTGAAGTCTCTCAGGCAAACCCACAGCCATCGACTAATTGGCTAAAGCTGATGCAACAGCCACGTTAAACTACATGGTTAATTTAACAGGGACGATGCTTTAAAACGTCTGTTGTCAGAATCTGTCACTGAATCACTGGAGTACAAATGCTTACCTTAATGCTTTGAGGACTAAACTAGAAGTAGAAAGGATAAAGGAATTGTAGGAACGAGCCATAGAAGAGTTCTACAGCTGAAACAAGGCAACATGGAAACAATGGTAGGAGCAGGAAGACTGAGCCACAAGAGAAAATGCTCCCTTGGCAGACTCGACCTAAGCAATTACAAAAAAAGTGGGCTGGAGGTTTTTTCGGTAACTTCTAATTATGGGGTGTGGTGGCTGCATTTACGTTAAAGCCTGAAACTGTGTTATATGTGCATACATGCAGAATGGAGGCTGGTGGTTGATCTGCTGCTGAGTTGGGGATTGCTAAAACCAGTTTGCTTCTTCATCTTAGAGGGTCCCTCACCAAATGACTGACCTGAGTCCTTACATGGTTTTCAAGTTGAAGCCAAACTGTCAGAACAGCCACCAGCTCCTAGCAGAAGTCTTTAGATTGTACAGTCACCAGTAAAAGCAGAGCTTGGCTCTGTCCAGAGCCCCGCCCTGGCTGCAGGTGGGTGCACTGTGCCTGCTGGAACAGCCACTCCTGCCAGGGAAGCACCACACAGGAACCTGAAAAGGTGAACAAGGTACCACACCAACTCCTTTTATAGACAAAAACTTATTAATGCTGCAGTTTGCCACTTCCTTCTTGTACTTTTAAATTCTGCTTTTGTCCTGCCCAGCATTTTCCTAATACTGGTGTTAAAATATGAAGCCTAATAAACCAAATTCATGTTGAGGCAGTAAAAACACACCCCTCCTACTGGTTCGCTGCAGACGTATGTTTTCAAAGGCAAGGGCTGGGCTGTGCTGGAGCATATCCTAGCTATGACTCCTTCCTCCCAGGTCATAAAAAACCCCTGTACATGTCTTCAATAAACACTACTCCACTCCAGCTTTTGAAGAGGGATGGGAGAGCTGCTCAGCTTTTCTGCTGCCTCTTCCCCCTCAGTGTCATGGCAGGAGAACTGCCACACTGTAGAGCTTGAGAGCAGAAAGATCACCTATGAGGCCACTAACAGAGGGGACTCAAGTGGAGAATCATGGTTATTCATCTTACCTATCTATTATACCATGGTACCAGTGACATTGCTTTCATTTTCTGTAGATTTTTATTAACTGTTTCCATTTGTTTTCACATCCTATTCAGAAAGCAGCAAGCATCACTTTTGGCATGCAGAGAGACTCCCTGTACAGCTCAACCAGCACAAAGCAGCTGGACTTTTACAATAAGGGTCACATGATTTAATTTTATACACCTCTGAAGAGACTACTCAAGTTAGAAATGCGTAGTTTAAAATGACTATTGTACAGTGGAAATCACTTATTCACAATATTCATAGGTATTTAATTCTTTATTTACAAAATACTATCCTGAGAATTTTCCCTATTAAGCTTCAATTTGAGCAAAGTAGTTTGTATAGACCTAAGTAACAATGGTTACTTAACTTAAGGAAAAAATGCCAGTAGGACAGCACAAAACTGGTTCAGGACATTCCCCAGATGACTGTCAAGTCTCCTGCTGTGGTTCTGGTTCTACAGCTGATGGATTTGACTGAGATGGTTCAACTCTATTTTCAGGAGGAGGTGGTGGAGGCAAAAATCCAGGTCGTTGAGGTGGATAGTGAGGATAAGGTCTCATTGGAAATGGATTTCTTACTGTGAGAGAATCAGAGTAATCCAGTTAATATCAATCACAACAGTAAACATGTACACCTGCTCCTCTTGCTGGCTTACTCAGCTAGGCTTATCCAACTAGAAGTCACATGTCAGGATCCAAAGAGACAGATGCCAGGAAAGAGGAGGGCAAAACCATCACTTTTCTCAGTAGTTACCCACAACAATCTCAAAGCAGCAGCCAGCCACTGCCAGCCCCTGGGCTGCTGCCCCTTCAGTCTGCCACAGCATCCCTTACGTGCCACACCTTACAGACATTTTGGCAGATAAAGGGCTTAGTTCTTCACACATACTCAGAGAACAGCAAGAGTCAGAAAGAAGTCCTGCAGTCTGATACTTACACCTTGCTCCAGTCTTGCAGACTCCAAGGGAAAACAGTTGTTTTGGGGCTGTCCCTTTGCAGGGCACCAGCACACTTCAGAGGATGAAACTTAAGATTTGTGCAATTTCATAGGAAGAAAAGGACTAAGATAACCACCTACTTGCTTTCCTACCCCTCAAAAAGAATCCTTTAAATGCTGAACAGTATATGTAGGTGTCTTTTCCAGCCAGAGCTAATATTTATAAAAAGATCAAGATGAGCTGTTGTGAAAAAGTAAGTGTACAACACAACAAACCTTAATCAGAAAAGATGCCCCCTGTTAGCTCAATTGAGAAGCAGTTGTGCAAATATGTACACCTCTACCCGCTGTGGTAGCTCACTACCTGCACAAAGCACTCGTGTTCATCAGCTTGAAACAAAGGCTGGCTAAAGCCACGTACTTGGCAGCGGAGGGCGTGGAGGCCTGAAGTCTCGTACTGGAAAGCATTCCCGTGGCCCATAGATGCCAGCAGGAGGAGGGGGAGGAAAAGGAGGGCCTCGTCTCATGAAAGGTACTGGTGGTGCTCGAGGATCCACAGGCATCAGTGGAGGTCTGACTGGGGGGAAAGGTGGGGGTGCAAACCCTGAAGCGACAGCTTCACTTTCAGGTGCCAGCGACTGATCAGGCAGTGCGTTCTGCAACACAAGGAAACCAGGGAAGTTAGTGAGGGAAAGGGAACATCTCCAGGCCCATCAGGCCCACTTTCAGGTAGGTGTGACACTAGCTAAGAGCTAGTTCCAACTCAGCCTCAGCTGCAGCGCAATCCTGAGCAAGGCTATCTATGTGTACTGACCATCTGCTTGACCATAGTCTCATCTTTTGGGATATAATTAATTTTCAACAGGGATTATATTAGTAATATATCAAAGTAATTCACAAGACAATAAGTGTTGTGGTAAAGTATACATATAATTTTATAATTTGCACTGAAGAGTGCAATATAATGTGACCAATGGACTACAGACAAATGTTTCTATGTTTTTTGCAGAAAATTAAAGCTTCTTTAAATCAAGCCTCTCTTTAGCTACTTACACTAAGATTAGAATGATCCTTCATCCCATCTCCACTTGGTTCTGTTCGTGGACTGTGTTCTGAAGATGTCTGTCCATCTGTATGCAAAAGTTACAATAAGTTATTCAGGGCTGATCTCTTTCTCTCCACTGATTTCAGTATTTTTTTTCTGAAATCAGGATAGACTGGCAACAAACAGCAAGCAGCAGTTCCATTTTCCCCCTCCCTCCAAGTAATAGTTTATTTATTTAGTAAGCCCCATGCTGGGAATGGCTGGGCTATGATATGCTTTTGGCACAGAGCTTCGCACCAATCCTATTCAAGTATGACAAAAACCAATTCCCTCCTTGGCTGACAAATATCAAGGAAACTTCCAGAACTACATAATTTTTGGACGAGTAGTCAGAAATAATAATCATCCTCCTCCTCCTCTCATTTGCCTTATTTATTTTATAAGAGATAAATACAAACTTCAGTCTTTTTACTTTTAAACTTTGCTGGGAAAAAGTATTTTCAATAACAACTACAGAAAACTATTAAAGGGAATTGTCAGAGAGTAGAATCTGACTGGATAAAAATATACTAAATACATAATATACACTAAATAAACTTTCTTTAAACAAACAAACAACCCCCCAAATCTGGGAATTGAAAAATATTGCTTTCTTAATGCTTCAGCTTGAATAGAGATGATTATACTAAAAAACAACAAACCAAAACTTCTAAATAGTGACAGAATTTTTATGTGTAAGTTGTATTTCTACTCTTTGAAAGCAAACAAAGCTTTTTTTTCTCAATGAAAATACAGGTCTTTTAAAAAACTCTAAATTACTTGTCATTTCAAGCAGGCCCTGCCTTGTTGATGATATTGTTACCTAATCTAAAACATTTCAACTGCTATGTCACACAGACATAGAGAATATTCATGCCTTGATATTTATGTTGCACAACACTTTCCATTTTAGGTCCTTAGAAGTTCCTCACAAACTGTCAACTTTTAATTCTTCTTTCTGACAAGAAGTTTCCTCCTCCAGGTACCTCCTCAAGTGAAAAGTTTTCATAATTTGCCACCCCATCTTAAGAAAATTAGTATTATTTTGTTCACTTTAAATAATATTTTGATTTTCTTCCTAAGAAAGGTAACTTGTTAACTCTAATGAGTAGGAGCCTTGATGTCAGTACTGTGAGACACTCTGCTGTTCTGAAGTCAGATGTTCTGGATGGGATGTTTTTTGGTGGTTGGTTTTTTAATTGAAGGGCTTTTTTTGGGGTTTTGGGTTTTTTTACAAATACTCAGCCAACTCTAGTGAAATTATGTGTCTCTAAAAAGCAACACTGACACATTCTTAATGACCTGTTAAATGCTGGCAACAAGCTTATCCAAAACCCTGTTTCCATTCAAGCGGCTCTGAATTGCCCGGGAACTGACTACAACGTTTGAAAAAATAAATTAATTGTTGCTTGGCAGTGACTGAATAAAGAAGTAAGAAAAATGCATTAATAAGTGCAAAGACAGTGCACCTCTCCTGTCCTTCAGTCAGCAGCCAGGTGCTAGAGGAAAGACCTCAGTGGAACATGAAGTATTAGAGGCAGAAGTGAGAAAGCAGAAGTGAAACTGACAGAGGCTTGGGAAAGCGGGAAGGTCAGTAGTTGTACAGGGACAGAACTGTCTTCCAGTAAAGAACAGTTCACTTTGAAACCTGAACCTTCAACTTGAAACTAAATTCAGCATTCCCAGTTCTCACACGCTGTTACACTGAGTAGCAAAACTCTCTCCTCTGGCCAGAAATGGTGCAAGGGAGATGGTAACTTCCTACTAATCCTGTCAGGAACTGACTCCTGGGTGGCGAAGTTTCTGCTGGGAATTTAATGGCTTCACTTTGCTGATGAATCAGACACATGTGACTTACCAAGGCATTACATAAAGATGAAAACTGCTTAGTAAGTATTAAGCTCTTAAGCTGTCAGTGATAAGGTCTCTGTGACCAAAATTTTGCCTACGAGCTTCTGGCAGTTGCCAAGTGTCACAAACTAAAATGTACATAATCAGCCAAGTCAAAATGAGTGGGTCAGTGAAAGGTGTGATTAAAATGGGAGCAATTCACTGTGAAGTACAAAAAGCTGCCACTATGGCCAATAGTTTGAAGGAAGAGGCCTCAGACCTTCTACCTCCGTGCACCAAGCCAGTGGACACCTGAACATTTGGCTGTTTCTGTTTCACTCTTTGCAAGTCCAACCCTTTCTAACTTTACCAAATGTGGCACAGCAAGGCAAGTATGGGTTTCTGATGTTTTAATGCTGTGATGAGCCTCATGGGAGGGACCAAAACAGACTCTCAACCAATTATGAGTGGTTAACATACAGAACAGTGAGGGTAGACCACAAAAATACCTGATGACTGCTATTCACAGAATCCCACCCACCTGACAGCAGGGTGGGCTATTGCTCCAACAGGGAATGGCTGCATCAAGGCCAGCAGGTGTTCAAATGTTTCTTACACAATGGAACTTCAGGTCTGTGGTAGCTAAGAACCTGTCCTCTTGCCACAGCTTACCATGCACAGTCAGCTTATACAGAGATTTTCCATTCTAGAGTATCATGAAAGCAACTCCCACCTGTTTTATCAAAAGACTGAACATTGTAAGTTCGTAGTTCTGCTGGTCCAGAAAGTCTTCCAGTATTTGGAGGATTAGGGAAAAATCTTTCTTGTCTTCGAGCAGGAAGAACTGGATCAGAATAAGGCTCACCTAACATTGAAGAAATCACAAAAAACAGGTCTGTGACGATTTATTCCTTCCATTCCACACAATTTTAGACCAGAAAAATTCTCCGGGTGTCTTAAGCTCTTGTAAATATACAAAGTGTCTATCAATCAGGGTGAGCAAACAAATAACCCAGAGGAATCCCACCAAGTATATCAAATTGCTTATGTTTCTAAAGAGCTGCAAAAGAAAAAGTTCATTGATTTTTGGTTTAACATACAGCAGAATTTTGAAAGTTATGATTGCCTAAGTTATAAACAGTGGGGCCTTGAAACAAAGGTTCAGCCTAGCAGAGAAGATGGAAGACAAAACAAGGTACTATATGTTTTAAGCCATTCTTGGTAAGCATACTGTTTTCCATTATGTTTCACAGTGCTGTAATATGCTTCCACCAACTTGCTGGCATCAGATCTAGTAATCTGTCATGCAGCTACAAGACAAACTGTATCAGTGAAATCCAAGGGCAAAGGTGAGCTAAGAACAAGAAGGAAAGGCCAAGGAAACCAAACTACCTCTCTGCAGTATCCTGTCAACAGACCACACCTGTCAGATGAGAAACTACATTCTGAGAGGACCTCGAGTTCTACCACCAGGCTTTCACACAGATGTGTATTGCTTGCTGCAGTAATAACTGAGGTACCTTAATTTGTGCACGTTGCCTAATTTTTTTTTCTAAACTTGTAACATTTTTTTTCTTTATTACAGGTATCCAGGAAGGTTGTCCATACCCCCAAGGTTTTACTTGAGAAATACCAGCAGAAACCTCTTAACTCATCTCTGCCTTCCCTGAGTGGTTAAGCGCAATACAGATGTTGAGCTGAAGAAGTGAGAGTGAAAACTGATTTTGCTGCTGTTAATCATTGAAGAGACAGTATCCACAGGAAAACATATGCCAGACAGGATGAATGTACCATGGTACTCTTGTACTATTAATATAAATGTTTGGTTTTTTTTTTTAATAATATTTTTCAACATTTCCTGGGTTTTTTTATTTAAATAAATTAGAACTTTTTACTTCTTAAATGTCTTATTAACTATGCAGTCCAGACAGGTCTCTTAACACACTAAATAAACTCCCAGTAAAATGGTGAAACCAGTTGACTGTCCATTGATAATACCAATATGTACTTAAAAGATAGCAGAGAAGTGCAAGTGAATTACAGTGTTCAAAAAGAGGAAAAAAAACACTATTAAAAAATACCAGTTCAGTTGCACATGCAGGTCCAAGAAAACATTTAATATTTTAAACCCAAAATAGTTAAATATATAGACTGCAAGTGAGTAACTCCTCTTTTCCATAGATACAGTAGCTAAGCAGAGTTTTTACCTGGTGGAGGCAGAAGCATCCTGTGTTCTCTTTCCCAAGGAGGAGACAGGGATCCAGTATCTGATGGTGGTCTATGGGCATCAGAATTCAGCTCTCCTCTTTCACTTCCAGCTTCGTACATGGCAGTTGGTCCTCTAGATCCTAATCGAAGAAATGGAGTAGTTATTCACCCTTGTGCTTTAAATCCTCTGCTATGGCTTTCCTCATTCAGTGTGGAAACAGTGGAACAGCTCATGGAACACCAACACTGTCAGGATACAGGAGCGCCGGCTCCACGGGACGCTCCGGTGTTTGCTACGGCTACGGGAAGGGTTCCAAGGCGTGCAGGGAAAACTCTTAGCTCAGTAACAGCACAACTTAGAGGACCTGCAATGCTTTTGAAAAAACTAATCATTTTACAAGTTTCAGTTAATTTGAACCAGAAACCAGTAGCCTCATGATAAATAATCTTCTCAGTGATAAAAACCTGCTGCTAATCAAACTAACAATTAGCATGCTGGGAGTTAATACAGGTATTTTAAAACACCCATCTGCATTCAACAGTCTTCTGGTTCTAATTCTTTATTCAAGGAGAAGGAAAAAACCAAACCAAAAAATCCAAACCAAACAAAAGAAAAAACCCTCTAAGGCCAGGTCAACACATAATCAAGTGCAATAAAAACTGTAAAAAGGAGTGATTTTAGATTGCAAGCTTCCTCTCAAACAGACTGGGTCTGAAAAATTACAGAAATACTGAATTCTGCTACCATTCTCTAATTCTCCATGCTGTAATTCAACCTAAAACTTGAAGCCATTGTGTGTCTTGTGCACTGAGATAAGTACTATAATTGCACTTACTGAAATCCTTACAGAATAGAAATTTGGACATAATTTATTTCCCACTAATTAAGTAGAGGCTTCAATGGGTGCAATGATAAAAATAAAATAAACAGTAGCTTCTTTATTACTTGTAACAGATGCTGAACTTCACTTTAGCATTTACCTACACTGCTTCCATCAGCATAAAAAATATGAATGGAGGGTATTTTTCTTCCCTTACAATCCACGCCACCCCAGCTTACTTTCACCTACTCTGGAATCTCTGAACTGTACTCCTTACACACAAACTTCCTGGTCCCTTCTATCATCAGGGAAGAAACACTCTCCATGCATGATGGCTGCTTCAAATTTAGAACAAAGAGAAGGGAAACAATTTACTGAACCAGTAACTTTCTAATACCACAATCTCCAATAAAACTGCCTCATGTTTTGACAACGTTTTCTCATGGACTGTAGACCAATGAGATGGATGGGGCAGTATTCTTCCTTCAGAAAAATAACTGACTCCCTTTTACTTTATAATCGTATTTATTTCAGCAGAACCCCATCCATCCAAGAAAGAAAAGACAATAGATAAGTCTGGCTTTTTACTTTTCTTAATTTATGCTTCTAAAATGAATCCACTGACCAACCTACCAATAAAAACTAGATTTCCAATTGCATTGTTAACACATTAAAAAGCTTTAGAAGTAAGCTGTAAAACAGGAAGAGTTTGTCCAATTAACTGTTGATGTTGAATTGGTTGTTTTAATACTTTTTGCCACTAACAAGAGGAAAAGGTGTGACACGTTTACAGGAGAGGAGAGAGAAATCCAGAATAGATACATTTTCAAGTTTAAGAATTGTACCTCTTCCTCCTCCTCCACCTGGAAGCATAGGTGAAAGCCTTAAAGGACCCTCCAATAAAGTTGGAGGGGAAAGAAAAGCTCTTGTTTCAGATGAAGGCCGGCCCATTGGTGAGGGTCCATATGGGGAATGCTCTGGAACAGTTAAAACAAAATACTCAAGTTCACAATACTTAGTTTAACAAACTGTATAAATAACTACTCAGGTGAAGTTAAAGACTAAACTATGTAGCTAAAACAAAAACTGTGCTCTCATTACCATGTGTAACGTTTCCCAGTCTACTCTCATCAATACTACAAATGCTCTTAGTTTCAACAAAATACTTGACGTGTCCTAGAGTCACTTATGACCCAATTATTTTTTTTTAAATGACTGGTATTTGTACATACACATGGCCAAGATAGTTTTCAAACAATTAAATATGTGTGGTCTTGGGAAACAAAACCATAAACCAAAAGAATTAGGCTCTATTTTGCAATTCAATACTGTACCTCTGCCAAATGGTCTCATTGGAATATCAAGAGCATAAGGGTCTTTTTCTAGAAGTTCAAGTTTAAATTCTGCTTCAGTTAATCTGCAAAGAGACAATAAGTTGTAAGTGACAAAGAAATGCAAAAGCTTTACCAGACTACACTGTTTACTGCCAGGCTTTCTACCTGACCAGTTAATGAAGCAAGGTATTTTATTCCCTAAATAAGTAAGACAAAGGATGTCACAGTACTCTGAATTTAAAAATGCATGAAAGTATTTCTCTTTGCTGCTATGTTTATGCTGTAATTCAGAAGCTGAAGTTGCATTTTAGATGTCACATTCCTAATATGACATCACTCTAATTGCCCTCCAAATATTAGTTAACCTCACATCTGAAAGTTCCTCTTAATTACCACCAACTGTTAGTTCAGCATTAACTTCTGAGATAAGCTGTGAAATCATAAGGTAACCACAATGTCTGGTTGATACATACTTACTTCAAGCAAACAAACAAACAATACCCCCCCCCCCAACATTTGTGTTCTAGTACTACATTCTGCATCTTTCCTGAGGTATTTCAATACTTCACATAGTTCCTAAATTCTTATTTTCTTGCATGTGATAATTACAGGAAAGCTCAAGTGACTTCCCTTCTTCTAGAACTCAAACATTGTGATCTCTCTGTTGTGTTTGGGCCACAATACATTAACAGAAAACATCAAACTGTCTAAATCCAACACATGTCAAACTGCATTTGTTTAGAAGTAGGTAAGAACTGCACTTACTTTTGTCTGTTATGTGCATTTTCTTTTTTTATATCATTGAGGTGTCTTTCAGCTGCTCGGGCTGTCAGCTTTGGGAAAGGACAATAACAGATGCTTAGATACTGCTATTTTTTGATTAAATACTTCATAAATATGACAATTCCTAGGTCCATGACATTCTATATGAAGTGTATAGATTACATTTTCACAAGACATGACTCATGTATGGAGCCTCACATATGTCAGCAAATGATACTACATTAGCGGCTCTAACCCCCCAATTTTGGAGGAATGATAAGGCTTTCCTGCAGGTTCTCAAAACTTCAGAAATTGAATTCTTTGGTTATACCTGGTTTGAAGCATCTACAGAAGATATGAAGTCTCAAATTCTATCTAAGATTGTTGTATTTTAAAATCAGATAGATAAAATCTCTGGAATTATGACCACAAAGCACCATAGCTTTTAGCAGGATTTTATCTCAGACATTCTGTGAAAGTGAAGAATGTATTAGTCAGGAGATATTTTAAATTTTCCTGTTTGGAAAAAAAAGGCAAAAATGGATTTTGTAGAAACATTCTTAGGAAGCTGTCAATGGAACATACTGTTCTCAGAGGACATAATGTATTCTACTTGTAGATAAAAGAAGTCAAGTACACCCAAAGAAAATATCAAAATGGCATTGAAACAAGGCCAAAAACTTTCATTATTAGCAAAATGTCACACATTTGTTATATGGTGTTCTTCCAGCAGATTTATTGCTATAACAAATGACATAAGATTATCATTCTACTGTGCTCATAAGTATCCAGTTTAATTTTTCCAACTATTTCATATAATAGAAGTGTTTTTAAAATGCTTTTGTGTATTTCTGCAAGAAATATGCTTAAAAGTGAAAGGTTAGAGATAATTTTGATGATCTGTTTTTAGTATGAAACAGAAGGTGATAAAGCAAACTTTTGAAATAATGAAAAATGAAGATGCAGAAAACACAGAAAATTCAGCACTTGGAACTTACCCAATTATCATGAGCTTTTTTCTCATGTGAAGTAATCTGTGAAAGAGAGATTCATTATTCACCTAAACCCCAAAACCTATGATTATATGCTTTGATTTATAATTTAATGTTTGTGGGTAATTTATAATGAGATGCCTAAACTGAAAATTCAACTTTTCAATAAAGTTATCTGGTGATCTCTGCTATGAAATCGTTTCAGTCAAAACCAGATGACATTAAGAAGAGGGAGGGGGAGGCAAAATTAGACACCCAACAAAGCTAAGCCAAATACAGTTCACAAGCTAACAGCAAGGGGTATTGCAGTTGCAGTAAATCCCTCCTACGCAGATGTTGTCACAAAGCAGAAAATACCTGATTCTCACAAGAACGAATGGTTCTCTCCAGCTCTTCTTCCAGGTCCTTTGCTCGCTCTCTGTAACAAAAATGAGAATTTATGATATTGTGTTGCCCTGATTTTTTTAAGATTTTCTAAGCCTTCTGATGTTTACATTCTTGTAGCAAACTTTCTCACACACTTTCTGTAAATAATTTATTGTTTTGCATTCTTTTATGGAGAAGGAGAAATTTGATAGACTGTTAGTTTTTCCAGTATCGTTGGAGAGGTGGCAGTTTCACCCTCCAATCCACTGTCACCTTTGGAAATCTATAAATGTTAGAACCAGAAAATAAACTTCCCTTTTTTACCTTGAGAACAGCAGCATGTTCCCATCGTGTTATTTCGTGTCCTATAGTGACAATATTGTAATAAAACACGCAAGAAAGTTTTGAATAAAATAAACTCACCATAAACAAGGTGTAATTAAGATTTTTTTTTTTAAATCTAAAAGACAGAAATGTCACTTAGGCCCATGGGATACAGAAAATTCTGCTAACAGTGGAAATTCTAGGCCTTATATTCTAGGCAAACAGGGATGTAAACAAGAGAACAGAACCCAAACCCCAACACGCCCCCCAACTTTTCAGTGGTTTGTGATGTTTCCAACATAAAGGCTGTCCTTCCTCACATGCCCTACCAGCCAGGCTCTCCCAGCTCAGCGCAGGAACTGATGTGGCTGGAGCACCGCACTGTCACAGTCAGTCCTGAGGGACAGGCAGCTGCACTGAAGTTACTTCAAGACCTCATGTGTGATGCCACCTTTGCTGCCAGCTGCTCTGTGCACAGCCTCTCTAGGTTCTACACTTTCTCAGCAGGTGGGCCAAAGACACAGCCATTGATTGGTTATACTCAATTTGCAATATTAATATTCTCTTTAAAATTAGGATGTCTACAAAAACCATAATAAATCAGGAAGAGTGAATTCTGTCCTCCTGTATGAATACTGAAGAATATCCACAAAGAAGTATTGATCACTATTGCTCAGTTAGGCCTAATACCCCCATAAACACTGAAGTTAAATGGCAAATACACATTACATATTGAAAAATTATGCCACAGTTAGAGGAAACGCAGGGAAAAACCCAGAGGTACAGAGCTGGTGTAACAAAAACCAGAGCAAAGCAGTTAAGAAACAGCTGCAGCAAATACTCACCCATGATAATATTTTAGTAAATAATTTCTAAGCAACAGAACTATCTGAAAAGCTTTGAGAAACAGAAACAGAATACTGTTAACTATACAGCAAAAATGCTAGCTCTGTAGGGAAACTGAGCATTCAATTTATTTCACAACATTCTCTTAGCTTTTTATTTTTACTTTGTTCAGTAAGGGGAACTAGGTTAGAGACCCCCTTCTACCACCCCATTAAAGCTAATGTATCAGTACAATTAGGATTCTAACGGAAGAGCAGTTGCCATAATCAACACCCAAATGTTTTAACATTTTAACTTTTTTTAAAAGTAAAACCACCCTTAGTCTGTATTATTACCCACAAACTAGTGTCTAACACACATACACCATAAAGAAACTGGAAGAAAATACATTTGCTTATGCTGTGTTTTTAAAAATTCTTTATTGCTCTTTCTTCACTTTGGAACAAGTGATTACAACAACTAAATTCTGCAATTACCTGTAGCTGTTGAGTTCTTCAGCAGCATGAATAATTTTTTCATCTACTTTAGAAAGCTTTTCTTCCTTTTGTAGACGTTCCCTCTCTTCTACTGTCAACTTCCTTTAAACAAAATTCAAAAATTATGGTTAATTTTGTTTCAAGTCAACAATTTTGAAAGCAGCCACAAATCATATCAAACAAACTAAAACCCAAACTACACTAATGGTCAGTGATTTGTTCTGGTATTTTCTAAAAATAATTTTCTAGAGGAAAAACGATTGTTACTAGCTATTTAAAAAAAATAAAAGTCTTTCCAGGTCCTCCTTTTTTATCCTTATGCCTAATTAAGCATTACAGAAGAAAAATTCATACTCCAGTCCACAGATTATGCACAAGGTAGTTCTGCAGAGCACACATGGATACCACTGCTGTGTACAGCCCTAGGGTTAGGGTTAGGGTCATCTTCCTGTGAACAGCAGCTCTTAACAATCAAGCTGTCTAAATCATGGATCTTGTGAACATGATTTAAATTTCTTTTCTACTCAATCTTCATTTCCTACTGTTTCATTTTCCCTGTTTGAACAGACCCAGTTTTTAAAAGTTGCTTTAATTAATTCTAAGGTTTTTTTGTGCTGCTACATCACCCCACCTGCTTCTCCCCACTCCTTTTTGGCTTTTCTAAAATTCTTTGATAAGCAGTGTATATTTGCTGAGTTTTAGTGAGGTTATTTTTAAATAACATCCACACAGTCTGCTTTCTGCCTGCTTATTGTATCTTCTTTTGAACAGGTTCCTTCCCACTCCCTCCCTGCTCTTTTTTAAAAATCAAAATGCTAATGCAATGATTTCTAGGATTTATTGCTTCTAGAAAGATGCCAAATATCTACACAAATATACATGCTACAGAGCAGATTACTGAAAGTAATACTTCAAAAAGGTCCTGCACACTGCTCAGTACAGGATCTATCTTGTGCTGATTCTCTTGCTGCCTTCAGGATTATGCCTGCTCTTTGAAGAAATAATTTCTGATTAGTAAAACTGTAATTGTACATCATGCCCTAAAGTGATGTGCCCTGCTGCCACACACACACACACACACTCCAGAAGGCTACTACATGCCCTGGACCAATCAACTTCAATTTCTAGTCCTAAACACATTTCTGATTTCCATTATCAATTCATAATTACTTCAATTAATTCTACTCACATTCTGATTGGGAGGCAGATATTACAGCCTTCACATTCTGGTTTTCTTGGTGGGGAAAGCCTGATTCAGAAGGGCCCTATGTTGCTTACCAACAAGAGCTTGCCTATGTTTTTAGTTTTATATATATATATATATATTGACATTCCTCTGACATTGCTTGCTCTCTTTATTATATAAAATATATCTCACAGTTAAAGCACCTTCTGCTTTTCTTTCAGTAACTTTGACACATGTATTACATCATATAATAATTCAATTAAATAAAAAAAAAAAATCAAGCTGTCCTCCTTTAATTGCCTTATTTCAAAGATTAAAAATCTGTTACTTCTTTGTTTCTGTACTTGCTGTGGTAAAGTCCTAAAATGAATTGTTTCATGCAAACAATTTCTATAAACTATTGTAAACACAAATGTACATGAAAGCGTAATAAATTGTCTTCACAATTCAGAAAATTCTGGAAAGCAGTACTCAAACTTTCAATAATTTTCAGTCCCTCAAATCAGAGTTACATTCAAATCAAACAGCAAGCATGGAAGATAAGAAGAGGAACCAGCACCTGTGTAGTTTCATTTCATTTTCTTGATAAAGCTCAGTCATTACTTTAAGTTTCTGCTGAAGCTTTTGAACTTCGCTTTCAAAACGTTCATTTTCAGACTGCAAGGAAGCTTGTTGGCTTTGAAGGTTTTCTATGCGTTCTGTCAAATTCAGAGATAATTATATTGGGATAACACATTGGCAATATTTTAGTACACAAAAAGTCTGTAAAAACCTTTGATCCTATGTTGACTTAGTAACGTAAGATATAAAGTTAACATATTTCAATATATGACACAATGAGAAACCAGCAACTATACTCCCTACCTGCCACGAAGTGCAGCCCTGTGCTTGTATCAGGCCTTTGCTCCAAACCACGTAACTTCTTTGAAAACAACTCAGTTTTGTAATTTGGAATCTAAATTTTCATTTAGGGCTCTTACTATTGTAATTATTTGACTAAAGGAGTACAACTAGCACCACCATATGCTCTTGCAGATTTACCCACAAGGTCTTCCTCAATAGCCTCAATGGGTAACTCAGATTTGTCAAACTACCTTTATCTTTCCAAATTGAATTCAAAGTCATGTTTCTTTTCCTATTTACTATTCCTGTGCCTCTTTTCAATAAATATAACAAAGCTTCAAGTAAATTTGAACATCTTCATGGGACAGAGCTACAGTCAATTTGGAGAACTCACTAGCACAAGTAATATGTTTAAAGGACTGTTAAGAAACTGAAAAATACAGTCTGACAGAGCATTTCCCCACCCAAATAACAAAGCTGTACATTCCCAAGAGATGGCTACTCTGCCAGCTATGGTTATGAAAGCAATAGCTAATTACAGGTTTTAATTTGAACTTGAGTTGTTTTCATTTCATAAGGTTTAATTCAGTATGTCCTATACAACAGAGGAAAAGAAACAGAGCAAGATGTTTTTAAGTTCAATTCTTTAAATGCAGTACTTTATATTTTAAGGATTGAGCTTGCATCCACTACAAACTAACTATAATTAAGCTACCTTTTTAATAGAAGATTTTAAAATTTACATTAAAACTCCACTGTTTCATGTCCAGAAATTATGTAAAAGCGGTATTATGTATTTATTAACATCACTTTGTTCTTGTATTTTAAGATTCTATAGCCAACTTTATAGTTACAGAATATTCCAACAGAGTACAACAAAGTTGCAACTTCGATTGCTCCACATCTAAATAATGTATTTAAAATAGCTAAGCAAATTAAAAATTAATTTTAAAAATCAAGTAGTTATTGCTGTAAACTTAATTCAGTTTTTACTGGAATTAATACTTGCAGCCTGTAACACCATTTCACCAAAGCAGCATCTTATTAAAGGCAAACCAAGATTCAATTACCCGTAAGTTCTCCTTTAGCTTTATTTTCATCAGACAGTTTTGAATACATTTGGTCTCTTTCTGCTTCCATGGTCTTTAAACAAGCATTTAACTACAATCAAAATTGAAAAAAAAAAAAAAAAGAGAATATTGTAAGATTACAAGATTAAGAAAGTGCTTGCACACAAAAAGATATAATTAAACATTAAAATATGCTGAACTCTGATACTGGTATTACCAGAATAATTACATATTAGTTTCCCCTCTTCTACCCACAAGTTTCTTAAAATCACGTACCTTTGCAGCATAGATCAATTTCTTCACAGTTTGTTTTTGTTCATCATCTGCTTGAAGGAACAGAACAATATGTCATGTAAAAAGCATGAAAGGGTTTGTGGCAGAGCTATTATTTGGTTTTTATACAAGAGCAATGCCGACATACAACATAGGTATGCCAACAAGAATAGGCACAGCATACTTGGAGGATAAAGGAGCAAAAAAAACCCAAAAACCGGGGTGTGAGTAGAAGATATGCCACTATTGTAGTGCTTTGTTTGCCAGTCAGTCACGACTCAGACTGGTCATGCTAAAAGTGAGATGCTGAATACACGCTGTAAGATTGACGGCATGTGCTCTATGGTACCATGAGCACCAGCACAAAAAGAAGCTGCAGCAAGAAAGAGGAGGGAGAAAGGCTTTTCTGTGTTGCTGTTTAAGAGGACTCACAACTACACCCATTAGATGACACTGTAACCACACTGCCTGCAACAAGTAACACCTCTGTATGGACAGGGAAGCAAAAACTAGGCTCTAAGCACCCTCAGTACTACTGCCGGGAGGAGCTTGAAGAAGAAATAAAAGCAAGATTTCCACCAAAAAGTACCACAAAGTCACTGCTTAATATACAGGCACATAGTGCAGAATTCTGCAAGAGACTGACCACTGAGTCTTTACACTGCTCTATGACAGTCTCTGTGCCACACAGTGCTGAACAGGAGGATAGGTTGCTATTCCAGAGATGTTCAAGTATCAGTTAACTGTCCAACATGAATGATATTGGGTGAGATTTAAAAATCTGACTTCTATAAAGCTAATCTTGCAACTTTCTTGGCAGTTAATCAGTTCTGTACTTCTAAAACATCTGTAAACTATTTAAATAGGGAAACCATACCTAAGTGCTCTCCGCTGTCTGTTTCCCCCTTTGTATCTGTGTCCCAGTGGTTGTCTTCAGTGTCAGCATCTTCTCGTATTGCTGAACTCCAGTCTTTCATGTTCAGTATGTATTGTGTGAGTGACTAAGAAAAAACACAAACAAATACAAGCAATGAAAACGTAGCTATCATTACAATTACTTTCTAAGCTTTCTGTCCTTTATTTAGTTCCCTTAGTAGATTAAGTTAGCCTCACATACAAGAGTCCAGATGTCTGGTAATACTTTTTCTATCAAAGCACGTATCTGCAGGTCAACGGGCACATCCTTGTGAAGAATTTTCAGACAGCTCTAAGCATGCATGATTTCAGCGTGGCTTGTGTATGTAAGGTACACAACTATAAGAATATACACCCAAGTTCCACACTACAAACTGGGGACAGGGGGGAAAGCCAATACTCTGTCAGAACTAAAAGAGTTTTTCCTTAGTTGTCTTTATCAGACACGTTTTTTTTGCTTAGCCAGAAACATTACACGGGAGAACAGAGACAGCAAACAAAAGCCCAAAAGAGCATAAGGCAACAAGGAGAGGCTGTCAGACTCTCTTGGAACTCTATGATTAGCATCAGTCTGAATAACTTGAGTCAATCCTAAATGTCATAATTTACCTTGATTTGGCTCTCTTTATTTTTCAAAACTTCTTCTACATCTGTTTTAGAAGATTCAAACATCTTTGTTTGTTCATTTAGTTCACTGAGTCGTTCACCCCATCCTTCAGCTTCTTGTAAAAGCTAAAAAGGGAAATACAAGATTAGTGTGATTGTCTACAAACCAAGAATTGAGGATGAATAGTACTGAGCCTGTTACATGTACTGTCTATACATAAGTAGGATTTAAACCTCTCACCCACCAGTAAGAATTAGCAGAGATAAGAGTACAAGAAAGTTAGCCAAAGAGCTGAAAATTAAGACTTCTATGTTTAGTTCAGTTGTTTTAGCTGCTATAGCTGTCCATTGTAATTAGTTGTTAGGATATTTTTAAGCATTTATAGGAAGAGTTCAGTTTATTCTGTTCGAGTTTAAAAACCTTGATGTGACAATAGCAATGAATACAAAATAGTAATAATTTATTTAACAATGACATACACTGGGGAATGGATGGAAAACACACCCCAATATGAACACACATTTCTGAATGGTGCCTGTGTCTTTTCAATTTAGAAGCGGTCAAAGAAGTAAGGGAAAACAGGAAGCTTTTAGGCAGTTATTTATATTCATGTGACTTGCAAAACTGTATTATTTCTCCTCCTCCATACCTCTTGAAGTAGTTTTAAAAGTTTATTTTTAAAAAGCCTCCCGATTAATGAAAGTCACAGCTGTGCACAATCAACACCTTGTATGTATCTCTGCAACTGACTGTGCTTAACTAAAATGAGAGGTAGGTTCCAAGGTTACATTTTACAGCTATTCCCTAGTAAAATCTCATTTCACAAAAATATATTTTACAGAGTAAAGGGATTAGAACACCTAATCACTAGCTATTAAAAATAACCACTGCAGCATACTAACTAATGACATTGTGAGAACAAAATTGAACAGATGCAAATTTCTGTTAAGACAAAACACGTGCTACCACAACATGGGGTAAAGTACAGCCAAATTGTCTTAAGAGTCTGTCAAAAAATACTGCTTGAAGTTGCACAACAGGCAATCAATTAAAAAGCAGTAAATGTACAAAAAAGAATAACTAAGTTGATCAATAAGAACATAACAGGCAGTTATACTAAAAATACAACCAGAAAACGGTAATTAAACAGGGGAACTGCCATGCAAATAGACAAGCAAGCCTGAACACTACTTATCAAAGATAAACTAGACAGCACAGAACAAAAGGTATATGACTAGAATTGAATTAATTGCCCCTTGGCACACAATTGGACTTTCCAAGCCATAAAAGCCACGTATGAATTAGCAGCATCATGCAAACACCATATTAGGGATTAGAAGACATACACAGACAACTACTTTTATCATTAATTGTCATCATCAAAAGATGACTTTTAAGGGATTCCTTCTTCATGAAGGCAAAGAGAAAATAAATTGACATGACTTTATACATGTGTAAGAATTACAGTAAAGAGAAAGAGCAAGGATGTGTAATGAGCTAAAGCAATATATATTTCTAATGTTCCTGAAGAAAAAAAAAAAAAAAAACAACCAAAAAACCAGCATAGCACAGAAGTTCATTAACAGTTCAACCTAAAAGGCCCAATCCTCTCTCTGACACATCACAAACCTGAAACAGCACATCTCTTATAAAGTTTAAGCTATGATGTGCCAGAAGATTATGACCCATTTATGCAAATGAACAAGAGGAAGAAAGGACTCCA
Organism: Pyrgilauda ruficollis; assembly: GCF_017590135.1. Lineage (NCBI taxonomy): Eukaryota > Metazoa > Chordata > Aves > Passeriformes > Passeridae > Pyrgilauda > Pyrgilauda ruficollis. Next base: position 1,844,954 of record NW_024524155.1, on the reverse strand, counting down.
GCTGCTGTGAACAAATAACACCTTTGTTACCTTTTGAACATATGTGAAATTCCATCTTCAAAAAAAAAAAAAGCAAGAAAGAAAAACAAAGTAGGATATGGATATTCTGATATAGTAAACTAACTCACAATTAGAAAGCAACTCAGAAATGAGAACACAAATGAATAAAGCAGACACTTTCTCTTTTCTACTTATCAGGTTCCAGCAACAACTAACATTACGTTATTTATCTACTAAAAAGCACAGCAAACTACAATATGCACAAATGTTCTCCAACTACTAAAAACTACAACAAGCCTCAGCTAACAACAAAGTGTAGCACATAATCCTAAATAATGTGGTTAAGGAAATACTTATACCCTGGTTGTTTTATCTGAAAGAAATGCAAAAGAACTTTTTTTCATCTAGGAACATGGGAATCCAACACTGGAAATTGTTTTTATTGATTTTTTTCCCCCCGGTTTTCCTTGATACAAAATGATTGCCTAAGAAATACAGGCAATTGCCAGCACTTTGTATCATCTTTCTCTAAGTACTATTTTTTTACTTTATTAAAAAGGAAGGAAAGTAAAGATTTTTGTCACACACACAAATAATTGGATTATTTCTATTTGAACCCAAGAAATGACCACAGGGGGAAAAAAAGAGAAAATTCCTCTCTATTAAAAAGTTATATATTGCTTCTCAGAATTTATTACATAAAAATACTGTCACATTTAAAACAAAGCACTGAGACCAGACCCTTCCTCCTCACAAAAACGAAGAGGGTGTAGAGATTAGGAAAAAAAAGACTCTTGAAAGAAAATAATTCTCAAGCAACTTAATCTCACAATGATAACAGTCAAATCCACTGATTCTTCACCCACAGCTCTTAATAAAACTGTCTTCCTTTTTTGGCAATCACAAACATAGACTCCTTCTAGAATTAAAGATCAAGTTTTACTAAAAGAGTTGTGCAGAACTGAAATATTCCTTCTGCAAAAAAAAAAAAAATATTTCCAGTATCCTTTTCTTTTTTTCTGAACCTCTAAGTTTGACACATACCATGTTTTGACAGAGAAGACTAAAGCATTACCCAGCTTTTTACAAGACTGCCAGAAAGCAACAGGCCTGTACTTCCACTCCCACCACTACTCCTTCCCCCATGCAAATATCTATCAGGTTATTCCTCAGACAACAGGGAGATCATCAATCAGTCAGGAAAATAAGCACATATCCATTAAAACCACAACAAACCACCTCAAACCAACATTACACAGAACATTAGAAATTCATAGAAAGTATCTATTTGTAAGAAAAAACGAAATAGCTTCACTGTAAAGCAACCTATTGCACAGGACAACTATTGCACGTGCTAAATATTTTAAAATATTCAGTGTTCTTTGTGATCTGGCTACAGCACTAAGGAAAACAGACTACTAAAATTTGGGATGTAACAATCTTTTCTACTCCTCTCTGTTACATAACTGACTTTCAATTAATACATCTACAGTGGTACTAGTGTACATTTTTTCCCACCTTCTGAATACTGTGCAATTCCTCAATTTCCTTGCTTTTCTAGATCAAGTAAAATAATTTTCTCTCTGCCTCTGTAGAGAATCCTAGCAGTGGACTTGTTCAGATATTTCTGCTTTCCAACAGGTCTCAGCAAAGTTCTTATTAGACTTAAATTACCACATGCTCTCCTTCCACTGAGCTCCATGCACGATTCCCCACAAACTGTAACTACTGCATTTCTTTTAAAACAGAATTATTTTAGACAAACGTAAAATTGTTTTAAAAACCATGTATTCTTCCTCATTCCATTTACTAAAACACACAAGAGGTATAAGAAAAGTTGTTGAGGATGAGCTCTTCGGAGAAATCCTATTTATCAGTATCACAGGAAAATACAGTATTTCTAAGGATAACTAGGAAGAACCTACCTGTTTCTCACTTTCCTGGAGATGGCTGTTTTCATCTAGTGCATCTTGAACAGATGTCTTGAGTCTCTCAGTATTAATCTGGTACACTTTTAGGGTGGACTTGGCCTAAATGAAATTTATAAGTCTGGTGTTTAAACGGCATTGGTGAAGATATAGGCGGGGTCATGATGGTATTACTGGACTTGTCTTAGGTTTTCTGGCTGTGCTATATACACAGTCTCACGTTTTCTCTACAATTTCAACAGGTTTTGCTGACTGTAGTTTTGCAATACTGTGTATCACTGAGGAGTAAGAAAGTCAAGGAAAGACAAGGTAATTATTTCTCAATAAATGCCAATCACTATATGAAATTAAAAGTTGCTCAATCAAGCCACACCAAAATTAAGCTTTACAAACTCTTTTGGTTTACACAGCATATAACCTCTGCACCCTTAACAGAAAAAAATACTAAAGCAGTAACAGCATGGGGAATAGAGAAATTGCAGATTTGAAACCAGAAACTATAAAGGTCAGACATACCTCATCAATTTGTGACTGGATTGATTTTTCTTCATTCTCTAAAGACTCCACTTTCTCTTGAATTTCAGCCACCTGAAAATTATTAGTTGTCATACAGCTTCTTTCACATATTTGACGGACAATGTCTAGGCAATTGATAAAACTATTTTTATTTTCAAACTGAGAAAGTTCTACTGCTCAGTCAGTAAAAACGTGTGTAAAAACATGTTGCAACGAAACCAGTTTTTCTTCTTTTGAGTATTTTCCTTTATTATTTTTCTAATGTTAGAGGGAAGACAAAATGGAAAATGTAGTTTTTATTTCAGAACACACAAAGAAAATAGTTTGTCTTATCTGCAGAGATTTTTTTTCTGTGAGAATTTTTTAAAATTAATAGAAACAAAGACAGAATTCTATTTATTCTTACCAAGGTATCATTTTCTGACTGCTTCAGTTTTTCTTCTTCCAGTTCTTTTTCTAGATTCTCTATTTCCTCGTTGAGTTTCAAGTTTGACCTGTTCAGCTTTTCATGCATTTCCTAAATCAAGTTGGTTTGTGAGTTAATAAAACATTTGATACTAATTACATATGAAGAAGACAACAAGTATATTTTAAATATGACAGCAAAGTATGTTTCACTCAAATACTCTAGAGACTCCTGCATGAACAAAAGCTGCATGAATTAGCTCTCTAGGATCTGAGGTGCAAAATGAAATAAACCTACTTGCTTTTTTTAACATGAATTTTATAGAGCCTATTAGGTATTTGATTCACTTATCCAGAACTCTATACTCTGAATATATTCCCAGTTTGGGGGATATAAACAATGCAGTGGGAATTTTTCTTTAAAACTGTGCACCTGTAGACTGTGGAAATTATTTGAATTAGATAAGATGTGAGAAAAAAAATAATTAATGCACTACCCTGTCTCCTAGAAATGGAAACAATTTACTTCTTAAATATTGTCCAATATGCCATTTGTTCTAGTATTACTCATCCTCAATGCAGTTGTTAAAGAAGGCTTTTCTTAATTTAAATGCTTTGATTTTAAGTAATTTTCAGTAACTCAATTAAAACTATTGCATTGGAGTTTTTGGGTTTGTCTGACTTTTTTTGCTATGGTTTTTACTTTGTTTGGGTGTTTTTTAATACGGGCCACATGGTACCTAAAACACTGCCTTATACTGTAGAAGTAACAATTTCCATTAATCTTTTTACCTCAAAAGAAGATGTGTCTGTGGATTCTTTCGTAGTGTTACCATCATTCAGAGACAACTGTAAATCTTCAAACTGAAAAGGAATTACTTTATGTCAGAATATAGGTAAATAATTGATTAAATACTAGCATTAATTTGCAATGCTCTACTCTGAAACACAGACATCACCTACATGTTCACAAACGCACCTTGCTGAAAATCAGGAAAGCCTTAACCCTACTACACTATCCCAATGATGTAAATAAAAAAAAAACATTTGGAAGTTGCTTCCAGTGAAATATATTGTATTGAGAACTTGCTAACACCTTAATTGCTCCTAAAGGCACTAACAGAAAAAAGCATTTGAAGAATCCCTTTAAAAGCTTTAAAACATCTTCTTTTAGAAAAGTTAATACCTTACTTGATAGAATCCATTTCTACAACACATCTGAAAGCAATAAATGAGGACTGTTACCTCTTTTTTGCAGAGGCTGAGTTTTTCAAGAATTTTGCATTTTTCTTCAACTAGTTCAGCAATTTTATTGGCAAGCTGCTTTTCCCTTCCTAAAAAGTGAAAGACAAGCAAATGTTGCATCATCCAAATAATTAAAGGTGAAAAAAAGAAAAAATAAAGTCATACTACAAAGAAATATGAAAAATGAAGTATCAAAAATAAACATACCTACATAAAGTCGACTTCTAACCTAGGAAAAAAGAGAATAAATATTGAAAGTGTCTGATCAATTACTCTCACATAGTACCTGAAAACTAATCTCTTAAGCTGTGATTCCATGCCAAGTTTAACCACGGAACTTAAAAAAGGAATATAAATATGGGTCCCATTAAAAACAGGCAATCATATCCTCTGCTCTTACCCCCTCCATGTCTGGGAGTTTGCCCCGTCCTTCTCCTACTCTTATCAGACAAAAGAGGGGAAAGGAGATTAGTTTTCACCTGGATCAATTTAATAACCCACCTCTGTATATTTATCACATAAGCACGACTGCCTCACTGACACACAGTCAGAAGAGTAGGAAAGGAAGGGAGAGGGAAGCTCCACACGTGAGCTCAGATTTCCTGTTGGGAAAGATCTCCCACACATTACAACTCACAACAGCTAAAGCTGCAGTAAGGTACTCCCTGATGGGCATCCTTCAAGTGCCAAGTGAGCAGCTGCCACGTGGGGTCTAGTGCCCTAGAATCAAAATCTAACAAACTGCAGGGCAAAATCTGTCACAAATGGCCTGCACAAGAGATGCAGAACTTGGCAGAACCCACAGAACTGTTACAACACAGTATTTCTCTCACAGCTGGGCCTGGGTCATGTGCCTAATGTAACAGTGGGGCCCTCAAACCTTCCGTGGTTCCTCCTAATTTAAAGCCAAGGAGTCCAAATAAAGAAAAAAAGGGTAAGGAAGTTGTAAGTATGCTTTTATCCTATCATCCCCAATGGATGCTTAGTTACTCCATTACTTTTCAGTAACCATCAATTCTTCAAGGAGCAGTCAGTGCAGTTCTAAGTATGGATGACTGAAAAAGCTATCAATAACTTCTGTAATATCTCCTACCTTAAGTGGCAAGTACAGGAGGAAAACAATACCAGGTTAGCTGCTTGCATGATTTCAGCTCAGATGCCTTTTGTACCACCTAGAGGGATGCCTCTAGAGAACAAAAGGTATGACCAAATTATAGCTACATTAACTTACACAAACACTGATCCCCTCACAGAGAAGGTTAATTCATGTTAAAACCCTAAAAATTCAGTTGCTCATATCTAAAAAACTAAAAAGCTATGGAACCAGTCTTAAAACATGAATATCATTACACCTACTACCAAAATCACATTGACTGCATGAGAGTATATGAAAAATGGGAAGAAATTTAGAATACTGAATTACAGATACTGACTCAATTTCCATAGTGTGGTCGGCAACTTTTATTACTCAGATCTTTACTTACTCTCAAGAGAAACAGGTATTACCTCAAAAATATAATCTGATTTGTGCATTGAAAGGTTTCAGTACTGCAATTCTCAAAGTCATCATATTAGAGCACACAGTTAAACTGGTCCCACAAAGAGCATGCAGTTAAATTGGTTCAGTGTTCCAGTGCTGCAATGAACAGAATCCAGGTGTCACTGTCCAAAGAGTCTTAAAATGCCTCCCTCGACACGAAACCATATGGACTGATTTTGCTTGAAAGACCTGAGCTGCTCTGGCTATGGCCAGACTAGTCAGAGATATCAACACACACACAGATATCAATACACACAGCAATACATACACCCTAGGAAAGAAATCTACATCCCGAGAAAATAATTTAAGGGCTGACTTTGAAAACCCAGTGCAGAAATTAAAAAGAAAAGAGGAAGCCTTACTACAGCGAGTTTCATTGTGTTTCCTCTTATAACAGTCACTCACTACATATCCAAACACTTATTATCTTGACAAACAGACTTTTCAACTTCTCTTTTAGAGAGATTCTAAATTCAATCACAATAGATTTAAAACTCGGAAGCATTATCTATCTTGAACAGGAAGAATAACAACTTCAATGCAAACTAATAATGCACTCTATGTATCTGCAAGTAACTTGAACACTTTCTACGCTGGTTTTGTCTGGAATAGAGTTAATTTTCTTCACAGTAGCTGGTATGGAACTATATTTTGGACTTGTGATGAAAAGTACTGGAAATACGTGGATGTTTTAGTACTGCTGAGCAGTGTTCACACAGAGTCGAGACCTCTTCTGCTTCTCACCCTACCTCACCCACAAGGAGGCTGCAGGTTCACAAGAGGCTGGGAGGGGACACAGGACAGCTGACCTCGACTGACCAGAGGGATAACCCACACCATGCTGACATCATGCTCAGCACACAAAGCTGAGGGGAGGGAGGAGGAAGGGGGGTGTTTGGAGTGATGGAGTTTGTCTTTTAGAGTAACTGCTACATGTGATGGAGCCCTGCTTTCTTGGAGACAGCTGAACACCTGCCTGCCCATGTGAAGCAGTGAATCAATTCCCTGTTTTGCTTTGTTGCATGCACTGCTTTTGCTTTTCCTATTAAACTTCATCTCAACCCATGAGTTTTCTGGCTTTTAGTCCTCTGATTCTCTCCCTCTTTCCAACGTGACAGAGGGAGCGAGAGAGCGGCTGTGGGTGCTTGGCTGCTGTCTGGGGTCAGACCACAACACTTACTGATTGGTAACTTCTGTACAGGAACAAGAGAATTGTCAAGGCTCCAACAATGCCAGCACAAATCACTATTTCCCACGGGAAACCATACAGATCAGGCCCAGGTCTCATATCTTCAGGCAGTGAAGCCACAGCCTGAAAAGTAAAGTAAAAAGCTTCAGCTAAAGGAAAAGAGATTAATATTACCCACAGAAACAGACATTACATGTTGGCATCGTTTACCTCCAAGGCTTGTGTATCCATTTTTTTTCAAAACTCTGAGAAAATGGTTAACAGAAGCATTTGATTTTTAAATGATAAATTTACCAAGTGAAGAAAAAAAAAAAAAAAAACAACAAGCAAGCAGCTCCAACAAGATATGAAAATCAACAGATAAAGCTCTGAAACTTTTCTTTCTGAGACTATCAATTATCACAGAATGATTTGGGTTGAAACAGATCTAAAAGATCATCTAGTTTCAATCCCTCTGCCATTGGCAAGAGCATGTTCCACTGGACCTACTTCCCCAAAGCCCCATCCAGCCTGCCCTTGAACACTTCAAGAGCTGGGGCATCCACAGCTTCTCTGGACAACTTGCTCCAGTACCTCATCAGCCCCACAGCAAAGAATTTCCTTCTCTTACCTAACCTAAACTCATCCTCCCCAGTTTAAAGCCAACCCCCTCATCCTATCACTACGTGCCCTTGTAAAAAGTGCCTCTCCAGCCTTTGTGTTGGCCTCTTGAGGTACTAAGAACTTATTACGGAAAATTCTCCTTTGAGTTCTCTTACACATTTCACCGCTGGAAGAATCAACATTAGTAAGTACTTCTTGATCGTCTGCTAGAAAACTTACTTGGTAGAAAAACCTGTTCAACCAACCTCATGCTAGAATAACATACTGAACACACCGGTGATTTAACACATTTTAAACACTTCGATACACTCACGTTTCATTTGTAAACGGATCGATTTGCTCAAAGATACGACGCTCTCCATGTGGCTCAAATTTACTACAGGTGACCCGTGCCTAAGGACACGGCACTGTGCAGCTAAGCCTTAATTTCAGATTCTCCCCTGCCCGAGCCCCTCGGCAGCAGCGCTGCACAAGACCCCGGCCCTCCCCGCGTCACTCCGTCACTCACCCAGCGCAGCCCTTCCCAGGCCAGCCCGCAGTAGCGGCGGGCGCTGTCCCGCAGCCCCGGCCACAGCCCGGCCGTGCCGGTGCCGGCCCCGGGCCCCCCGCGCCCGCCCGCCGCCATCTTCCCGCGGGCGGCGCGCGCCCCTTCCGGCCCGCCGCCTGACAACCGGCCCGTACCACTGCCCGCCAGGGGGGCGGGGGACGAACCACTGCTGCCGCGGGTGACGGGGGGCGCGCGGCACAGGTGGCAGCCGCCGGGGCCCGGCTCTCGGCTCTCCCCGCCCGCCCGGCGCGGCTCCCACCTCTGCCGGCAGACCCTCCCGTGGGCACGGGGGCCGCCGGCCGGAGGGACCGGCAGCTGCCCTCGGCGTGCGCCCACCGTCCCGCCCCCGTCCTCCGGCACAGACGTGGCCCCGCGGAACCTGCTTCTGTTCCTCCCTGAAGTTAGGCTCAGAGAAGCTCACCTCCCGGGCGGCGCTGGCCTCCTCCATGCCCGCCCGGGCGGCAGCGGTGGCACGGCAATAAAGCTCCCCGGGCAGGCTTGGCTCCCGGCGGGCCGCCCGCCGCGCGTGTCCCGGCTCGGGCGGCGGGGCCGGCAGTGCCCGGCGGGGCGGGGAGGGCCGGGCCGGGCCGCAGGTGGGTCCCGGCTGCGCAGGGCTGGGCGGGCCGAGCCCTGCCGGGTGCCTGTGCTAAAAATGACCCTGCCGGGCTGCTGATACCAGATGTAAGGGAAGGTGCAATGCCACATAGCCAAGGATTTGATTTGGGTTTTGGTTTTTAACTACTTTAAAAAAAAAAAAAAAAAAAAGCAACCAAAAAAAACCCCCCATGTGCTAACGACTTTCATAAAGCAAGGTGAGTGACTGGACTGCGAAGCACCTAAGGGACCAGGTTCGGTGGAAGGGCGTTTTTTTAGTTTTTTTAGCTGTATCAAACAGTGCAAGAACGAGTTTGGTCGTAGCAGGGAACCTGTCAGTGAGTTGCGGTCAGTCACGAGGGACAAAGCCCCTCAGTTTTCCTCATCCTAAACTGCAATTTAACCATATTCTATATATGTACACTGGAAATCAGAAATAAATTTATGTGCTTCTTAAACTTCAATTACCCCATCTAAACGAAGTTCAACCAAAGCAGCGAAGTGAAGTTTACCAAATGGCACTTCAGCCTTCACCGGCCGCCACTCCTTTATTTAGGGGAGACAGTGCAGCAAGAGCTGCCTTTCCTCACGGTGCTCCCGGAGCGTTGTTTATTGTGCAGTTGTGCCCCTTAAGGTTCACCTTCACTCTGCATTACGTTTTGATGCTTAAGACACCCCCATAGCAATAATAACCCCATTTCCTATTTTATATATATATTTTGCGTAGAAATGTATCTTTAATGCAATTACAAATGAGGGGAAGATTTGTGAATCAAGGCTTTGAAAATACTCCTTAAAAACAAGGGTACTTGTTATTTTACTCGTCATAAACCAAGTTTTTTAAGTCCAAGCAAATTTAATGAGTACTGTTCTAAGAACTAGAGGGAGCTATTAGTTTCATTAAAAACACCACTCAGGTGTTTCCTGGCTGTTAAAAAAGCCCACAAAACAAAACCCCAAATCCTCACACCCTAAGTTCATCAGATTCTGCACTGCAAAGAGGCAGATGATGAGCAGCTAAGCTAACATTTCCTTGTGCTCTGTCTCATTTGGTATCAGATAACCCTGGAAGCAGGGAACTACAGAGGGTTTATTTAAAAGGATTTTCTTTAATTTTTTCAGGATTTTCCTGCAGAACATAACTTGTATGTGGCTTAAATTTGCACTAATGTCAGTGTTATATCACGGAAAGGATTCTTACCGTTTCGATGATAATCACCACTGCTGAGGATGCGGATTTTATTGTTTCTCTGAACTCAAGAGCATTCAAGCACAGAAGTATCTGCTGTATCCAGCCTCCTTCTGGTTTGATCATAAGGAATAAAACAAGAGGTTTTACATTACTATTGTCATCTTCATGTAATTCCAACTGGATTAATTGATTTTTGTTTTGCCTTTTTTTTTTAAAGATTGCAAATTTATTTTCCTTAAAATTATGAAACTTAGCACTTACCATTACTTGGAACATAGTTCTGGATGGCATCAGAGAAAGATGTTTTGACATCAGCTTCAGAGTCAGGTGCTGAACCCTCCATTTTTGTTTCAGAATTTACTGAAGCAATGGCTGTTGCTTTTGAATCTTGGTCACTGTCATGTGCACTGTCTACAGCTACATAGATTTCATGCTCCTTCTCTGGTGTTTCTTCTAGTAGCTTTCTTCTGCCTACTCCTGCACATAATTACGAAGGGAAATCATGGTTACTTTTAGAGGATTCAACTTACTCCTATAAGCTATTAACCTCTACAGAGATTTTAATTTTTTTGGTTTTATTTTCCTTAACTTAAAGCCCAACACTAGAGTAAATGGGCTACAGATGTATGACTTTAGAAACACTACACAAATAATGATCTCAGAATTTGAAGGATAGAGCTTTAAGCAAAACTTACATTGTAGTAAAGTAATTAAAAATAAATGTTCAGGAAAAAATATGTTTGGTTTTGATAGTTTATGGATTCCCTGGTCAGGATTAGTAGGTCTCTTTTTTGTATCCAAATACAAGTGGGGTAAGCTTTAGAGCGAGAACAGTTAAAAATACCATGTAGGATTAAAGATTAACAAATTCCAAGATACCAAGCTTCCCTGCAAAATACAAGAAACCACAGGCATGTTCATGTAGAAGTATGACTGAAGGCACCTGGCTGCCTCAGTTTTAGTGACTTGGAGTAAATTGCCTGAAGCCAATAAAATACTTCTTGCAAAAAACTCCACACCGTGCTTACCCACAAAGAAAAAAAGTTACAGATTGTTTAATTTAATCATATGCTTCAAGAGTATACTGGCCAAAGACACACATCAGAAGTAGTCCAGTAGTTCAAGATGAGTTATTTGCTCTGAAACTGTTACCATTATATTAACTCCACTTGTGTTATCAGATTCTCGAAATACCATAGATCAGTCCGTAACTGGTATGAGTTAGGCTCACTGCCTCTTCATTTTAAATCACCAGGAGACAGTGTTCTATCTGTTGTGGTTTTATTTTTGCCAACAAAGGATATTTTGTTCTTGCTAAATCACTGTTAGTGAAACATTAATAACTTTAGCTGCAGTTTGGGCAGCACACTTAATTGTTATAGCAGACAAAAGTTCTGGCAGCTCTAGAAGAACATTCCTTTTTTCTGTATATTTTTCCTGCTCAGTGTCCGAATTGTGCCCCTTTTGTGCAGACACAATGACCTCTTCCCTCCACATAGCATTATCTTTAGTTGAGTAAGGTGTTATTTCACTATGATTCTTTTCAAATTGCTGGTGCTGCTGCAGCAGTTTGCTTCCATCACAGCGATACTCTAAGGGTTGCTTAACGTCTTGTTTTAATTTAAATAAAATTGTTGAAATGTAATTAATGGGTTTGGTAAATCTGTTTATCACACAGTATTTTTGCCCGGTTTTGGTTTTTTCTGCACCTTCTCTATATTTAATAGTATCTTACATTGGTCAGATTCCTTTCAACTTCCTCTCATTCTTCTGTGCAGTATTCAAGTGTACTAGTCCTAATGTCACTTCTATTCTCATTTGGGTTTTTTGACCAAACATATATGCTTAGACTTTTTTTGAGAGGGTTAATTGTTAGTTTTACTAAATATATTTGCAAATGAACCCTGATTGTCTAGTAAAAATACTACTGAAATCCTTTTTGTTAGAATATAATTGCTATTACTAGTATTTCTGGATTTTGACTCTTATTTTCAGAATCTTTCTTTTTTCCTTCTCCTAACTAGTTTTAGTAGCAGCAATTTTTTGTTCAGCATTACTCATCCTTTCAGTTACAACAGCATCTTTTTTTTCAACATCTACTCTATCAGCCAGGTTTATGAGAAATCCCAGGTTGCCAGGATTTAATTAATCCAGTTTAAAAGTTTTTTTAATAGCAGTCTGTCTTTCTAGTTAAATGGCTTTAGAAGACACTAGCTGTCTATTTTTTTTTTCTTTAAAAATGTCTTCTATTTTAGAGAGCTCCAAGGGTAAAAGTTTACACTTGGTCAGACTTATATCACATGACTGTTGCTTTTATTCTCAATAAATTTTCTTTATAAATACTTTTTTGGGCATTAATTCAGCTGAAGACTGGTATTGCTTTGTCTTTTGAGGTAGTTTGCCTTTCAAAACTCAGGTTAATTTTCTATGCTTTTGTATCTTGCAATGTCATAGTAGTTTGAATTGACTGGCTTAAATCTGAGGATGCAGATTAATATTTTGTTTTACTATATCACAGGTGATTTTTATATTTCTTCCTGAGATCTAGATTAAGACTGTCCATTCTCTGGTACCAGAAGCTCATGCTGGGAACATGAATCTTCCCATTTTAGTTCTCCTCCACCTTCCTGGTGGAGGAATTTTATAGGAATTTGTTCTGTTTATTGCTTCTCTCTGACAAGCTATTAGCAAGATCATCAAGATCATCTTGCTATTAGCAAGAGTTGTCCAATCTTCTGCTCATTTGGTAGATTTTGTTGAAGTTTTTTCTCCACTGCCCTGTTTGTTACTTCACACTGCCAGCTGACGAGGAAAGATCATTCTCTGTGGAGGTATTTGTGTTACTGTTACCCGATATGCTGTGTTTAACCTTCTGATTTGAAGTGCCTTCAGTTTCTTTGCCCTGTGGTATTTTATCAAGGCTTTTCAAAGTCTGTCTTTATTATGGAAGCTTAGTTCTTCTCAGCTAGCAGTTTTTACCTTCCATTCTGAAACTCCATATTTTTCCAAATGGCCAGTTTCTTTGGAAGTTTTGGTACCTGTTAAACTGAGGCCATTCAATGAGAGGTGAGGAGAGGAAGGTTGGTCTGGAGTCAGTTCTTGGGACTCCCCAGATTTCTGGTGAGGTTCATCATTAAAAATGTCGTGACTGAAATATTTGATCTTGTTTTCATAAAAACCCTGTGAGACACTCTTATTCTCTGATTTCTGAATTTAATCTTTTACAGTACTATCCATTTTGAAATGGCTTTTTGATGCTGAATTTTTTGTGCACCATAACGTTTGACTAGTTTGTCTTTCTTGGATGTTTTCAGACTAAGACACAGTTCACTGTCACATGAGGTCTTCTTGATGCCTACATGATTATTTGCAGCTCCTGGTAGTTCCCCATAATGTTGCACTTGCCCTTCTTTGACTTTTGAACTCGGAAACTTCAGAATGTCCTCAAAATGACTAAAAGAGAAGCAATGGCTTTGGTCTTCAGATATTTCAGGCTTTTCTCCTGTATTTTTTATGTCTGAGGGATCACAATTAGGAGAGACTCATGAAAACAAGACATTTTATGCGATTGATTCATGTTCCTGTTGATTATCATGTTTGCCCATATTATAATTAATAAAACAATTATAGATACTTGTATACCAACCTGATTGGCCACGTCTGCTTTCTGACTCCTGATTTTTCTTTTCAACTTCAGTATTTCTCAGCAGTTGGCTTTTTGATACCAAGTTTTCTTCTGAACTGTAAAGTTCAATTGGCTTCTCTTTGTCACATGTAAGTGTATCAAATGATGACTCTGTGCTACCTGAGGTGTTTTTGGTGTCATTGGGAGTATGTGCACATGCTGGTATCTCCCCAGGATTCGGCCTGTTACTGTTTGAATCTGTTATTTCTTGTGCATAATTCTCATCTTCACCTGTCACTGCATTAACTATTTCCTTTGATTCTTTGCCCATATGTAATTCTTTCTGGTCTAAAGTCTGCTCTTCCTCATTCTTTGCTTGATCTGTTGTTTCTCTGCTTCTCTGGTCCTCTGTAGCAATTGTAGCTTCCTCAGCCTGGCCAAAATTAAGAACATCACTTAAACCCAAATTAAACCAATTTGATTTGGATTCTTGTCTTCCACTCTTTTCTTCTTCTGGCAATATCTTGGTGACTGTTTTTTCCTGTTCAGTACTAGAATGCTCAGGCACACCAGAGACATCATGGTTTTGTGGATCATTTTTTTCTGATGCCAAATCAACATCGTCATTCTTTTCACCAAAATACAGAAAGCTTGTCAGTCCACCTTGAAACCAACCAGATGCAGGGGGTTCTTGTTCCTCCGTATCATTTGACTCCTGTAAATCTGTGAAGCTGTAATTTTCAGCTGCTACTTCTGTTTTTCTGCCTTGATAATTATTTGCTTCTGAAGATTCAGTAACAACTTTTAAGGGCTCTTCATCATTTTCACTTTCTGTGGTGAACCATCCTGAAATCCAACTAGACTGAGTTTGAACAGATTCTACTGGGAGACTGTTTTGCATTTGTGGCTCTTCAGTATCATCTTTTCTAACCAACTTTTTGTTTACAGACTCCTGAATGTGAGATTCCTCTGAATCATTTTCAGAAACTGATTCAGTTCTTTCTTCATTTTGCGTGGGGTCTCTTGTATATTTTAAGAGTTTGTTTTCATGCTGCTTTGATTCTGCATCAGACAATGAATATTCACTTTCTTTGTTGTGATCATGTAATGCATTATCTTCATTTTCAAAAGTGTACTTATCTTCATGAAGACAAAGGAAATCAGTTTCCTAAAAGAATAATATTAACTTTTAGAATGTTCTGATGTGTAATTCTACAGCAAAATATATTGTTGTTCTTTCTGTTGTAACTTTACACAAAGAACTGTAATTAATTACATTATTCCTAAAGGTTCTGTATCTAGATACAGATATATCTGTATCTATAGAAATGATTTTGGAGAACAATAAACACACAAATGGAACAATTATAAAAACATGTTTTGAATAATCTGAAATAAAATATCCATCAACCATTGAATTTCTAACTGGATATTAGATTTTCAATTGTCGTAAACTACACTGGAAGATCTAGTGATGTTGATTTACCTTAGTGAGCACTTCAACTTCTTCTCCAGTTAAAACTTCTTCAACCTTCACAACTTCTCTTGGGAAATATCCAAAATCCTTTCCTTTCTGTAAAAAATATAAAACTAATAAGAGCATTTAAACTTCAGTGATATGTTAGGTACTTACATATGTGCTGGAAAAGTATGGATGAACAATAAGCTTATAGAACAGCCCCCTATCTCCTTAATTCTGTTTTGTCAAAAGATTGGTTTATTTTCCTTCACAGAAGTGTTCCCCTTGCCATTTCAGAAAGCAAAGGGAAGTATATTATTCCATGCTATTATATTCTGTATTATTTTTATGGACATGTGTTTGTGCAGTACCAGAGCAGTTGCCTTAAAGCTGCTTCAGCTGAAGACTGTTGTATGCACTTAGGGTCACAACCAGCTCCTACTAAAATTGGCTGCAAATTTCCCATTGTCTCAAATGGGAAAAATGTCATGCCTTAATAACTAATGACCCATATTAAGTTACAAGAAAAGTAGGATATGAAGTTCAGATATGAGACTAACTGCAGCTCAAGAAAAAATTACAAAGAAGATGGCAACACTACAGAAAATAAGTTAATTATAGGGCCCAGAAGAATCCAGTCCCTCTGGCCAAAAAACCACTTCTGTCTTTACCTCAAACCATTGCATGTAGCCCTTAATGGAGGGATACATCTTGGAAAGCAAGGAATAGTGAGGTACCTGCATAGATACTATTGGATGAAAAAAAGAGGAAGACAGAATTTCACAATAGATGTGACAGATTATTTACAGAAAAAAACCCCCAAATGTACTAATGTCTTGTAGTTTTGAAGCACTTACACGGTTTTACTAGCAGTAAAACTTGATTTGGATCAACGCATCCATTCCTTCTTAAATGACTGTTCTAATTTCATTGACACTTGTTCCAAGTCATTAAATATGCATGATAACTTCTCTGGGAGCTTCCCTTAAGCACTGAACTGTGAAGTCAGGTCCCAATACTGGATGTCTTACCCACAGACCTGTAGGTAGGAACCTGACCTCATAGATCTGAATGTTTTCAAGGGAACCAGATTAAATAATTACAGCCAAATGATAAGATGAAGGAAACAGAAAACTTGTATTTGGATCTTGACTTAATTTCTCTATGAGTGATCTTTGCCAAGATTTGATTTTCTCTTTCTGTATAAAGATGGTAACAATGACCCATCTCCCAAATACTGTATTCCCCTATGACTGGTTAATATTCCAAAAGAGATAGAAGATCCTGAGAAGCAAGCAGACTGCGGTTGTTATGCTATTACTTTGTCTAAAATATTTATGGGGAAAGTCTTTCAGATTGAAGTACTTACACTTCCTATCCACAAGTTTTCATTTTCCCTTGAAAGTTTGGAGTATACAATGATCTCCTCCCCTGCTGTGAAGTTAAGATACCGGCAGTCAGGCCCTAAGTAGTCGATAGTGGCTTGAACTCGGCTCATTGCCTCTGGAATAATATGTGGAAAGAAATAAACAATACAGCATCCATTTTGTCTGAAGTCACGTTACTAAAGAAATCTCATATATATCAAATACTGATGAATTGCAGTAGAAAAAATTTTTATGTACGTGCTTTGTTACAATACTAATCCATTTATATCATCACATGGAAATCAACCAATGCAAAAAGCAGCTTTGTGTTGTTTTCTTTCCCATGTACTGCAGACATCAAGGGGAAAAGCTCTTGTTCTATATGGACATTTTTCAGTGCTTGTTTAGCCAAGGTTTCAATGCTTAAATTGAAAGGATGTATGCAGGATTAGCAAATTCAATTACTAAAGTAGATCTAAACAGCTAAAAAGTATTTCCCAGGCATATTTATAATTTTATATTTTAGAAATTCTAATTAAGATCTAGTAATTATTTCAGGGATTTTGTCCTCTTTTTTGAATACATTTATCTTATGATGAAAAGACATAGATTTTAGGAATATAAACCTTAAACATGTTGTTAAAATCAAAGTTTCCAATTCAGTTTGAATTATGTTAAGTTTTCTTTGTCTCCACCCCAGTCTCCCCACAGAAACCACTACTGATGTGCTCTGGTCAGTTTGAAGCCCCTTTCACATGCTGTTCCACAAAGATAGACATCTCTGAACATCCAAAACCTACTGAAGTTGGGATGGCTCCACAGGAAAATAGAAATCCATTATCAGAGGAAATCTAAGGTCTCTCCCACTTCAGGAGAAATGGAAGATTGAAAATACATTGAAAATACAACACTTAAGTCTGCTAAACCAGTGGAAGCAGCTTAGAAACAGCTTCAACTATGATTATGACAGGTTTCACAATGGTAATCGGTGGATAGTAAACAGGACAGTATTTGTCCACTTGTGATTCAGTGGCTCTGCCTCCTGCAGAGTTATTTACTCTTTGAGAACCACAATAAATAGTTACAGTACTTACTTCATGTTAAAGAATAAAAAATAAGTAAAGAGGAAATATTAACAGAGTATTTTGTAAGAAGGATTACAAAAGAAATCCCAAACCAGTTTACTGGTGGAAAAAAACCCAAGAGTTCTGCAGAATGGGCTATGAATGTACTATAAACACATGATAAAGGGTCTTTTTTCTCAGTTTATAACCTACCTTTTAAATTTTATTTATATTTTGTTTATTTCATTTTGTACCTGTAAACAATGAGTTAAAAATACTTTAAAGCTGTTTTATACTGCCCGTTTTGGGGACACCTGAGGAAAACTAGCTATTCAAAAATATTTTTACTGAACTTTGATCTGTATAACCTTACACAACAATCCAGCAAGTCTTTTTTTTTTCTCTTTTTGTTTTACTATTTTAAGCCTATTGCTCTTAAGCTTAACCACAAACATTTGCTATGGCTACTCATTTTCAGTCTGCTTCATTGCTAATTTCGACATTATGATTCCTAATAATTGCATATACACCACAGACTCCCTTTGAAAAAGCCAAAGTTTTACTTACTCTCACATTCCGGATCACCACACTTCTTCCATTTTGAAAGTACCTTTGTACTCTGCACACTTGCTGAAAATGAAATTACTAACAACAGAATTCTCTGATCCAAGATCCTTGACATTTTAGATTAAATCCAGAATGCACTGAAACTGTGGAAACTGCATTGATGTGCAGTTAGCAAGAATATTCTACATTTTTCTTAGCCTAACAAAACATTGCAAGTAAACTTTCAATCCTGTTTTCCTTCTCTGATCTGCTTAAACAGAAGTACACTATGCTAACCTGCTAAGAATCTGCAGAGTCAGGTGTCCTGATTATACACATGTATTAATAATTAACTATGTTCTGATAGCTAGGCTGATGTTTTGAATACAAAGAAAGTAGTTCTGGTCAAATCAAAATTTAGCCTCTATCAGACAGATTCTTCTGTACTGAGTTTGTACAAGATCGTGCTGGGGGAAATTCAACAGCAGTTGTATTAGGATTATTTCTGGATTATGAATGCATTTTTAATGTACCTCTTTCATCTGATTTTAAGATGGTGTAGTGTGATGACCAAGAAGCCTGGTAAGGTCTAAGACAGCCTACTATCTACAGCCTACACCACTTTCCTTCTACTTTATCTTTGCAGATGGATTTCTGCATAGCTGACGTGAAGAAAGGATGAGTGGGCCAAAGGAGGAAGCCCTGTAGAGACAGGATTGTCCTGTTTTGGCTCTGAAGAACTGAACAGAAAAGAAAAAAATCATATGACTGGAACTTTGAAGGACACCATGGCCAAAAAAGTAACTTCTGCCTCAGTAAGTGTTTAAATATTTAAATATTAAAGCACACACTCCTGAGTACGCTGATAAGCTTATTGAAGTACATGCTACCACATACACGACTGTACTACTCAATCCTCCACCTAGATTATGCTACATGTAAAGAAGGAGGAGGAGAATAAGATGGGGCTGTATTTAAGCTGGATAGAATTTTCGTGTACTTAGTGAAAGACCCAAAAAGATCTTGGAGTCAGTTGGTGGGTTACTCTTCCCTCTTCACAAGCAGAGATGCTTGCTTGGTAAGCTTCTGCATAGGATTATTGTTATTACCCAGGCTAACACAATATTATTGCTATTGTTAGAGCTCTGTCACATCTAGTGCTGTTTATCAACAGCAGTTCCAAGTCTGTGTTTCTGTTGTTTCAGTAAACCAAACTCTGTGTGCTATGTGTGAATCTGGGACAGTGAAGGTTCTTACTGAGCACAGCTTGACCTGTAGTTTTGGATTGGTAAGTGGCACTATTTGTGAATCTGGGCTTGTGAAAGTTCTTATTGAACACCAACAGACCTATAGTGCCAATTGATTATAATCATGAATCAAGCCCAGCCACATTCAGACCCTCTGATCTCTAAGGTCCAGCTGGAATGCAGGGGTCATTATTCTCTGTCAATCTCTGTATCATAAACATGATAGATGAACTATCAATTTTATATTATTTATATTGATTTGCATTAATACTAACCTAGCTACTGACAATCTTCTAGCTTTTTTGTTTGTTTGTTTCTATAATAAACTATTTTTTTTTCCTGTTCACTGATATGTTTTAGATAATTTTTAGCTGGTTATTGAGAACTTGGAACAGCAATGTTTTCCACATATTCTTTTGGAGCTTTCTCATGCACTACATCTAAGTACAGTCCATCCTTTAGCATGGGGAATGCTTACTTGGCTCCAAAGTCTTAAAGGTGCCTGGCAGTTTTCAGGCTTGTAAGACAAGTAGAAAATCCATATGCTATCTCTGCATCATATATCACAGAGCAATACAGCCAAGCTATGCAAATGACAAGCCCTGCTTTTTAAATAATACAGTTTCTTAGCAACCTATTATCTAATATGTAGTTATAAATATTTTTCTCAAATTTGTTATACTTTAAATTAGTAATTATGCAGGGAGATGTACAATAGTTATACAGGCATAAAGTTTTGCCATAAATGGAAACCTGTAGAGAATCAGAATACCAGGCTGGGAGGGGCCCTTAAGGTTTATCTGGTCCAACTTTTCTTTGTAAAAGCATGGTATAAGCAAGATGATCTACATGAATCTTAGAAATGTCAAAACATTTGGGTATCCACCACTTTATGGGGAGATTGTTCCCATGGCCAGTTGCTGTCACTGTGAAATATTTTCCTCTTCTGTCTAATCAGAATCTCCTCTGAATTTTGTACTCATTATCTTTTACATGTGACCACTTGTAAAAAAAAAAGTCTCCACCTTCTTTGTTTGCATCAGAAGCAGGCTTTGCTTCAAAGGTTTCATATCATTGTCCCAGACTTCTTTGGTGACCTAAACACAGTATCTTATTAACCTATAAATAAAACCTTCACTTTTCCTTTCCCACTGTCCTGCATGAGGGAGCCTCTTCACCCTGCCTTCTTGATAGCACCCCAAGAATCTGCATAACTTCCCAACCTGATCTTTGCAGTCATATATTGCAGGTTCCTAGTAAACCTGCCCCTCCTTCAGTCCTGAGTATTACTCATGCCGAGGTCACTGTATTCTCCTTCCACAAACCTAAGCTGTATCCTACTTGCAGCATAGTTTCCTTCTGCTCCACACCTCAGACCCGGTGGTCTCTCAAAGCCAGACACTGGTGCTTAGCCTGATCTACAGAGCCAGCAAAAAAGGGCACAAAGTGAGCCAGGGTCACCTTAACCAGCAGTGGCCTGCAAACAGAAACTTTACAGAAACTACATGTCCCCCACTTGCAATCTAACACTTTGGCCCCTTCCTTTGCCACATGAGCTGATAGTCAGGCAGCCTATCCTATGACCTGTCACACCAGCTGTCTCTGCTGTTAGGTAATCCACTACAGAGCACCAAGGAATACCCTGCAGATCAGCACCCCCTGTCACTCCTGACTAACTTTAATGCTGCCCCATTTTTTTCATCCCAAGTCTCTGCAAAACAGATTGGTGAGAAAGAATATACAAGTAATTTATATTGGAGAGACTTTCTGTGTACTTAGTGTTGTACAAATTAAAAAAAATAAGAAAAAAAGGACATTTTTATCAAACTGATCAGAAGTCTTTCATAGTGTTGCACACCAACCACAGAACATGGGACAAAACTCAACAATGGGCCTAGAAAGGTTAACAGTCCCTTTTCAAGCCTGGCAACATGGACCCCATTCACCTAAAAATGGAAAAGTATGGTATTCTGACATCTAAATTTACGTACTTAAGTAGGTTTTTGGGGGAGAACAATCAGACCCACACCTTGAGGTCTGTACATTACTGTATTTGTGAAAATACCTCTGAAAATGGCACTGACTTCAGTTTCATATAGATACCAAACTTAGTCCAAATATTTACATGGAAGTAAAAATCTCGGCTACTCAGTTAAAACTACATTTGAAATTTTCAAGTTACTCTAGGCACTGCTCATTGTGTTGCTTAGTCTCCACAAGCATTCTTCAAGGCTTAAGTGCTGACACTGTTCTGATCTCTATTCTATGTTATTTATTCCTCTAGTAAGTTCACTAGTAAATCTTTTGGGTGCAAATCCTATACATAGCATAGGCTATCAAGCACTTCTAATCACCTTTGAACTGAAGTCAAAGATTCATGGAGTTTATTATAGCTAGATTCCAAAGGACAAAGTTGAAAGCTTTATAGTAGATTGAGTGAGACTTCAGTTAATTTCTGTTCTGGAGAACTGAAGCAATGAATGTATTACTGCACATGCAAAGACAAACAACAATAATGAAAAATATCTATTTCCAATAACTTTCATTAGAATGGAACTATTTTTATTTGCAATGACACCTTAGTAACTGTAACTACTGAAGTAGAAAGCAGACATCTCTTAAAGCATACTAGAATTCAAAGAAGAATCAGAATTAATGGAGTAACTGAAATAATCTGAGTAGCATGGCACACTGGATGGCTCTTTTAAGACATGGCTTTGTAGAAGTGAAGATGTTACATTTCCTAGATTGTTCAGTATCTGCACTGATAATAAAGATCAAAGCATATCAGAAGTTGGTAGAAGTTATCCTAATACCTATTTCATACTATGAACAGAATATACAGCTTTAGCTATACTGTTTTGGCAGCACTAAAGGGCTCCACACAGAATGCAGAGTTTCACAGTGTAGAATATTGCACAATATGTGGAAGATTATAGTCCATGGGCAAAGCACTTTTAACAACAGAGTTCTCTTGATTTCGGATATTTGAATGAAAATACAAATTGACTTTTACATTTAATAAAATGTCATGTCAGCAAAATGTTGTTTCTTTAAACAAGTAACTTTTAAGAAGTAAGTAAGAGGAAGTAACACTAATTCCCTCTTTCAGTTAGACAAATCTAAGCAGGTAACAGTCATTCATCATCCAGACCTAAACCAACATTCTTAACCAGAATAACAAGTAGCAAGAAAAAGCCACTGTTGCTTCTCTATTACAAAGACAGTTACAAACATGACAACTGACAGTGCATTTCAAAAAATAATGGAAATTGTGACTTTTATTACTTTGAATCTTGAGAACACATTTCCAAACTTTGAATGCCTCACATTTTGCCATGTAATAGAATACTGTCATGTAATAAAAACTGCCTGAACCAGGAGAAAAAACCCCAAGACTGAACATCCTCCATAACACAGATCTCCATGTGTTACTAATGCACCATTGCTGCAGCATTTGATCCCATCATAAATACTCTCATCATGTACTTTCAGATAAATTCTTCTTTGACCAGGCAAACTAATTTCGAAGATCTTTGACATAAAATCGAAATGAGTCTGTTTACCCTGCTGTACCACGGTAATTGCTATAAAATCAGCAGCTGAACCTGAATCTTATATCTGGGGCCTAATCACAAGACCATTACTTTCCTGAGAAATCAAATATGTTCCAGAAATCTACTTGCAAATTTACTGGTTTTGAAATTCGTTTTGTTGGAAGGGGGTTGTTCAGTTCTTTAATACCTACTGTCTGCAGAAAAATTATGTGCAGGTTTCCTTTGAATAAAATATAAAGAAGCTGTTCCAAGCACAAAGATATCACCCTAAAAAAAGAGGAATTTGAAGAAGTATGCCTTTTATCCAAAGTCATGTTTCAGCTTATATTCAATGAACAATCTATGTAACATCTACTCTGACAAGCACTCCAAGTGGAGCATTGTGGAAAAACACATTCTGGGAGAATTGCAGTTTATCTGTGCATCAGGACTGAAGAAAAAACCAGCAAGTAATGGTACAGAGTCAGTGCATAGTGTAGAGGTTCTAAAACAACCAAACCACCAACTACCTTCTTAAACTATACTGAAAGCTAGAAGGGACCATGTGATGGAAACCCTTCAAAAGACAGGCATAGATCATACAAGGTATATTCCCTGCTCACATAATGCATCTCTACTTCATTCTTAGAAAAGGGGAAAAACTGTTGTTCCTTTGTCCACTTTATTTGAGTGAAAAGTGAACAAGGCATTTTTCCTTTGATCTCCACTCACCATTGTGAGGAAGGGATAAGAAAATGTTTCAGTCATTTCCT
Organism: Pyrgilauda ruficollis; assembly: GCF_017590135.1. NCBI lineage: Eukaryota > Metazoa > Chordata > Aves > Passeriformes > Passeridae > Pyrgilauda > Pyrgilauda ruficollis. The sequence continues at coordinate 1,821,578 of NW_024524155.1, read as the reverse complement.
ACCTCTATGCTATCTGCACTAAAGACATAGAAAATACAAACTGTTCCATCAAATTACGTCTTAAAGTTGTCAGCAATTTTCATTCCTATCCACAGCTCTGATATAATATCAGGACAAGAGGAAGAGACCTTGAAGGAAAATGTAACAATTACTAGACACGCTACTGCTTTATGGTGATAATAGTACATTACCATCTTACACTATTTCTGTAGTGGAATATTGATTGGAATATTTAGATTTTAGGAAGCTTCAAAGTTATCACACACTGGCATTCACATTACACTGACCTGCTTAGATCTAGGAATGCTAATGGCACTGCTTAACAATGGTAGTAAGTTTCTTCTAACAAGCATTAAATTATCAATTACATCATCAGCTTTGTATGCAGCAACAAAGCTCCTGTATTTTCAGTCAAAAATGTATTGCAGCTGGGAATATAACCTGAAACAATGTGATCAATCCAGTCCTTAGTTCAGCAACCAGACCCATTTTACTGTTTCCATAAACCCTGTTAATGTATTGCTCTGAAATAGGTCAGAAGATTTGCACAACTGACTCAGTACCAGCCATTTAAACCTGTAAATGCACTACAGCAGTGAATCACACAAGCTCAAAATAAAAAATGTTAGAATTATTCAACATTACAAAAAAAGTGCAATTAATTGAAAAAACGACAATGGCTTTCAAAGGCAATCTGAAACCTGAAATTAGTCAAAACATGTAGACCAATAACATTTACTGTTACTCAGTATTAAGTTTTTTTGGTAGAACATTGTTTAACATCTTCAATAAGGCATTTGAACTTTTGTTTGTCCTTCAAAAAAGACATTACGTTAAACCACAAGATTCCCTGAAGGGAAGGAAACATTGTTGGAAAATACTGACAAGGATAAAAATTACTCTGTTGTAAAGAGACAGAGGCAGATAGGATATTGAAATAGCAAATGGACTGAGGAATCTGAACTCCTTGAGAAAGCGGAGGCCTGTGTTTTCCCACTATTTGTGCTACACTCCATCCCTTACTAGACACATTTCTTGAAGTTATGACATTGAGCATTTCAGAACACATAAATCTGTCACTACTGTAGAGTTGAGATGAAAACTGACACACTCCAAGCTAGAACCTGGCAACTACCTTCCAGAAAAATGGAGTGTATGGCATTTTGTACACTAAACCAAGCTTATGTGTCCTTCCATACTAAAATCTTTCTAGGATTTCCTGGTCTGTGATTTGGCATATCAGATAACACAATTCTCTTCCTGTCAAGACAGCACAGATTATAGCACTACAGGTTTCACAGTCAGTTAATAGACAATTAAAAGCCTTAAGAATAACTTTGGATATAAAGCTTGTAAGGTACAGCCACCTGCAATTACAATTCATACTTTTAAGTGTAGAAAGATTAAGGTAATACACCTGTTAATAGAAAAGATCATGGGCAACGAGAAAGTAAGTAGTCTACAAAGCCACATTTATTTGCACATGTACAGAACAAAGCAACAGATGTTATAGTTTTCCATACAAAATTATATAAAAACAGTATTCACCTTCATAGATAACACTATACCACCTTAGGTTTATTAAATACATTCAGAAAGCATTCTTGCACGCACACAACATTAGTATTAGGGTAGTCCCAGGTAACTCCAACACTGCAATGTAATTATTCCTAGTGGTATGAAGGGATCAAAGATTAGTCTGCAACTAAAACAAAAGGAATCCTGGTTGAGAAGCAAGCTGGAGCCTTTCTTCCACTGGCCACCAAAACAAGGATCATCATTGAAGAGATTACCTATATCTAGAACATAGATTCAAATACTACCAAAGCACCTGCAGAAAGCAGGTAAGAGTGGTTGTCCAGACTGACTTGAGCTACCTTGGCCAGTGTTAACATTGCCATTTAATTACTGCTTGCCTACAGATAGGAAACTTTTATAAAACTGAAAGATAGACAGAATTGTCTAAGAGCTTGCAGTTACAGAAGAAAAAAAAAATAGATTAAAATCAATTACTTTGCCTTCCTACCCAGCACTGGAGAGATTATTTGCTGTACTAGATCTTAAAATTCTCATTCTTGCAAGGAATAGAGGGGAAAGGCAAAATTTTATATTTCCTGCAATGCTGCCTTCCTACATATAATCTAAAAGGGGAATTTAATTGTCAACAGGACATCTCAAACAATTTATTTAAAATGCACATTTATTTCTACAAAAAAAAGTGTATGATACAGAAGAAATGATCACATCTACTTTAAAGGTTTACCTATTAAAATATACAGAGGATCTTAATGAGTACAGGATATTTAAAAAAAAGATGCAAAGGAGTGTTAATCTTTTATTTTTACATTTTCAGGAACTTCACATAATTTTGGTAAGTAACCTTTTACAAAATTATGTAAAAAGTACAAGAATGCCTGGTAAACAGTCTGCATTTTTCCAAAAGATTTTTTACAGCATGCAATTCTTAAGGCAGCCTTCTCTTCCTCCTTACAAGGAATCCTTTCACTCAAATAAATCTTCTGCTGCAAAGATTAGGCTAAGGAAGCTTGGTCTCTTCTGTTAACGCCTTTTGTCTTTCCTGTCTGATTTACGGTCTCTTTCACTCCGTGAAGTTCTCTTGCCTGACCGACTACTTTCTGATATAGATCTCTTTCTGTCAGACCTCGAACTTTTATCCTTTGAGCTTTTAGTATCTCTACTACCACCTTTTGAGGACTTGTGACTTCTATCTACTCCAGAAGCATCCCTTCGCTTCCTGTCTGTGCTCCTTCTGCGCTTTCTATCTCTGTTATGCCCTCTGCCTCGGCTTCGACTTCTACTCTCACTACTGCTAGAGCTACTGCTGCTACTGTCCCTGCTCGTACTGCCACTTGTAGTGCTGCTGCTGGTGGAACTGCTCCGACTGGAACTGCTGCCAGTACTGGAACTACTTGCACTGGTAGTACTGCTTGAAGTGCTACTGCTACTACTGCTGCTGCTACGGGTATGACCAGTTTTGTTCCCTGCCCTACCCCTGCTTCTACTCCTAGTCTTACTCTTACTTTCTGCACTCGCTGTCTGATTCTGCTCTGCCTGGGCTTCAACCACCTTTACAGACACCACAGCATTTTCATCCTTGTCTGTCTGGGGCTCCGTATCCTGAGTGGACTGAGACAACTGAGGTGATTGTGCTAGTGGCACAGACTGTGGCTGAGACAGAGCCTCAGCCACAGATTCTGTCTGAGCTTCAGGTGTTTTCTCCTGTGTTTCTTCCAGTTCAGCATTATTTTCTGTTTTGATACCTTTCTCCTTCTTGGGAGAAGGAACATTACACACTTTTTCTGGCTGAGCATCACACTCTATTTCTGGTTCTATTTCTTTGCCATTTTCATTTTCTACAGGTTCTACACCATCTGTCTCATTCATTTCAGCCACATCCTGCTCATTATCCACAGGCTGAATGTTTTCACTCTCCTCTTTTACAACTGTGACCTCCTCATGCTGATCATCCTGTTGCTTGTCATTCTCCCTCACCTCAGTAGGCTCTTCTACTTTCATCTCTATGTCATGTTTCTGCTCATCCTCTTCCTGTTCTTTTTCTGCATCACTATGCCCTGAACCTGAACCTATTTTTCCCTTTTCCTCCCCTACCTCCTCCATTTCTACATCATTATGCTGATTACCTGTCTCCATCTCTTCCACCTGCTGAGCCACCTTACCCTCTTCCTGCTCCTTGTTCTGTTCTTCCTTCTTTTCTTCATTCTGCACCTCCTGATGTTCTTTTTCCTTCACAGATTGTCTTCTGGGTCTGGCCTCCATTTTGTTAATCTGCTCTGCAAATTCATTTCTCCTGCTTTCAAAGAGCGCTAGGGAATAAATGCATAAATAATAGTTAAGATAATCTACAGACACTGAAGTCTACTTACCCTTTAACTATGAGCTAATAAGTTATCGAATTGTTCAACTTATAAATACTGCAACCATGTCCTTTCTGAAATAGCAAGCCATTCATGCATAAAGAAAAAGACTGCTAGTTACCTTAAGAAAACAAAGCAAAGGGGAAAGTAAGCTCAGCTGAGTATTCGAAGAGTAAAGCCCTAAATCTAAGTTACAAAAACTTTTTGACTTCATTAAAATCAAACCAACTAACAGTATAACAAAAGAACACCTTAATTTCCTGATATTTACCTATTAAGGTTATACTTCCTAAAGCAAACAAAAGACAGTAAAAAAAAAGCAAAAAGCTAGCTAGGTATTAAGAAAGCTTAATTACTGTAGACTATCCAGACAGGTGAGCTATCTTCTCTTATCCCCCAACCCCACAAAATAAAGAAAATCACCTAAGAAAAAACCAAACCAATACATTCTTAGTTTAATAAAAAAAGAACAGTAAGACTACCATCAATCGGAGCATTTTAAATTGTTCTCCAAAAGAAAAATATAGTCATCCTGTGAAACAGAAATGAACACACATTGAAGTAAAAAAATCATCAAATTTCTAATGTTATGCTTAAGAAAATACTTCTCAAATGCTTTGTAAACACCTGCAGTTCCTTGTGTCTTCATAGAATCTGCCTTTTCAAAAATGAAGTTGTTGGACTTGGATACATCTGGGTACTAAAGCTAATATAAAGGACTGTTTCAAACACATAGCTCTGAAATTATGCATATGCATATTTTGACTTCTTGTAAGAGAATCAAATCCCATTCAGTATTAAAATAAGTCACTGAAAGAGTAATTTCCAATTATGATGAACACTCATGTAAGAATATAGTTTGTCCTAAGCATGAAATTAATGTATTTAAGCAGAGACTTAAAATAAATTTGTATGGCAAACAAAGGGAGGCAAGAACAAGGAGCTTTGTATCACAAAGACCACTTACCATTCATCTTTTTCTGTGACTCATCCATCAGCTTCTGCGTAGCAGGACACATTCTGCCAGGTATGTAGAATAAGTGAGGTTTTGTCTTTGTTCTTATGTATTTAATTATTTTAGCATTGTGTTCATTCCATTCTTCTTGCTGAGAAATGAAAGAAAATAACCCTGAGATACACAAGAATAGTTTAAACAAGAGAAAGATCAAGAACAAAACAAAAACTCACCAACTGAGCAAGCTCAACCTTTTGCTCCAATAACCGCAGCTCTGTCTGTTTAGCACGTCTTTCTTCAAACAGTTCTCGCCTCTCATTTTCAACTTGCTTTCTCTCTTCTTCTGCCTGCACTTCAAGTTTCTGTTCAATTTCTTGTCGTCTCTTTTGCTAAAATAAATGAAATACAATCTTAATTTTTTTTCTACATCAAGAGAAAGTGTTCCAGTTTGATCCACTTAATAATTTTCAATTATTTACACCATTAAAGGCATTCCTCAAAACATATTAGGAAATACCTCCTAAACTCCAGCTTGCTGGCACCTAATTTTTTGTTGGTTTAACTGTATAGTTATGTGAATTTATGTGTGCATTACTATCTTTCAGTTTGGACTTAAATTTTCAATATAAACGTCAGTAAGTTGGCTTTTTCCCCCTCAGTGGCAGAAAAATAAAAGGAATGTATTTGAAGTATCAGGGAAATCAGGTAAATTTCCCACTTGGGAAAGAACTAAACTCCTCCAAAAAGAAATGAGGGACTGCAGACTGGTGTTTGTGACCAACAAAAATTAGATTCTGAACACTTCCAGTATATTAATTGCTAATTATATATCCAGGAATGCCGTTTGTATGCCCTAAACTGCCATGTGATCAGACTGTGCAATAATTGTCAAAAAGAATTTACTGCCTGAACAAAAAAATATCTGTGTTGTAAAACTCCTCAGGCCTCGACTTTGATTTATAGCAAGTGTATATGTATGAACAAAAAAAGATCTCCATAGGTATTCTCAGAAAAATTTTGCAAGGAGCAGTAACTCTTCAAAGTCTCTTTGTGCAATCACATATTGCTATAAATTAGACAGGGACTCCATGTTTCTAGACCATCCTGATAAACAGCTTTTTGTTCTAATGCAAGCAGGCAAAAGTGAACTTTGGTCTTATGTGCCACATGACAAGTTAGGTAAACCACCCAAATACTGCATCTGAAAGTAATCAATACCAGCACTGTGAGTCAGCTCTGCTGACACTATACAGAAAACGTTTTAAGTTTAAATCTTTCTATCTGCTTAACTGGACTGCTGAAATTCGAACTTTAAAACACTGTTTTTTAATTCTAAAGGTTATTAGTGTTAACTGAATAACCCATTTAATGCAACAGTAAACAAATACCATAGTCTTTACAAATTAAAAACAGAATAAAGTTACCACCATCCCATATAAAAGTTTTTTAAAGTAATCACTAAGCTACGCAAAGCCTTTGCTTCAGTACAATGACACATTCATTAATTATAATCAGAAATTCTGGTTATCTGTACTGGAACAGAAAAGATATTTTTAGACAGATAGCATAACCAAGCATAGATTTCTGTATACTTGGTTGCAATTTAAACATCTGGAACACACCAGGGTAGGCACTACTTCATCACTATTATTTCCAAAAATAGCCTATGACCTCTTAAATAGTTACCTGATTAAATTCCATTTAACATTGCCTTTCTGTTTCCACAAAGGTCAGAAACAGGGTTACAAAGTCATAGCAAGAATGCCTTTCCTGCCTCCCACCCTCATTCCCCTGAATTAAGACAAACAAAAATCTCCATGCACTCTCATCAATCTGCTGCACCTGCAACCTACACTGTAGGGAACTTTCATTCTTACTTGAAATAACTTAACCAAACAATTTTGCTTTATTATTGACAATCTGATAGAATTTAAAGTAATTACCCTCTCAGTAGCAATAGCAACTGTGGACTCCTGTTTAAATTTTTGAAGAGTGCCCATCAACAAGCCAAATATACGTCGATTCCTGAAAAAAAAAACAAACCCACAACAAAAAGAAATTTAAGATTCAGTTCAAGTACTAAGATTTCTATTTGTATAAATAATCAGAGAAATTTTCCACCTCAAGGATACTTATTTTTAAAGGCCCAGTAGTACCCAAGGCCATTAGCAATAGAAGACATACTGACTGTGCCAACAGTCCAGGATATAATTTACAGTGACATATCATTTTGCTTATGAGTAAGACACAGCTCTTATGAGTAACACAGAACAGCTAGCACTGGCAAAACTGGCAGCCTGCACATTTTTCATCTATAAATAATAACACAAAGGAAATACTTTAAAAAAATCTTAAAGCAGAGAGTACTGAAGAAAAAAGTGAAGGAAATACAGTGTGAGCTATCAATGAGGGAACAAACTGGGTTTTCTAAAAAGTGTGCACTCCCCTCTCCACAATCTGCTTAGACTATTAAGGAGAAATGGAGCCACAGGGGAGTGAAAGCTTATCTATCAGAGTTGCCCAGCAATGAGACACTGCACTGTGGTATGAAAACAGCTCTCATCCAATTAGGTGTTGTTTTGAGAAAAAATAAGTGAAATTCTTCAACAAATTCCCTTCTTCTGAGCAAGAACTAGTTTCTTGACTTTCACCTTCAATTTATTTTCAATCAATGCCAAATTAAAGTCTTTACAACCTGATGCAGCCTTTCTTATTTGCCTTCAACCTGATAAAGTGAGAAAGGAAATGCTACTGTCTTCTCTAAGCACTACTCTATTACAGTGGCACAAACCTCACATGGAAAGGTAAAAGTGTATCAAATAATAGAAACAGGAACAGATAAAAATCAAAAACTGAAAGTGCATTTGTACATGAATAACATCCCAGAAGACACTGAGCAAAATGAGGAGTTCAGGGGATGGTGTCCTCTTAAAGAACCTCCCTCCACCACAATTCATAGGGACTAACACTGGTTTTCTCACCTCCCTAGAGACTACTGAACTGAAAAGCAGTAAAACTACAATTCTGAGGGAACAAGCTTTTAGTCTGAAGATGTAGGAAGTTCAGTAAGCATTTTGGAAGTCTCCCTGTGAGGGAAGCAATTAGAACCTAGTAATGGAAGACTCTAAGTGGGGTTATAACTAAAAGAAGCAAGTGAAATGCCAGTTTTCTGTGACAGTTGATCGGTGGGGACTTATTAGAGAAGACTTCTATAGTTCCTTATTCCAGTTCTAATTCTTCTGTTTATTTGGGGTATAACTATCACTGCATCAGGTGACTTGCAGTCTGAAGTAGATGGAGTCCAAGAGGTCAAACACAGTTGCAAATTTGATTTTCAAATACCTCTTACCAATAGAGCTGTATTTCAGTTAGAATTTTAATAGCCCTGAGAAAAAGAAAACATAGGAAAAAGGAGATATACATAGGAGGAATCTAAAAAGCAGCAGGTGAAATGAAGGCAAGAGTGTACACACAACAAGAAATCAAAGTAGTACGAGAAAAGAAACATGATGGAACTATTTCATTTAAAAAAAGAGGCAGACGGAGTGAGGAACCATATCCAAAACCCTACTTTAACCAACAAAATAAATGATGAGCCAAGACAGCTGTAATAATCCAAGACATTAAGCAACCAATGAAGCTACAGATATTTCTGTCTTACTCGAACGACATTAAAACAGCACTAGCAAACCTGTTCCTGTAGGTGGCCCGAAAAGTAGAATCCATGTCAGTTATGTGAACCATGCACATGTTGCTGCTTGTGAAGTATTTTCAGAGAATACTTTTTAAATTAAATTTTGTGTCATAATGGTAGCTGTTCTACATAATCTTTGATACACAACAGCTTGTGTGCAATATCTTTTAAATCTAAAGCTACTTTCTATGGTAGAACTTAATAGTATAAAAGAGATTTCTGCATACCTTTGTTTTCCTTTCTCATCCATATTCTGATCTTGTATAAGGTCTCGACGTGTTCGCTCTTTGGAGGTAGCAACGACAGAAGATGGCAACGCTGGCTACAAGAAAGAAAAACAAACTACTTTGTTCATCGTGCTGCAGGTAGGTTTCTTCTTGCACAGCTCCATTTGCTATACGCTACCTTTTTAATATCATCATCCTCTGCGTCGCTTTCTTGGCGTGATTCTCTTCTTGTCCGACGTTCTCCACCCAGCCTGAGGAAGAAAGCCAGCTGTCATTAGAGAACATGTATTTAGGAGAGAATCTCTTCCAGCAGGAGAAAATACAAGCATGTCTAGTCAGAAGAACCAACACTTTGGTGAAAACCTCCCCACTCTTCCAACAACCAGTAAGTAATATTTTACAGACAGAATCTACTGTTGGTGAAAATCAATGAGTTTAAATTTTAATACAAATTGCAGGCTAATAAAAACAGAAGAATCCACAAATACCATACTTGACTTTTAAAAATACATTTGGAATTTATTCTTTTAAATGTTTGCACTTTTCCAGAAACCTCTAAAATGGCTACAGGTATAATCTGTCACTAGACAGATTTAAATGCACTGACATGGAAAGGTTGGTATAATTTCTTAAAGAGGAAATGCTGTTCAAATTACCTACTAAATACCTATGGGAGAGAGGCAGAGGGCTTACCACTTGAGACATGGATGAACTAAGGCTTTAACAAAGAACAACTTAAAATAAACAATTTAAATAAAATAAATCCTAAAATAAATACTTAAGGTTGAAGTTTTTTTCAGCTTTGTGGCACAGCACTGTCCTGTTTCCCAGCTTCATTTTCTGCTAACTCAAAAATTCCAGAGTAAGCTTTGTTTTGGTCAAGAACTACCACTGCACATTAAGTGCCCACAGCACTTAAGCTCACCATTATCAGTCACATCTGATGGATTTGCAACCAGATGTGAAAGCTCAAAACCCAAGTCCATTGTCACATTGCCTGTATTCAATTTCCTGAACAGATCTCAGTCATAATTTGTGTTCACTGCAAACAAATGTCACAACTAAGAAGAATGTCATATAGCAGACTGTATGCCAAATAAAACAAAAAAAAAAAATCCAAATATCTTTGCATTGCTATATCTTTATATTATTGCTACCATCTTAATGTTGCCCTAAGGTATGAAAAAGATTTCACTGAGTGATTTGCTATCACCCAAATTATTCCCAACAAGTCTTCAGTAAGTAATCTCCAAAGAAGACAGTGAAAGTCCCCAGTTATTACCAGTTTTTGGTTTACTGTTACAAATTCTCATTCGGAAAAGCAAGTTGGCTGCATTAGTTTTTATCACTGAAGGGGTATCAGGGACAGACAAAGGTGACACAGAGACCCCATCATCAAAAGGCATGAAAAGACACTTTATTATTAGAAATCCACAGTTCTTATAGAAACAATGGTGGACCTAAGACCTGATTGGCCCTTAGGAATCTTCTCTCACCTACTTAAGAAGGTTAAGAAGGGACAACTCCTCCTTGACAACTCCATCTTTGACAAACAGAGATTGCCTGCCAGGTGCAGAGACTGAGATAATAATTGCTTTAATTCTTTCTCTGAGCTTTCTCACAGCTTCCCAGGAAAATCCTGGGAGAGCTTTGTCTCCCTCTGCTCAGAGGATGTGTGATTACCACAAGTGTTTGCACTCACCTACTGGATGCACCTTCAAGGTCCCTCTGTTTGGCTGGGGGTCCTCCTCCACTATCCGAGAATCCACGCCTAAAAAGAAAACTCTCGTGGTCTTAGAGCAAAGTTAGGTTAATCCCTGGACCACTTCAGGGACTGAACTATAATTTTGCTTTTTAGTCACGATTAAACATAAATTTTACTCAGCTCTATCACCACTTACTGTTAGTACTGCAGTGAAATGTTCAAACACATTGCTTGTGAACCATCTAATTTCACCTTGAATTTCTGCACTTATTTAACTGAGTAGCTACACTGAAACAAGCATCCCATTGTGTTCAAATAATCTTATCTGCAGTAATTTTCAGGATGTGATTTTATCCACATATATTTCTAAATCCCTCCTAGAGCATCTACCAGTTTTTTAATAAGCAGGAGACTGATTTTGAACGATTTCAAAGTCAAGGTCCCAGCCACCACACAATACCTGCCTTTTTTGACGTTTCCCCTTATTTTTCAGCCTAACAGCTGACAAGGTCGGGGAAAACCACCCATTTAGACTTGCTGTAACTCAAAACGAAAAAGCGCTTTAAACTTAACCCCCAAAGCCCCGTAGGGCAGCTCTGGCGCTCATTCAAACAGTACCGCAGCGAGCAGCCGAGGCCAACGAGGAGCGCACGACACTCAGGGCAATGGCACGAACCAGTGCCAGGGAAAGGATGGATGAAACTCCTCTGTCCGCCCTGCGCCTCCTTACCTTAGCAGTAAGCTCCCACGCCCTCTACCTCCACCGGGGCCTGCGAGGGCTAACAGCCTGTTTTGGGGGGGCCTGAAAGAGACGGTAAGCGCTGTTAGTGGTGCCTGCCCGGCCCCGGGGCGCTGCTGCCCGCCCGGCCCAAGGGGCCTGCGGCCGTTCCGTCCTGTGCTCCGCGGCCGTGCCCCACCCCCGCGGGGCAGAGCTCCCCCATCGGCGCACCGGCGGAGCGGGCACGGCCCGCACAGGGACGCGGGGACCCGCGGCCAGCTCCGCGCCGCCCGCCCTGCAGGCCCGACGCGCGCCCCCGCCGCCGCCCGGCCCTTCCTTCGCGGGACGGCGGCGCGCCGGGCGCTCCCCGCCTCACCTCACATCGTTGGGGTCCCGGCCCGTGAGCTTGCGGATATTTTCGTCCACGTGCTTGAGGCTTTCCTTGGCTTTCTCCAGCTGCTCCTGCAGCGCGCGCACCGCCACCGCCATCCCGCCCGCCGCGCGGCCTGGCCGGGCCCCGCGCGAGGCAGCGCTGGGAAACGGGGGGAACAGGCCCCGCCCACCCCGGTGGCCGCGGGCCCCGACGGCGCAGCCAATCGCACTCCGCTGGCTCCCTCTGACCGCCAATCACCGGGCACGAGAGGAAGGGGCACGCCCGCCAGGGCGGCTCGCCAAAAGCGGTCACCAATCACAGAGCCCAGGGTAGACTGGCATCCCGACTGCCCAATTAGCGGAATGCTCTGCCTGCTAGCTTGACGAATCAATGAAGGGGGCCGCCCGAGTGACATGACACAGAGCTAATGAGAACTCACACGTCGTTTCCGTACAGTCCAATCAGAAAACCACTTCGAGGCCGCTTGTTCCCACCCGCCCGGGACACATCCTCTTTCCCACTCTCAATGGGGCCGAGGAGCCGGCACGCGCGGGACTGGGGCCAATCACCGCTGAGCTACCAGAGGGGCCTGTGCCCGGCGAGCCAATAGACGGGGTCGTTACTTGGCGCTGGCTGCGGTGGCGGCCGGACGGGCGGCGCGTGCCGGGGCCGCTCCTGCCCTCACATCCCGCCCGGAGCGGCGTGGCGGGGAAGCTCCGCACTGCGCCTCAGTCATGGCGCCCGGGGCGGCGGCGAGGCTTTAAACCACGCTCTTCGCCGGCTGCAGCCGACGTCGCTCTGTGGCTCCCCGCGGCGGGCAGGGGAAGGCGCGGGCGCTCTCTTGAAGGCAGTGACACACGCGCGCCGCCTGGCTCCAGCGTTAGGGTGGGCGGAGCAGCTCCGCAGGAGCCGCGCGTTTGATCCCCGGCTCCGGCTCTCGCTCAGGACCCTGCGCTGCCGGCGGTGCCCGAGTCCGCGGACTCTGCGGAGCCTTAACGCGAGAGCCCCTTTCCCAGAGCTTCCCCGGCGAGGAGAACCGGCCCGGCCGACACTGCAGGGCCGCCCCGCCTCGGCCGGGAGCTCCCGCGGGTGTCCGGGCCCGCCCGGAAGGGGCGGCGGCCCCGGCGATGGCGGACGAGGCGCTGTTCCTGCTGCTGCACAGCGAGATGGTGGCGGGGCTGTACCGCGCCGCCGAGCAGGGCGAAGGGGTGAGTGGGGCCGGGGCCGCCCCGGGGCCGTCCTGCAGCGGCCGGGGCTGACGCGGCCGCCGCGGCGCCTTGTGTCTTGCAGGAGAACGGGCGCTGCACCACCAAGCTGGAGAGCATGGGCTTCCGCGTCGGGCAGGGGCTCATCGAGAGGTGAGTCCCGCCGGGCCCTGGCAGCCGCTGCTCGTCCTCGGGGCTTTCACCGCGCCGGTAAAGCACGCCCGACCGGGCACAGTGTGGTGGTTTGGCCGGACGGAGAGTGCGTTCCTGTTACCATCAGTTGTTCTGGCATCTCCTCTTTTCGTATCTCATTTTTGTGGGGACCTGTGTTTGTGTATCACGGGACAGTTTTGGAGTGTGTTGTTTTCCTAGTGCTTGCCGTCATGAAAACCGAGTCAGGGTACATGGTTACTTTTAATGCTTCCCATTGTCTTTAATACTACTTTGTGTGGACTTTTGCATGTCTTCCTGCTTCTGGTACGTTTTGTGACTTCATTCTTTCTCTGATTTACTTCTTGAGCATAATTTCATGATTGGCTCTTTATTTCATTTTTGTAAAGTGCTCTCAGCCCTTGCGACTCCGCGACTGAGCAGCTCGGGCCCTTTGGGGACCGGCGATGCAAGTCGGAGCCTTCGTTCCGAGGTCGTGTGGAGACTCCTGAGTTTCTGAAGTCATGCTTTTGTTGAATAAAGTGGTCCCGTAGTGCCAGATAAAGACCCTCAATGAGGATAAAGGGAGAGAAATCTGAAGTAAGCAAGAGAAAGAGTCTCTCATTAAAAACGGGAACAAGTTTTACATGCTTGTTCCTATGTTAGAGCTCTTTTGCATAATTGAAGGACTCCTTCCAAGAAGTAGTATAAGTGTGAGCATTTTGTTTATCTTCTATTTAGATACTTTTTTGAAGATAAAACTGATGGAGCACTTTCCACCTTTCTGTATGTCAACTATGTTTGATAATCATGGAATTAAAACAGTTTATTCTGCTATCATATTGCAGATACTAAGATAACACTGTGTTGCTCTTAAAATACTTGATGAATGGACAGTGAGGCTAGAATGATACTGTATGATCTACTGTATGAGGCTGGAAAATTAATTTCTATAATAACATCAAAAATGATGTTGTATAGTACCATTAAAAATTATTTCTCTGTTTAACTGGTCAGATTATGTGTACCATCATTATTGATATATTTCTCACTTTTCTCTTAGGTTTACAAAAGACACTGCCAGGTTCAAGGATGAATTAGATATTATGAAGTTCATTTGCAAAGATTTTTGGACAACGGTATTCAAAAAACAAATAGATAACCTAAGGACTAATCACCAGGTACTAATGCTGTAGATTAAGATTTAATTTACAAAGGTGGTGAGAGTTTTGAGTTGCTAGTGCATTTTTTGTTTTTCTTGGTCTAGAATTAATTACCAGATAAGAAACCCAAAATGTTCCATATTTGTTTTGTGTAGAAAGTGTGTTTTTCAATATTCATATTACATGTAGCTTTAGAATATAATTTAATAATTCCCTATGATGTCTTTATTGCCACCCTGTTTGAAAAGACTAAATGCTTTCAATTTCATATGCACTGTTGCAGCATTACAGAAAGGACAGTAATGATTACAGTTGATTAACATTTAAAAAAGAACTTTTTAATCTGTCTCTTAAAAAATAAATAAATAAATTAATAAATGTTAGTAAAAAAATAGTGAAAAAGTGACATTACTGTCTTAACATCTGTTTAAATAGAATTGCTGCAGTGAAGAGATTTTTTTACTGTGAAGAATGTTAAGAATTTTCAGCAGTTGAGACAGTTGTAATCTATTGAAAATATTTATATAAGAAACAGCAGAGAAACTTCTCAGATTTGCATGTTGGTGACATTGCGCTGTATGCATGTGCTTTCCTATATCAACAGCCAGATCAAAATAACTTAAGGAGCCATTTTACTAGAGTAAAAACAAATCTTTTTCCTGATTGAATCACTTGGTTTTCTTATGGCCATTTCCCTGTTGTGTAAAATCAGGAAGAAAAGAATTTGTACAAGGATTGTGCAAAATAAAATAGGTTTTATTTTTCAATGACTTATCAAGTAATAAGAGGTAATTATTACTTTAGAAATCTGGGGTTTTAATTGCAAAAAGCTGCAGTATTGAGCTTAAGGTCTTAATTGTATATGCAGCCTTAATTTAAGCTCAAGTATTATGAAATTCTGAAGTAGCACAGTCAGTAGCAAGGAAATTACCATGGCAGGTGTAGCTAAAGCTATACTGTGTTTATACTTAATTTATTAACATGCATACTGTTGCACTAAATTGTATTGTAGAAAACACCAGACTTTTACTTTGATTGTCTGCTGAGTGTTGTTGCCTGTAGTGCTATTAAGAAAAATAATTCCCACTGACTTTGAGGATAAGAATAGAGATGTGCAAAACCCAATGAAGATAGAGATTTGAATGTAAAAATCAGTATGCATTTGATATATTACCAAAGACTTTCTAGTATGGAACTATTTTTTCTAATCACTGGAAGGACTCTTCCAAGAAGAAATGTACATAAACAGTTTTTGGGGTTAACTGATCATATTATTATCTAGGGTTTTTTTTGTTTTATTACTCATAATTTTTGTTTGTTTAATTACTCACAATTAAGAATATTTCCTTTTGATATTCCTTGTAAGTAAATAACACAATTTAAACTTAAATCACATATGCCTTAATCTAAAATTTTATTTTTCAGCCTGAGATCATATATATTTTATCTACAAATCAAATCCATTCACAGAAAATGTGGGTTTTATATTACTGCACATTTAACTGAAGCTCTCAACTTTTTAAACAGGGTATTTACGTTCTTCAAGACAATAAATTCCGTCTCTTGACACAAATGTCTGCAGGAAAGCAGTATTTAGAACATGCACCAAAGGTACCCTTTGATTCTGTGTGGGGGAGGGTCTACCAGTTTCATTTTAATTACCTCGATCTATTAATAACTTTACATTTTTTAATTAAATAGATACAAACTCTTCTAAACGGCACCTAAAGATATGCCTTCAGAACCTGTGTGCTTTTTAGAAAGGCACCCTGTTTTAGAACAGTGGATTTATACTTCAAAAAATGGTCTTGGTTATTGTGAAACTTGCTGCTGTGACATTTGAGTTACTTCATGGTGCAAGTGCTCTTCTGCCACTACCTGCCACTGTCACACAGATTATTTCCCTTTGGGAAGCATGTGTTTTCAGAAACTTTCTTTAAAATTCCCAAACACATTTGTTACATAAAACAAGCTTCTGAGATGATGTGAACGTTCAGAAGGATCTTCCAGCAATTAAAAATACTTTTGAGTGCAGATGCTGAGTTATGGTAATAGGTCAGGTAAAATCAGTCCCTCTGCAGAACCTATCATAGAGCACTTTGGTTCAGGTGGATTAAAAAATGGGGCATTCACTTCTATTTGATGGTTTCTTAATTCTTGATCTTAGTCCTCCCAATTGGCTGCTGTCCATGGGATTTTTTTTTTTTTGTGTGTGTGTGTTTGATGAAATGTTTATTCTATTTTGCAACACACATTTTAAATATCTGCAGGTGTTTGTATTCTAAGGTATGGCCTGCACAAGAATGCTGTCTTGGACTGTTTCTCCTTTGTTGATTTCAATACCAGTTGCTAATTTCATCCAAGTCTTGCGAATAATTCTTTTAAGGATATTAAGTTCCTACAGGTTTAATGGAAAGAGAAGGTGACTCAAAATACTGCCTCTAATGAGAACAGTCTGTGTAGTGAGCTCCACTCTACCACGTATTGGAGCTTCCATCTATTAGAGACCTGACAAAGTTTCTCAAAACCTTCACGGTTTTCTGGTGCCCAAGTATTAAGTTGTGTTCTTGAGCACTTATTTTCAATCTTTATCAACAAGGTTCACTGTAGACACTCATTTGAAGTGCAACTTTTTATTTAGTATTTAGCTTTCACCTGTGGACTAATCAGAGGAGGCCTATCAAATCTGGGAATAAAGAGTATTGTAACAGCTGAAGTTTCATCAATGCCTGCATGTAAGTAGCAATTGGAGTATTCAATTATTAGCTCACTTTTCTGACTGACTGTGTTGCTGTTATAAGCATTTTTCAAGGTGGGATTTGTTTGAAGCTGCTGGGCCATAGGAGTCCACGTGAACTTCAGGATATGGCTTGCTACTATATCCTTCAGTATTTAGAAAATACTGACAGAGGATAAACCTCCGTGATGTTGAGTGGAAAGCAAAACCAAAAAGTTGTATTTACATTTAGAAGCATCAGATGTGTAAGGATGTGTCCAGAAGGTTATTTGCGCAAATGAAGCTCTTTCTCTGTAGGAGCCATTAAGGATGTTAGTAAGTGAAGACCATTGGAACTACAAAAGCTGCTCAATTAAAAGTTTCCACAGACTTAGCACAAATATTAGGTTTAGCTGACAAAACTTCTGTGATGTGGGACATGGTCAACTTAAAAGAAAAGAGGAAAGCTGTTCAGTGTGGAATTAAAATTTAAATGCTAAATTTAAATAATGGCTGAACTGCTTACCATTAAACTGTAAGATTGAAATGCTCCTTACTATTTCTTTAAAAAATTTACAAGAAAATAATTACTTGGAGAAATAATTCTAATGGTAATAATGTGATCTGACTCTGCTTTTCCTGCAGGTAAATTCCAGGTGATGATACAGAAGATGTAGAGCACATTCAAATCTGGGTATCTACTTTAAAAAGGCTTTATATGTGGATTCAGTATCTTGGCTCAGTCTTGTATATAACATGTAAATTATAGCAGTGTGCAGCACAACTGCAAAATATATAATAAATGCTCATTGAAATAACACTATGCTTGTGTCTTGGTATGAAATTTATTCTATACTAAAGTCATAATTTATACATGGTAAAAACCGTGTACTCTATACATTCAGCAAAAGATTTGAATTACCAAAAGAGCCTGGAAGACCAGAGACAGTTTGAGAACAGAGAAAAATCCTGACCAAGACTAAATTTGAATAAGAAACAAATGCCTGTTGTGTTGCCCAGCTTGAATGCCCAACTGCTACCTTTCCGCACTCACTCTCAACTGGGAGGCAGTGGTTGCTTTTGTATTTCTTTGATGGAGCCTGCTAACATGTGAGCTAACAGCTTACACATCATTAATCCTTTGGAGGATTGTAGTTTGGGGCAATAGAAGAAAACTTGTTTTTACATAATTCAGGAGTTCTCTCGTCCCTAAAATTAGCAACTGTTCCTTGTGTTAGAATGATTTATGCCTAAGGTCATCTATTCTGGCCAAAGAAGGAAATTTATTCTATCTTGTTGTGCATAAACTCAATGTAATTGTTTTTAATTGCTAGCTATGGTTTACTTCTGTAATGTACTACTCAAAAAGCAGTAATGTTTACGTTTTACTGAAACAGTTGTTTCAGTAACTTGCTGGCTCTGTAGCTGAACTGCTAAGCAGTTCTAGAATTCAGTCCTAACTCTAGATTTCTACAGGAAGGCTGCCGTTAAATAATAGGGAGTAATGCTAAGCAGTGCTAGAATTCAGGCACCAAAACTTGGAAAAACACATTCAGCCCTAACTCTGGATTTCTACAGGAAGGCTGCCGTTAAATAATAGGGAGTAAGAAAACCCACAGTGTTTCAGAAAAGTCTTTTAAAATCCTTTAGCTTTATTAAAAAAGACCCCAATAAGTCTGTTAGAAAAAGAATAATAATTTGTAATGTAACCTCAGACTTCACCTAATAGCAGTGTCCATAGATTACTCAGATTGTAGAAATTTCTAACCAAGAATGTAGTCAAAGACAGGAGCTTGAGAGATGATGCTGGACACTTCAGTTACCACTTGACAATGATGGTGATGATGGTACTGGAGACACTGACAACTCAGCTGAAGTTATTCACAGCTGTCCCAAATGCATTTGTGTGAGGGTGTTCTGAAGGGATTGTGTAATATTTCAGGTCTGAACAGTGCAGTGTCTTGCTGTTAACTCTGATAATGCTGTTTGTACTGTGGCAATGCAAAATACTGGATGTTCTCAAAACAGCCTAGGAAGGCTCGTCAGCCAGGTCACGTTGATCAAAGTACCTAGGAAGGAAGTGGTATATGGTAAGAAGCCTCCAATGCAACATATTCCTTACTTCAAGTTGTTTGACCCATTGCTTTCTAGCTCATCTTTTAGTGTTTCTATCATAATTATGGCTTCATGGTTCAGGGGGCTCATCTGAAGACAGGAATAAGCATACTTTTAGGTATATCTTAAATCCTTTCAGCTAAGTATATTTGCTGCATTGGCTCAGGGTACTTTTATTGACTTTCACTTTTTAAAAGGATTTAGGTTAGTACAAATAATCAGACGTTTATGCTGGACATACATTACCGGTGGAGGTGTATAAGTTGCATTACCTACTAACTAAGCAGATTATCAAGTTCAGAGCTGATATTTGTTCTTCATTCTTGCTCTCCTGGAAAAGAGAGAATTCTTTTGTTACCTGTGTCAAATAGAGAAGCTGGTACAAGCCATGTTATGTGTATTTGTAGTCTTCCCTTCATTCTCAAGCAAACTTAATACATGAAAAATTAATTATTAAGACTTCTGAAAAATGATCCTCCTTACCTGCTAAATTCACCAAGCCCTGTGCACAGTTATATTAAATCTTACCTCCAGTGCCCTGACTTCTGAACATCTTCTTGCCAGCTGTCGAATAAGGGAGTGAGCTTCAGGTAGCAAAGGTTTTTCAAGGCATGCCAACAGTGCGTAAAGCCATCTACCCTGTGAAGGTTCAAATAACAAAGTTTTAATTCTGAGCATTTCCTTGAAGATGCAAGCAATTCATATTATATAGAGCAGGACTGAAGTGTAGGATGCAAAACAAAACTGCATTCAGTGCTATATGCAATAATTAAATTTTCAAAACCACATTAGACACTACATGGTAGAGTTCTGTGTCTCTAGATAAGATTCTTGTGAGCACTGCTGGGTTTCCTGGCATTTTTTTGAATGCTGGCCAAGATATAAATTATTACAGCTGATGCTATTATAGTCTGAAGGAAGGATTACTTTAGTAATATCTAAACATTATTACTTGGCTATTAATGTTTAACTTCACAATCTGTGAAAAAACATTCCTGAAGACTGAATGCATGAACTCAGATCTTTATGGAATTAGTGTTTAGATCTGCTTTAAGATTTGCACCACTGTGAAAATATGTCCTTTTTTTAGAGTTTTTAATCTCTGAATGCTACTGCATTCTTACAAACCTAACTTCTGGTACCAGTCTAACTTCATAATTTAATCACAGTGTCTAGTGGCCTTCATTCTGGGACCTAACCTAAAAGTCATTGAGTACATTCTCTGCAACATATATACTGGTTAAAAAGAAAACAGTCTTCTACAGGAAAGGACAGAACATGAAAGGTCTTTAAGTGACTGAAAAAAACCAGTGAAACTATAATAAGCATCATCTAATTTTTCACTACTCTTTTGCTTTGTGGTACTGAAGGAGATGAGACCACCGAGGTCTACTGTAGATATGGTGCTCTTACACAGCTGGTCAATCCAGTTGTGGCCAAGCTCCACGCCAATGTAGCCTGTCAATCAGGAGTTCTTAAAAGGTTTGATTTGTCACCACATGAATGCAGCTAAGCTTTCTGGTCTGTGCTTCATGTGGAAGGATTAAATGTGTCTTTGCCAGCACACTGTAATGCACCTCCAAACTAAACTGGAGGTATTGGTAAATAATGTGCAGCACCCCGACAGAACCAAAGCTGCTGTGATCTCTTCTCCTAAACCTTGATACCAAGCCTCATGGCTGAAGTTAGTGGGGCAAGTGATACAAAGGGAGTAATACAAAGAGTTTGAGTAGTACTTTTTATGTCTGTATCTGTTAAGTTTTATAATTTTAGCCTTCCAGAAACAAATGTGAATACTCAGTATCTAATCAAGAATGTTTTGAAAGTAACAATATGACACAACCATTTAGAGAACTCTTTAGAAAATAATAGAAAACAATTTATTCTTTGTTTAGTGCATTCATGTGCAAGTAGTTAGAATAAATTAAAAATTACCAGTTCTGGAGTAAATTTTTTCTCTCCAAACCAGCTTATCAGGTATTCTAAGACACTGGTTACTGTTGCCTTCAAAAGAGGAACAGAAAGAGACAATATAGTATCTGCAATGTTTTGTTTTGCTGCTCTTCTACCGGAAGGATTTTATTATATAAAAAGTATTTCTACTCCACAGTATTTACTTCAGTTTGAAGTTACATGTAAGGGTAAAGTAAGTTTTAAAGTACCACATTTTGGAAATAACTTTGTATTAAATGAATTAATTGTCTGTGTTAATGAAAAGTTATGGATAAGTAGCTACAGTTTAGGAAAGAACCATCACACCGATTGATTGATTGGTTGGTTGGTTGGTTGGTTGTGTATAATGGTGGCAAGTGGGAAAAGTAGTAAAGGAAAGATAAGAGTGATTTTTCTAGCCTTGCAATGTACATAAAAGTTCACAATCAAATGGAAGGACTGCACTTAAAACACTAAATGAGAAATTTAAAAACATTGTAAAGCACCTATTGGGATATTCAGCAAGAATTCAAACATTAAATGTGCTATAGAGAAACTACAATAACAAAATAATTTCAGAACTAGTCTTGAAATGAAAAATCTTTGCTCATAAAGTTATTTGTAGCTGAATGTGAATATGAATACATATTTTTCTTCTGAGTGTACAATTAATAGAATTTGTAATGAGCAACTTTCTAGGCAAAGAAAAATAGGTAAGCCTTCTGTCACAGAACATGAGAAATAATGATTTAGACAATGTCACTATATGATTCTAAGAGGTAGGCTTACCTGATTCATCCTGCTTACAATACTTAGCAAAGGGGGAAAGCCCACCTGAAAAAAAACAAATTTGAAAATGTAAACATTATCACAAACATCTTTGTTCTAATTTAGAACATACTAAGATTTTAATTTGATGTTCAGACACTTGTAGTGATTTGCAAGTCTGTTCTGAGCTTTAAAATTTATTAAAAAATATCTTCAAGAAAGTTAAACATTGTATCAGAGCACCTTGCTTCTACTGTTACTTGTTAAAGTTTTGGTTTTTCAAAGTGATGTAGAAAAGAACATGATTCTAGGGTGTCACATATGAGGAGGGTAACCACATATCACTATGCAACAAAACACTAAAGCAGACTATGAAGAAAGCTCCATCCCAGTGAGAACAAAATAATGACTTTAGCTGATAAGAGATGAAGGAACTCTTCAAATTTTGACAGAAGACACAGACTTAATTCCTGTTTCACTTGGTTTCTGCATAAAAAGAATGTACATGGGACTTTCTGGGTTCACCAGAGCCTACTTTCTATTTGGCACAAACTGGTAATAAACAGTAGGATTGTTTCCGGCAGTTAGTCTAGAAAATAGATGCTGAAAACTAACTAGAAATCCTATACTCACCTTCAAGTAATCAATTCCGAAATTTTCATTATCAGATAGTGCATCCATTTCTGAGTATACTCTTTCCCCAAGGCAGAACTTCTTCCAGCCTTCTTCATCCTCCGATTTTGGCTGAAGTAAATAAAAATAAATGAAAACTGTGTAATACTGTGTCTTGAAGACACTGGAGAAAAGACTTAAAAGTGTTGCATGCAAGTATAAAGCAAGATTAACTGTGGATTCAATAACTGGGAAAACAAACCACAGAGCACTGTTATGAATTCTACTCACCATAGTAACATTGCTGTCCAAATGTTGTGACCGCCAGTGATTCCTGTGCTTGTTCAGGCTCTGAGTAATTAAAACAAAGTCAAATCCCAGTTAACTCTGCAGATGTTTTATCCTTGCCACAAGGGCTCTTCATTATTCTTAAAATGTATGAAAAGTATATTTTATGACTTTCTATAAATCAGTAGATATATAGCCAGCACAACTGACTAAATAATTCCCATGCCTCTTAGCAGAAATTTAATTAAGAATTTCATGCTGGGATTTTGGAAGTAATGTTAAAGCTGAAGGCATTTTGAAGTCTATTACATAAGGTTAAGCTGATGTAGTAAGCTTTAACAGTCTTCTAGACTCGTTAGAACAATCTTAAGAAAAAGCCTACTTAGATTTAATCCAAAAGCACACATAAAGCCAATATCCTGTTTCCAACAGTGGTCTGTATCTGTATCAGAGGTCTACAGAATTGTATGAAAGAAGGCAAGTGTGCTTTCTTAGCACATTTCTTCTACCTGGCAGGAATCCTGTGTAGACAAACTGGCCTGCTTAACAGTTACTTGTAGAGAGCTGTAAATGTTCTGTAGCAGAAGGAATTTGTCTCCCACTCCAATTGTTCCTGTAGCTATATAAAAGACCACTGAAACACTCAAAGTAACAGCAGCTGATGCAGTGGTTCAACAAGTGAATTCTGATGGTTTTTTTTGGTTTTAAATACTTTTTAGGATAGTCTCGTATTTCACAGTGTTAATTCTGGCACAGATAAGACAATTGATTTGAGCATAAAAGAAATACCTATTCAGTGAATAAGCCTTTGATGTCAGTCTCCTTAGTTCCACTAAAACCTTAGACTATGCCTAATATACAGGATGCAATGTGATCCCAGAAACAGGGGTAGCTCAGTTAACTGTTTACAATGTAGATGCAGTAGTATAGATCTCCTTCACTAAATTTTCCTCCCTGAAAAAAACACGGTACATGAGCTCATGCAGAGTTCAGTGCTAGAGCACATCATAGCTGGTCACACCTCGTACTCCTAGAATGCAGCATCAATGCACTGTAAACATGCTGTCTGCAGAACTGGAGTCACAAATGACCTCTACCTACATTTTTACTATATTTTCCATTTACCCTGTTTGAAATGTGCATAGAGAATAGAAGAATCATAGATTTGGGTTGGAAGGGACCTTCACAGGCCATCAAGTCAAACCCCTCTTCCATGGGCAGGGCCATCTTCAACTAGATCAGGCTCAGAACCCCATCCAATCTGACCTTCAGTGTTTTAAGGGATGGGGCATCCTTCTCTGGGCAACCTGTGCTGGTGTTTCACCACCCTCATTGTAAAAAAAATTCTTCCTTATATCTAATCTAAATCAACCATCCTTCAGTTTAAAACTTTAGTAAAGCTTAGCTGAACTTAGAACCTTTACCCTTTGAGACTGCTTAATTTTCTGTTCTTGTTGTGTTACTTCAAGCAGGGTGCAAATGTATCAGGAAAGATTAAAGTCTGTGCTAACTCTACAACCTTACAAATACATTTTACCAAATCAGTAAGTCTCCTCATAATGGGTTGCCACCTCTGTCAACAGGTTCCTAAATGGATTGTATGAATGGAATTTATGAATCTCCTGATGGGTTAGAATCCACTTGGTTCTTAGTTCACGTTGAGGTTGAGTTCTGCAGAACATTTCCTGCTAGCACTGTGTTTTAATGTAACTGCATAACATCATTGGGCTTTTTGTCCTTCCTCAACTACATTATATAATTTAATCTAAATATGGACATATTTTTGTTGAAGGAGAATTTCTTAAACGTGACTCTCAAGAGTTTTATCAGAGGTTTAAAAGCCACACAGTATACGCTCAACTAGCTTTCAAGAACTTAAAACCCATACCTATAAACATCTATCCTTCTACAAAATCAGAACACTTCTATGCTAGATATGAAGTTATCCCCTGTAAAGCACAGATATGTTCTATCCAGACCGTGCAAGACCCCTCACAGACTATCTTGTACCTGACGAACAGCTGAGAAATTGGCCACTTGCTGCTGCTGCCACTTGAGCGTTGGAGAGTATCCTTCAGGAGCAGGCTGACATCCAGAAATCTGAGAAAACACTGGCAATAATTATAATGTAAAGAGAGGTTTATAAGAAGAATCCTTAAGAACAACAGAATCAGTAAATGTTTACTGTTAGGTAAATAATATCCTTGAAATCTTCATCTAAGAAAGGTAATTTCATGACCATATCCAAGGCTGAGTTAAGATTTTAGTTTAGACAATTTTTTTTTTTGTTTAACTCTTTTCATAGGTAGATAAGAAGGAAAATGAAGTGTTCAGAATACATTGTCAAATAATTACTTAAGGTCTTCCTTTCAGCAATTGTTCTGCTTTGATCTCCCTGCTCATAAAAAGCAGGATGCTATTTCCTTATCTGGGACAGATAGTATCAATCTTAGGCATTCTATCTGTCAAGATAGCAAGCTGAGGAAGACAGAAGATTATAAAACCATCTAGAAAATTAGGTTTGATAGTTAAGTAGATATAACTGCTTTAAATATTAGCATGAAAGGGTTATTAAACAAAATCTTTCTACAAGTGTTTAAGAATATCATTACAGATGAGACAAATGAAGAGAATGGCTACAGAAGTTAGAAAGTCATATCAGTATTAGAAACTTTCTTTGAGAAATCTAGTAGTGAAATCTCAGATTACATCATTGTCTTTGGAGGAAGGCAAACTATTTGAAAGCAGATTAAAAAACCAAGCTGGCAGGGCAATGCAACAACAGAAAAATCTGATTCAACAGTAAGGAGAAGTTCCAATAAAAGATTCTTTCCAAAAGGAAAGAAGTGGTGCTAGAATTTCATCTATCTTTAATAAAGCTTAGCTGCACTTACTACCCTTATGCCAGATATAGACTTAAACCCAAAGACAGGTATGGATAGGTTTTTCTTCTAAAATTTATGCAGGTTTTATGATTAAATAATTGTAAGATTTAATGCAACATTGGATTTCCTCAGACAGTAAAATAATCTGCTGCATATCAAATAATATGGGGATTATCAATTTAATCAAACTGACTAAAAGCAGTCTTTCAAACTAAAAACTACTGTTACCCAGCAGTTGAGCAGGGGTTTCTTCACACACAGATATTTAATTCTGTGGATGCTTTTCGAATCTAGCAGTGCTATTATGTCAATGACTCCCCCAAATTAATATAAACATCATTATAGTAACATCTTCCCCCCTTTTTTTTCGTCTCAAAACGTGTTAAAAACTCTCAATCTTACTGAAATGTTTACTGTCGGCTTCTTTTTCAATTTTCTGGGATCTATTTGTGCCACGACCACGTCAGGACATCGAGCTGCTTCGATCCTACAAAACAGAATCAAGTGGGCTGCATTTTTTCTTTCCTGTAACAGGTCGATATATACCGGATATCTCTGAAATACTCATATAACCACGGAGGGACCAGTCAAGATCATTGAGTCCAACTCCGTGCACAGGACAGCCCAGAAATCACACCCTGTGCTTGAGGGCGCTGTCCAAATGTTTCTCGAGCTCTGCCATGCCTGGTTCTGTGCCCGCTGCCCTGGGGAGCCTGTTCCAGCGCTCAGCCACCTGTGGGTGAGGAACCTTTTCCTGACATCCAGCCTAAACCTCCCCCGACACGGCTTCGTGTCGTTTCCTCGAGCCGTGTCGCCGGTCACGAGAGGGAAGAGATCGGTATCCGCCCCTCCTGCAGGTGTGTAAAACGCCGCCTGTGCCGGCGAAGGGCAGCACCCCACGGCCGCCCCGGCGCGCCCGGACACGGAGCCCGGCCCGGGCAGCACCGGCTGCCGCGCCGCTCTCGCGGAGAGCTGACGGGCCCGGCCCGTCCGCCCCGCCACTCACTGGACGCGCTTCAGATACTCCTGCGGCGTCCTGGGAGGCACGGTGGGATCGAAGTCCTCGGCCAGGTCACAGTCGCCCACGGGCAGCAGCCGCGGCATCAGCTCCTCCAGGCCCGGCTCCATGGCCGCGCCGCCCCGGCGGCACGGCCCGCTCGCCTGCCGCAGCTCTCGCGAGAGAGCCGGAGCCTCGGCCTTGCGCACTGAGGTGCCGCGGTGTGCTCGGGCGTCGTGGTTGCCCTGGAAAGCACCGGAGGGGAATAAAGGAAATACGGCCAAAGAGCAGTGGCAGAAAGGGGTTTGCCAATTCACCGCCCATCAAACTAGGCCTATTTTTGTGATGAATAGGTGTAAACCTTCAATAAATTCTTTCATTAGGCTCTGTGCCATTATTCTAATACACTGAAGTGTTTGTCAAAGGTTCTTTAAAACTCACCCATTAGTACGCTATTATTTTACCTGTGAACACCCAGTATTCATAATATTTGTCCCTTCCTTGAAATGCTTTGAGATCGGTGGTTAAAGTCACTTACACAGAAGTTGATTATAAATTTACAGAGTTCCCATTCTGGAAGGATCAGTGCCTGAGTTGTTGCTGTGTGAGTTTTTCTGAAGATATCATGTGGGAGCATGCACATGGCAGAAAGCAAGGTAGCATTTGCACAAGGGGGCATTGTTTCCCAGGTAAAATAGGGAGCAGAAGGATGATGTTGCAATCATTTACATTGTGTATTATGAAATTCCTGTTACACAAAATGTCCATCAGTATATCGTTCTGCATGCAAAGTCTATTTAGATCTAATATTTCAGAGTAGTTTTAGATACTTCTGACATAAGTTCAAAAAAATAAAAATTTTTCTTTAATTTCCCTGCAAGTCTGTATTTCAGTACTTCTAAATAAACATCTACCTTAACTCCTCCTCTCCAATGGCTTTTGTTTGTTTTAAGGTGTTTCCAAAAGCACCTACGTGTACCAGGGAGTTTTTTTTTTCTGAAACCCGGATCTAATGTCCTAGTTGAGTATGCAACAATTGCAGTCGCCACTAGAAATAAAACCTGCCTACTTAAGCCTACACTTAAAATTCTGGGAAGGTTGACTGATGATCAAGACAAAAACTTTGGTGAGTCCAGCTATACAAAGTTCTTTTCTAATACTTTAGTAATATTCAGAACTTATTTTTCCTGTTCGCAGTAAAATCCAGAACTATGAACAGAAAGAGAATCCACAGATATAAATACACTTTAAATATACTTTCTATCTTTAGATTACTTTTTCTGGAACTTACTATTGATACTTGTTAAGCAAAGCAACATATTTTTAATTATTGCAGATAGTCTTCCACAGGTAATAAAATTATTCCTAACGTGTCTTATCAACAATGCTGATGCAATGGCTAGCAAATATGACTTAGTGGAGAAAGAGGAAAATGAAACTGGAAATGTATCTGTTTCTTCTCAACTGCTTAGGCATTAAGGAAGAGTACTTTTCCCAAGAAAGGGTGAGCTGCATTAATGGACATGTCCCATTGGGTAAAAAAAACAAACCAAAACAAAACAAAGTAATATAAATTCTGCATTATGAAAAATTAAAATGCTTTCAAATCTACATTCTAGATATGAATATAGGGAGCTAACAAAGTATTTTCTTATAATGAGTAAATGAGTTTATACCTATTTTCTACTTCTTTTCTTTCTCCTTGATTTTCTCTGTGGTTCACACCATCATAACAGCTGCATGACTTTTCTTTAAGTTTAGAGCATTGGATTGAGTTATTACGGAATGAAAATTAATTGTGCTGAAGATTAACTAAAAATACTGAATATATTTTATTAGTAGTGAACTTTCAGAGTAGTATACTTTGCTGTTTTCCCTTCTTGCCCTTTGAGTATATTTAAATGTCAGCTGCCTCTTTTTCTCCTATTTACGGAGTTCATCCTGCAGTTTAGACTTCAGGACTTGCCTCTTTTTTAGGTAATTTTCTAAAAATCTTTCACAAGGTATTTGAATGCTTTTGAAATTACAACCCTGAGTCACTTTCTGTGCATCTGTTTGAAGTTCACAGTATTGTGCAGTTTGTGGGTTTGTCTTCTTTTCCTTTTTTGCTTTTGAGTTCAGAGTGAGGATGGTACATGTCATTGGCAAGCTCTTGTTTAATACTCCCACAAATGGCAGTGAGATTTGTGGACAAGAAAATTTAAAATCCCTCCTGTAAATTCTGCTGTTGCTTAACTGTTCATGTTTTTAATCTGAAGAGGACTGGTAAACCTTACTGGAGATAGTAATGGCAAAGAAATTCTATCATAATCATGTTTGACATATAAGAAAAGAGGCTAAGGTTGTTCTAGTCATTTTTATTTGCTTGGTGGTCCCAGAATGTTTTCCGAGTTGCAATGAGGGAGGGAGAATATGGTAGTCAGTCAGCAGAATGTTTTTCAGTCCTCTTCCATGTCTGGATTAATTGCACTAAGACATCTCAGGAAAGCAGAGGTTACTGTTCTGGCCTTTTAGGACAGGCTTGTTAAAAACAATTCCTGAAACTGAACAGTCCCTGTAACTTGAGTGAGGGGAAAAAAAACCTGACCACACTAACAAGATAAAGGATTGTTTCAGGCTAAAACCCCCAGGAACATAATTTCAATATATATATATTTTTTTTCCCTAGGCACTCAGAAGAAACATGTAAACAATCTTCCAGATTAAAAAGTTGCCTTAAGTACACATGGTGGAAGATGGGAACAAGCAGGGTGAGCTCAAGGACTGCGGGAAGCCCGGCTGTTCCGCTCCCGCGGAATTCCGTGCCGGACAGAGCGGCAGCGGTCAGCGCAGCGCAGCCACCCGAGGGGCCGCAGGCAGCCCCGGTACCGCGGGCACACGCGCAGCACGGCGGAGCCGAGACGGCAAAACTGCCCCCGGTGCTCGGGATGCCTTTTTTCCTGAATGGATTTGGGATCGAGATGCAGACGACCGACCTTCAGAAGAACGCCGAACAGAGTAGCGAACACGCACACACGCGAGCAGGAGCTGTCACGGCGGCCAAGCGACAGCCGGAGCTGTGGGACGGCTGAGGCCAGCCCCGCTGCGCTGGCCGGGCAGGCCGGGCAGGCCGGCGGGCTGGGCGGGGGGCGGGGGAGCGGCGGAGCTCAGCCCGCCCCCGCTCTCTGCCCCTTGACGTGGCGGACTCTCCCATCAGCCATGTTGATGCGTCGGCAGCGCCGGGGCGGCTGCGAGCGGGCGGGCGGGGAGAGCGAGCACAGCCGGAGCGGCGGCGGCGGCGGCGGCCGGGACGCGGCCCAGCGGGCACGGCAGCGCTGAGGGGGCAGCGCAGGGCGCGGGGAGCCCGAGCCGGCGGAGCTGGGGTGCCGCGGGGAGGAGAGGCGGTAGTCTCTCTCCCTGCCCTGGGAGGCACGGGGGGCACCGCGGGCCGCGGGGCCCCGCACGGCTGCCGGACCTGCAGCGAGCGTGGTGGGAGCTCCACGCGTCCCCTCCGTGGCAGTGGGGGATCTCCGGCTGCCCGAAACTGCTCTTGGGGCCCCCGGCGGCCTGAGTGTCCGGGGCTACCGCCGGCCCCTGATCAGCACTGCCCGCGGCCTCCCGTGCGGCGGGGAGCGCCCGCCGGGCCGGGGCTGGGCGAGCGGCCCCCAGCAGCCCCCAGCTCGGCCGGGGCTGCCGGCGCTCGGGTAGGGCCGGCGGGGCACGGCCTTTCCACGGCCGGGGGTGAAGGGCGGCACTCCGGCAGCGCCTGTGGTGCCCTGTCCCGGAGCTTCGCTGTAGTACGCCGCTGTGCCACTGACGAGGGTGCCTTCCAGTGTAGGTAAAACTAGAAGAGATACAGGCCCTGCTGCGTTTGATTATGTGTTGTTTTTTTAAATCTAGGTGGGTTATCACATACCGTGGTTGTTTAAAAAAAAGTTTTCAGTGAGAAGTCTGGGGGAGCAGATTTGGAGGATGACTGCGACTGAGTGGTGAAAATGTCAGCGATTTGTTTTAGATAACTGTTTAAACCATTCTACTTGTGTATTTTTGTTCCTTCTTGGAACTGAAATGTATTTGTATCTGGTATGTAATTTGAGCATAAAAAATTAATTAAGGGTTTATTATTAATCTCTTTTACCAGGTTGTTAGTGCCTAATAAACTGAGAGAATAGGTGTGTTGTAAGAAAAGTGTCCAGTGAACTGTGCTCATTTAGTGGTAGTTAAACACAGGGTGCTATGAGGGACTTTGATCTATCTATGCTGGAAGTCTTACAATGCTGTGGAGAAAAATGTTTTGGTTTTGTGTATGTGTGCAGGGATTAGGGGATATTATTTTGGGGATATTCTGTATTGGGACATATTTATCTGTGGTGTGTAAACATTTAAAGATGCTGATATTCAACCAGTGGCTCTCAATGCAATTCAAATGTGGCTTCTTTTGTGACACACAGTTGAGATTGTCATGGTGTAGGGTTGCGAGGTACATTCAGCCATAGCGGTGGGAGGGAGGAAGCAAACCAGAAAGGGCTTCTGTTTTTTTCTGGATATCCTAATCTGCAGCAAAGGTAAAGCAGTGACACCACAAAGTGGGAACTGTTGCTGTTCAGCTGTTCTGAAAATCCCTGCTCTGAAGTTTTCTGAGGTGGGCAGTGTGTATTTTTTGGCATTTAGGTGTCCGACATTTGGTGTGTAGCCTGTAGGCTAGGGGGGTTTGCTGTTCTTAATGCAATACATCTCCGCACCTATCTCAGAAAAAGTGTCTGCACAGCTGTAACAGTGGCACTGAATGTAACTTGTCAGACCAAGAGTTCTGTTTTTGATGAATGATGAAATAGGTAAGCATTATTGGCTCTTGAACAGGAAGAAAAGGATAGAAGAAATGGTGGTGGAGAACTTATTAGCCACTTTGCCTTCTGAACAAGAAATCCATGCTTCATAGAAAATAAAAGTATTTAATTCAGTAAATCCAGCAAGTCGTTTGTGTTTCTATGTGCATGTGATTAGTCACTGCACACTGGTGTTTGTACATTGCCCTTTAAGGAGCAATAACTGGGTGGTAAAAGTAATATCCGTGTACAGCCATTTCAAACACAGCTAGAGCAAAATGAGGAGAAAATGCTTTGAAGTCCAGGATAGAAAGTATGACACGTTGCAGTATTTGGAGCTGGATTTTGTGATTCTATAGCTGCAGCCAGTGAATGGCTGAAATAGCCTTAAATTGCAATTTTCTCTGTCTTCTCAGGAAATAATTTTTAAATGGAGGGATTATTCAATTTGTGGTTATAGTGGAGATAGTTGCATTGTGCAGATTCTTGTATTAATACCCCATTTTTCAACATTTTTACAAAACATGGATGGATTTTGATTTATTAGGAGAGAAATTTCTTAAATTCTATATCCTCTTCAAATGCCAGGCTGTTCTTTCCTCTCTTAGCTAATTTCTGTCTCTGATTTTTCTGTAGTCATTACAGCTTCCAGATACTCTCTCTTTTGCTCAGTTTTGTTCCCTTGCTTTGCAGAAATTTGAGTAAAAGCAATGGTGGAAATGCTCTTATGCACAAAGTCCCTCATGCTCCCTGTGTTGTAATTGGCATGATGTGTTTAGATAGGAGCAGATTTGCTCCTAATATTAGTAAGATGTGCCCATTAAAATATTTGTACTTGATTGTTTCTTAAGGATATTAACTGTGAAATGCAGCACTTCGCTTTGCTTTATGTATTTTGTTAATCTGTTTTCTTAAAAGTTACAATTAGAATAAAAGTGTTAAGTTAGGCTATTATTTAAAATAACTTGAAAAGTTTTTAGCTGTCTTAGAAACTAAGGGTGCGATGCCATTATAATTTTGATATATAGAAATAGGTTTTGATAAATTGAGAGTTTCTGTGAGTCTGCTGTAATGTATGTAAGGTCAGAACTAAGAATGTCAGTGTGCTTGGGAGAACTCCTGATTTAAATTCCAGTTCAGGAGGGTTCCAGCATTTATAATAGCTGTTCATTAACTTGTTACAGTATAAATTGAGACCTAGGAGTATTTCTGCTTCCCTTTAGGTGGTTCATGTGGGCTTTTACAGGAAATCCTTAATTATTAGGGAGTGTGAGTTTAGATATCCTAGTTCCTGGAAAAGCCTGTGCTGTATGTTCTATAAAAGGTACTGTGTAGCCTGCAGCAGATACTCTGGAACAGTGTGTATATAGCTGAGAGAGTTTGGGATTGGAGGTGGGAGTGCTCTTTGGTGACTTTACCAGATGTTCATAGGTACCTTTTCAGATGTGTCTGTGCTCCCCAGTTTTCCAGCTTCTGAGTAATCATAATCATAGCAGAACATTTTGAAAGCCTTAAGTCAATGGCCAAAATGGTAAATTTGGATTCAAAGAATTGTTGAAAAGTGCTTCTTGGTACATAATATATTGGAATATGGCGCTTGTATTTCTTACAAAGTTACTTTCTAGCATTGCTGTAGGAATGTGCTCTTGTGGAATGTCATGTTGTTATTTCTTTATGTTTGCATGTAGGCTGCATCATGAGATACCAAAAATATGGTTGAAACTCTTTAAAAAATTATACAGCAGTATTTTCTTTCTCCTTAGAATTCTGCACATTGCTTTTAGGATTTAAGAAGCTCTACTCAGTGATTTATTGACTGTAACTCAGTTACAGTGTTTGAATGTGTGACTGTTATTATGTGCATTCAGCATTTAGTAGTTAAAAGTCTTTGCATGTCAACATTCTGCTGATGGGTATCTTTTTATTTTAGTGTTAGAGAGAAGTTGACCATGACAACCTTCCTGGAGTTTATCCAGCAGAATGAGGACAGAGATGGAGTTAGATTCAGCTGGAATGTTTGGCCTTCAAGTCGTCTTGAAGCTACAAGAATGGTAGTGCCGGTGGCTGCCCTCTTCACGCCCCTGAAAGAACGGCCGGACTTGCCTCCCATTCAATATGAGCCAGTGTTGTGCAGTAGGACCACGTGCCGAGCCGTTCTGAATCCCTTATGGTAAACTTAAAGCATATTATTGTTCCAGTTCTTTGCCTTAGAATCTTGAGGACAGTGCTGGCTGAACTGTGTGCAGGATCTGGTGTATGGAAGTGCAAGTATCATTATACAGTGCAGACTTACAAGCCTTAGAAAGTTCTGCACATAGATTTGCACATGTAACATATTTACTGAATACATAGCTTTCATTTAATGAGTCATTTCAATGTACTTAGTACTGATTAGGTATGTTATTTTTCTGCAACTGTACATCTTGGGATATAGTATATTCTTGCATTTTGCCTCTAGAAAGTGACTTGGGTAAAAAGTTACAGTACTGTATCTTTTGAACTGTTGGACCCTGATATAGTTTAATTTCCAAGTGAAATAAACTACTTTTATTACAGATATTAGTTCATCTGTGGACCCAAGCAGGTTATCTGTTTCAGTTAACCAAAACAGATGATGGATATAGAACATCAGAAGTAGGCATGAAAGAGGTTAGAAAGCTGTTTAAGCTTAAGGGTGATGTTGGCACAAGCTCAAATGATTGTGGACTAGTCATGGGTAAGTTTGGGTTGCAAGCAGAGGAGGTGTTTCATATGTCATTCCTGTCATAGAAGTATGGAAAAGAAGCAGAATGATTTCTAGGTTGGAGTTCAATAGGCAAGGGAAGGGTCCTGTTTGATAGAGATTAGACATGATGTCAGAGAACCTGTAGAACTAATTTAATGTTATGAATGACTTGTCCCTGCTTGGGAGAAAAGACAGCTTCAAAGCAGACGTAAAATTGTGTTTCAGTATTAAGCAGCCGCAGTGGCTGGTTATACTGGGAGTCAGACTTAGTTAACTTTTTCAGAAGCATTATCTTTTATTGAGGGCTGGAAGAAAAACAATGACAAAATAAAGTTGTAAAGGGTCAGACAGATACTGACATTACAGTGAACTGTGTACATTTTTCCTGTGTTGTATGTGCTAGTAATGACTGGATTTTTTTTCTCCTGGAAGGGTGGTTAGAGGCTCAGTCTGAGGAGACTTGAAGTCTTTGTGGCACTTTGGGCTAGGTAATTTGCAGCCTCTGTAACTGGTGAAGATAATTAGAGAGCAATACATCTGTGTTTTGTTTACAGCATGGTGGGACTTACCTGAAGATTCAATGATATTTTAAAAATGTTTTTGCTCTTGTAGACAGAGAAGATGTAATAGCAAGAAGTACATTGAGAACTATTAAGGTGACTTTACCTTAAGAAGTGATTAGGACTTTAAGACATCTCTGTGAGGTGAAGATAGGATTTGCATTTTTTATTTTACCTGTCTGAATACTAATAAAAATGTAGACAAAAGGAGGTAGACTCATCATTTGAAAGCAATGTTGTTTTTGTTACAGAGATGGCTGTCATGTTGGAACCTGTTTTTTTAGGGCATAAAGTATATTCAGGCTAGTCCCACACTCTGACAGCTAATAGATAGAGGCAGAAAAAGATGAAAAATTGAAAGGAAGGGAGAGTTTAAAAGATATGCTAAAACCAGGGAGAAGGGCTCTAAAATAGGTGCTGAGTCTGTATTTTTAATTTTCTTATTTGTGTCTTTTTCCTGAAAACCATTCTTTCTCCCTAAACACAATAATTTGCCTGATACAACTGTATAACGCTCCACTTATTTTCTGTTTGTAATGTATTTAGGAGAAAGTATATTTGAAAGAACCTTTTTAAAGTCAGTGTGTTTTTTAAAGTTCTAAAGACATGTATTCTAGGGACAGTGGAGGAAAATGAATTGGGGTCCACTTATTTTCTGTTTGTAATGTGAGTATTTAGGAGAAAGTATATTTGAAAGAACCTTTTTAAAGTCAGTGTGTTTTTTAAAGTTCTAAAGACATGTATTCTAGGGACAGTGGAGGAAAATGAATTGTTCATGCTATGTAAACTTTTCCTGTTGTATTTTTGTAGCCAAGTGGATTATCGAGCAAAGCTCTGGGCTTGCAACTTTTGTTATCAGAGAAACCAGGTAAGAAAATGAAACGTTCAGTATATAGAAAATATTCTTTATGAGGTGAAATAGAAACCTTGATTTTTCAAATTACAGTTGCAAACTGAAATTGACAGTAAGAGCAGGAGTGTGCAATAGTATCTTCAGACATTGCATTGAGAATCTTCAGACATTTTCCATAACAGTAATAGTGAATATTTGTTTAAAAAGGTCTGGGTTTTTTTTCCATTGTAGAATTTGTAATCTTTTATTTACATTTAATTTCTGTGTTTTTATTTGCAGTTTCCTCCTACTTATGCTGGCATATCTGAAATGAATCAGCCAGCTGAACTTTTACCTCAATTCTCCAGCATTGAATATGTAGTACAGGTAAAATCATTAAATAGAATATTGAACATATAACACCCTGCAATATACAAAAAGAATAAATTACAGTTTGACTTCTTCACTCTATTTAGTGGCTGAGTATTTCTGTGCTTGTTAGTAGATTGAACATTGATGCCATCAGTTGGAAAAGTAAAGCATTTTATAAGAGTGTTAGGATGGCTTATATGACTGGTTTCAAAAGAAAAAGAGAGTTCTCCTCTAAAGGTGATACTTCCATTAGGTCTGTTTCTTCACAATGAATTTAATTTGTGTTTGTGTCAGGAGGCTGCTTGCCTCTGTTGCTTGCTGAAGTAATTTCAGTTCAGATTTGATTATTCATTCACCTCTGATTAATCATTTGAATTTATGTTTGCATTTGAATGATGAGTAGTTAGTTCTAGTGCTGTCTGGTTTAGAGACAACAGCTAATGCATATTCATTTCAGGTGCTTGAATTTTAATATTCATCCTTTTTCAGGGTAGAGGTTACTTGAATAGAAATAAAAAATGGACTTAAATGTCTAAATTGCAAATATTTGCAATTTCAAATTTTTAACTTCCAAATTAATTTTTGAGGATTGAAATTTGTAAGACATCAGTGAGGCAAATCATAATCTGAATGAAGGAAGAGTGAATACTGAACAGAATCTACTTTTTACCAACTCCTGTAATGCACAGTAAGTGGAATGTTTGCTTACAGTATAGCAAAATTAGTTTAGATAGAATAAAAAGTACAGATAATCTCTAGAGTAAAATTAGGAGGTGAAATGTCACGGACTGTCGTCAGGCTAGAATCTTTTATAATTGTGAATAGTTTTATGACTGTTAACACTTGGAGCAATAAAAGGTCATTGTATTGTAAAAGACGTATATAATTGGCTCATGCTTCAAAATTACCTGA
The DNA here is from genome assembly GCF_017590135.1 of Pyrgilauda ruficollis. NCBI lineage: Eukaryota > Metazoa > Chordata > Aves > Passeriformes > Passeridae > Pyrgilauda > Pyrgilauda ruficollis. Next base: position 1,784,973 of record NW_024524155.1, on the reverse strand, counting down.
TATCCTGAAAGGATTTTTTTCTTTTCTTCTGTTGTAAGCATTTAATTTTTGTACGGAGTTCACTTTGGTGGGGTTTTTTTCCTGGATCCTGATTACTAGTTGAGAGACAGTTAAGTTAGATGGAACATTGACATTACTGGTGTGACTGAAATGAAAACTTTTACAAGATGTGTCTTACTTGTTCATTTTTGATCCTTTAAATATTGCAAGAGTTGTTTTTCATATGATTCTAATTTTGTTTCTCAAAGCGCGGTCCTCAGATGCCGTTGATATTTCTTTATGTTGTGGATACATGCATGGAAGATGAAGACTTGCAAGCTCTGAAGGAATCCATGCAAATGTCCCTCAGTCTCCTGCCACCAACAGCATTGGTAGGTCTCATTACCTTTGGCCGAATGGTGCAAGTTCATGAGCTTGGCTGTGAAGGAATTTCCAAAAGTTATGTCTTCAGAGGAACAAAGGACCTCTCTGCAAAACAGCTTCAGGTAATGAACAGAAGCAAAAAAAAAGAAATCATTAAGATGCTAATGGTGAAATAATCTGTAAACAAATTTTGTAATAAACTCTTATTTATTTGATTACAGGAAATGCTGGGGCTTACAAAAGTAGCTGTTGCACAAGTCGGTCGGGGTCCTCAGGTGCAGCAGCCACCACCTTCTAACAGGTAATCTACTTTAAACATCTTAAAGCATGTACCTTGACTCCACTTTTGTATTGGAAAATCTAGGTTTTATGACCATTAAAACAATAAACTGACAGCCAAACTTCTTGGTCAGGCACAAATTTACTAGTAGACTGTTCTTTCCTACAGTTTGTACTGGGAAGAATTGACTTAATTGGTAATAGTAATATTATCTGGATGATTTTTGGACATGCTCTGAGAGGCACATTATAGATACATTAATAATAATGATTTTTCTGTTTTTTGGTGTGCTGGAAAGTGTTAATAGATGCTTTAGTGCTCCTTATGCAGATATCCAGTTGTACCTTCCTTTTTTTCCCCTCTTCTGTTCCTCCCCTTTGGTCTCTCATTTGGAAACCACGGGCTGGTGTTTGATTTTCCTGTGTATTTCACTGTGACATAGAAGAAATTTATGAAATTATTGAAAGACAGTTTTGCTGTCTCTGCCCTCTAAAAATTAGCTGCATATGTAGACTGTTTGCAGCAGCATGAAAGAGATCTTACTGTGTTAATTTTTTTCCTGGTCTTTGATGGTCACTGAAGTTGGGAAACGTGTTTCTTTTTGAAATTCATAGGTTATCACCTGCTCTGTTCTTTTGACTAGGTAGGGCTCTTTCTGGATAGTGGTGGTATCTGTAAGTCTGATAGTTTCAGTTTTGTGTGCTCTTTGCTCAACTTCTTAAGCTAAGTGTGTGTGTAGTAATTGCAAACTGCTTTATTTTGATGAAGCAGAGACACTGGTCTGGATTCAGACCAGAATCTAGAATTAGACATCGCAAATATGTGTCTAATATATTGCTAGTGAGCAATTGATAAAATTTTTATTTAATAATTTAAATCTAAACTACTTCCATGTATTTGTTTCTAGATTTTTGCAACCAGTGCAGAAGATTGATATGAATCTTACTGATCTTTTGGGTGAACTGCAACGGGATCCTTGGCCTGTTCCACAAGGAAAGCGGCCCTTACGTTCTTCTGGAGTGGCCCTATCTATAGCTGTTGGGCTCCTTGAGGTAAAAGCTTTAGCTACAGCTGTGCTATACTATAGCTAGATAATTTTCTTACAGAAAAGCTTCCACAATCAATGTGTAAAAACCTTACTAATTGTTGTGTATTAGATTTGTAGGATGATTCTGGTGGCTGTCATCCCATACACGCTTAGAATTTCATAGACATTTACATACTTTAGTAAGGCTAAATTGGGGCTTTTGAATTACTGGCAGATTTAACTTCTGGGAGTGAAAAAGTGGTATTATTGTTACAATCCTATCAGTGTGATAAATACCACATATCTAATTCTTTTGTTCAGTTTGTAGCAAAACCCAAAAGTTTTATTTGCCTTTTATTTCCTGCGTTATTGTTACAGTCCTATCAGTGTGATAAATACCCACATATCTAATTCTGTTGTTCAGTTTGTAGCAAAACCCAAAAGTTTTATTTGCCTTTTATTTCCTGCAGTGCACTTTCCCTAATACTGGTGCACGCATAATGATGTTCATTGGAGGACCAGCGACGCAGGGACCTGGCATGGTTGTAGGGGATGAACTGAAGTTACCTATAAGATCGTGGCATGACATTGAAAAAGACAATGCAAAATATGTTAAAAAGGGTACTAAGGTAAGAGATGGTCATGGGATCTCATATATATTCCTAGTAAGTATAAACATTTAAATTGGCGGGCACTGTAAAATGCTGTTAGTAATAGCAAATGTACAAAGAGGTGGGAATTGTGTGGTTTTGTTCACCAGGCTCTGAATAGTGGTGTGTCTCAAGAATTTCTTTAGAAATTTAATTATATTGAGTTAGGACTTGTATAGCTCACGTTAAAGTTATTTGGTTTAATTAAGAAATTTATGTGACCAAATGGTATATCTAGTGTTATAAGGCTGGTGCTTCTGAGACAGGTGCTCAAAACTGTCTGTGTAGTTGGGGAAGGATTAGGCTGTAGAGTTTAGTCATATCTAATTTAATTTAAAATGTAGATTTGGGTTGGTGAACTGCATCCAAAACCTGTTGGAAGTCATCTTGACTGATTTTAATGGGAGCTTAAACAATTAGCTCAGTTGCAGGCACTTGAGAGTAGAACAGTAAATTCAGTTCCATTCTGGATCTAGCACTAAACGCAGTGTTTAAAAGGAAGATGGTCAAACTAATTTTCTAGCTTAAATAGCAGCCACTGTTCTCTTTAGTGGGAGTCAAGCTCTCAGCTGACCAGGAAAAACCCCCCAAGTGTTGAAAACTCCAGTCTTATTAACTTTAGGAAAAATACAGTTTTATGCAAATAGAATCTAATAATATTGTTTTAGAAAAATACTGTGATCTTAGGATTTAATGTGCAGATGAGGAGAGTTCACATTGTAAATTGCTATGAACTGTATTTTCATCTTGTATTTAGCATTTTGAAGCCCTGGCTAATCGAGCTGCAACAAATGGTCATGTTATTGACATCTATGCATGTGCATTGGATCAGACTGGTCTACTGGAGATGAAGTGTTGTCCCAACTACACTGGGTATGTGTCTGTTTGGTTTTTTGTAGTAAATAAAGATGAAGTTTAAAATTGTTAAAACAGGAAGCACTTGCAAACAATTCTGCTATTAAAAAAACAAAAGCATAAATGATGGCTGCATTTGTACTGGAATTTTAGAATAGCTTGGCCTCTGGCAGATTTGTCACCACAATTTTGGGTTAATCAGAAGCGGGTTTGCTTCTTTCTTTTAATGTGATATTTTTGAGGCTTGAATGACATGGATATCTTTCAAACAAGTAGTTTATCAGATATACTGTTTCTGTTTTTCCTTGTGTATCTGTGTAAGTGACAGGTTTCAGTAAAGATAAGTACCTGTTCGTATTTTTCTTGTTTTTCAGTGGTATAAAACCCTCTGTTATTCTTTCTGTCTTGTTTATGCCATTCTTTTATATATTGTTGTTTATAGGTTCAGCTAGTGGTTTAGATGACTATCAGGTGCAGCTCCTGAGTTTCAGGCCAGCTTGGCCGTGCAAATCACTGCTTCTCTTTGGAGCTGTGTGCATAGCCTTAGCTTGGGAGCTTTCACTGTTTAGGATATTTATGTTTAAATTTGATTTTACCTGCATATTTGGCACCTGTTCCTTTTCTGTATCAAACTTGAGTTGTGTTTTTGTTTATACTGTTTTGTTCTTTCTGTCTGTTTCTCTGACTCACCCTATTTCTGTAGCCTGAATGTATAGTTTGTTTATTTCTCCTACAGCTCTTCTATTTTGGTTTTGGCTATCCTGCATACAGAGAGGAATTTCTGATTCTATCCATATTTATTTTCTTCTATTTTTTAGTATCCACCTGGAAATTTCTTTTGGCTGTAATGTTTGACCTATTGACATATTTTACTAAAAATTTTTAATTAACATTTTTTGATGACTGAAAATAATATCTCCCATTAATATTTTCTAAAGGTGGGGTATGATATTTTAGGACAAGTGGCAACTGTTGCAGTTACATCCACAGAACGTCACTAAGTATGAAAATAAATCATGCTTCTTGAGCATAGATTTAACACTGAAGTAATGAATGAACTACACAAAATACTATAGTATGGAATAATAACTATCAGAAGTAAAGACTTTGTATGACAGGGTCTTGAGACATCCTTTGTTTTCAAAGTCCACAGTATTTTCCCAGTGAAAGATTTTGTTACATACTATAATGACCTTAAGATGCATAGGGCAAGAAGCTCACTTCAAACTTTCATCCTTAACATTGTAGCAAAATACTAATTTAACATTAGTCTGTTTTAATAAGGTAAAAATATGTCTCACAGTGAATTGTCTTTAGTTTTAGTCTTTCATAAAAATTAGCTCTATACATAATTTAACTCACGGGTTTTTTTGTTTTGTTGTTGTCTAGAGGCTACATGGTAATGGGAGACTCTTTCAATACATCATTATTCAAACAAACTTTTCAGAGAGTATTCACTAAAGATATGCAAGGACAATTTAAGATGGGATTTGGTGGCACATTAGAAATAAAGGTAAGCATACAAAAATGCAGTCTGTTAGTGAAACAATGGAATAGGACGGCTACAAACTGGAATCTGTGCCCTTTTAAGGAATGCTTAGGAACATACTAAACAGATATATTAAGTTTGGCCTGTACATAGTCCTAGCTATCTTTCTGTAGTTCTGGGATTCCGTAAATGTGACTTAGGTATAAAGGTAGTTCTTCTCACCTTGCATTCAATGTGAATGTTTAGATTTTGATATCAGTGGTTGGTTTTAGGGAAGTCAGTTTCTCTATGTACAAATTTTCTTTCACTTCCATCCTTATCAGAATCCATTCTGGCATCTTAACAATGTTGTTTTTTGCCTCCATCATTGTGATAAGCTTAGAGCTGAATATGCTGTAGCTTCAGGCACTGTCTTCCTTGATATTTCTTAAAAAATATTCCAATCCCATGTTGTAGAACAATATTTTTATTTTTGGTAAAATTCTCTTTAAATTTTTACTAATAGGACAAATAGTTGAACCCTCTTTTTTTTCATATACATATTGATGTGAATTTTGTTGAAAGATCCCAGAAAATGTAAAAAGGGAGCCCCGGTTCTAGAGGGATTTACAGATCACTTCAAAGAGGAAGGTGACATTGGTAGAACATAAATAACTAATTTAGCTAAATATGTTTAGGACATAGAGTAGAAATTCTTTATCAGGTGTGTGTCGGCTTATCTTACAGTACAAAGTCTTCAGTTTTAATCTTACCTTCGAATATTTTAATCCTTTCTTTAGAAAGGAAACATTACCCTGTATACTTTCTAGGCTCCTGTGTTTATAAATCAAGCAGCTTTTCTCCATGTTTTAATTTATGTTCATGCTGTTAAGATATACTAATTAGTATAGCAAATAAACATAATTAAGTGTAGAAACTGAGCACGTGAAAAGTATCTCCAGATGTATCAAGCATTATTATAACCTTTCCCAAAGGTATCAGTAATGCAGTATGCTTGAGATTTTAATTATCTAACAACAAAATGAGACTGAATTCTTTAGTGTGGCATGTTAATGTGTATTTTTATTTGAAATATGAAGACTTCAAGAGAAGTAAAGATTTCTGGAGCGATTGGACCCTGTGTCTCCCTCAACTCTAAGGGACCTTGTGTCTCAGAAAATGTAAGTAAACTTTGCTGAAAATAAAGGTAATGTCCTACTATGGAAAAATAAGACTTTAGATTTCTGGATTTGAAGAGAGTCTGAAACTTCCATAAATGGAACAAAGTGGTCACTTTTTACAGATTTCAAATTAAATACATGCAAGCTTACGTTCATTGCTAGGTCAGATTCTATTGTATTAGACCTTGCAGATCCCTTGGTTACTTGTTCAGATTTGTCCACTTGTTTAGATTATTTAGATTTAGTTGCTTTAAAATTATTACACAAAAGTAATATGATGATGTAGCAGAAACCAAGTAGAAAATGAGTTAGCTGCTTTAATATTAAAATCAGAGCTGTGTCCTTTTATCCAAAGTGAACCATAAAAATACATTTTTTTAAAGATTTGACAGAACAGGAAGACACAAGACTGGAAACATCCCTTTTATCTGAACTCTGTCTTCCCATTTCTGTAGCTGTTTCACCAAATGCACATTTAATTAATTGATTGAAAGATCCAGCTATTGCAGGCTTGTGAAGTAATAACTTTAAATTATATTAGACTTAAATCATCACTTATTTTCTTATCAGATAATAATATTAACTTGTGATTCCAATAAAAAAACAATTCCTGCAAGTGACCAAAATGTCTTACATTTGAGAAGTCTCACTTCTGTTCCTGACAATCTGCATAATAGAGCAATTCCCAGTATGAAAATGCTCACAAATGGCCTGCTTTAATCAAGCACTTTTATTCCTTAAATTTTCCTTGTATTTATAACTGCATCTTTATGAATATAAAAAATTCAATATAACCAGCATTTTTTTTTTCTTGATGATCTGGTACAGATTTTTTCTCATTCCATTGAATACATTGCAATAAACGTTAAAAACCCCAAAAATAAATTAAAGGTACATATCCTTATTTAAGCTACATGTCTATTTCATAGGAGGTAATGGAAATTCGTTTGTGAGGTTGTCTGTTGCTTTTGGAGTTACATCATGATTAATTTTTATTACAAACCCCTTTTTGCTGAAATTATCTGAATTAAAATTGACTATGAAAACAATGAGAGTGCTTGCGCTGATTTCAGGGGTAACTGGACAAGTCCTCTAGCCATAATGCTTTCAAGTGAATACAGGCACAGTGACAATATTGCCACCATAGTTTTCTTTAGAAGTTTTATTTGTTTTCCCTGTGTCCATTATGGATGATGGATTACTCTAATTGGTTTTGCTGGATATTTATGTTCCTTTGATGCCAAAAGGGAATTGTTAGTTGAAATACATTGCTATCTGTGTACAGTTACCTTGTTAGTTACTAGAGACTGTGTAACCAAATAAAATACAGTGTGTAAGCTATTACTTAAAGTTTTACTGCTGTACCTTAGAATAATCATTCCACTTGCATGTGCTTTTTGCCTCCGCTTGAGCGAAATCTGGTGTTTTCCTGTTTCTGACTTGCTTTTTCAGTCTTTTTCTAATGCCAGCTTCTGATCTTTCTAATATATTAATTATTTAAAACAACAATCTTTTTTTTATTATTATTATTCCTACATCCAGCACTTCAGTTGCTTTGCAGCAGTATTTGTCTGAGAAGGTGACAGAGTGAGCAGGAGGGAAAGCTGGTGAGAGTAGTTGCAAACAGTGACCTGTATGGCTAGATGCTGTATTTCACAAACTAGGAAATACTTCTTGTTTATAAAAGTATTACAAAATCTTTCTGCAGGAGATTGGAACAGGAGGCACTTGTCAATGGAAGATTTGTGGTCTTAATCCTACTACAACACTTGCACTTTACTTTGAGGTGGTAAACCAGGTAATAAATATTTGTCTAATTGTCTACCAAACACAGTAATCTTACTTTATATGACTGTCATAGCTTGTATTTTTATGTGATTCCCCCAAGCACAGTAACAGGGATAAAAATGATGTTGCCATTTTGTGTTGTCAAAGTTAAAGGTGGACAGTAACTGCTTAATGATGGGCTAATCTTCTTGTGTGTGATAATAAGCACTAAAGAACTCTACAAATTTTGGTTTGAGTTCATAATCTCTTAATTTTTTTATTTCAGTGTGTTACTTATTGAATGTATTTTAATTGCATTATGTGGAAATGCTGTAATCTGTGTATTTAAAAGTGCTTTTCAGTATTTCTCTGATGTTTTAATTACAAGGTAATTACTACATAGTGTTACATTTTAATTTATTGCTCACTATTTGCAAGCAAAGATTGGTTTCATCGAAATGCGTGAAGGACAAATAGTCTGGTTTCCTCTTTCCCTGAGGGAAAAGAGGACGAAAATATGAGGAGCAAGTGTGGTATTCATTCTCATAGCATTTCTTATTCCAAGAAGCAGCTCGGGAACTGAGCTGACTGTAGTTTCTATATATTTAGTATGCTGCATTTTATAGTTTGTTATCTATGCAAAGGTTTGAAAACTTGAACTTACATTAGCCAGGTTTTCATTTTACGTATTGTGTATTTGTTTGGCTCATTTTATTAGTAGCTCTAAAACTGGCCTCATTATTTAGTGTAATAGTTGATTTCAACTCTTCTTCTCTTTCAAATTGTTTATATAGCATATAAACCTATATTTTCACTGAGCAGCGTTTTGAAATTTCAGTTTACTCCTGGATTCCAATCTTTGTTTGAAAGTGCTATTGGAGATCCACTGATCAATATTTTAGGCTAGTATCAGTTTTCTTATGTTGTAATTCCAGTGAGTCATATGGTGTTCAAATAGAATGTGATGAAACCAGGAATTGTAAGGCCCCTTGGAAAATGTAGTATCTTTAGGGGCATGTGTGAGGAGGGAGCATTGGTTGCTTGAAGGATATCTGGTGAAGCCAGCAGCTGCTTCTAACATCCCTGAACAATCTCCAAGTTGATTATCTGTGTGTAATAAAGGTACTCAACATAACAAAAGCACCAGACAATGAGTTAATATAACTTGGGCTGCCTGTTGGAAAGAATGTTATGATTTTCTGGTAATTAGTTATACATTTTCAAATTATACTGTAAAATCTTGAGATTCTCTTTCATTTTCTTTTCCTTTTGTACTTAGCACAATGCTCCCATTCCTCAAGGAGGACGTGGTGCAATCCAGTTTGTGACTCAGTACCAGCATTCCAGTGGACAGAGACGTATCAGAGTGACCACCGTTGCCAGAAAGTATGTTTTACTTGTGGTGAAGAATTTTTGAAAAGTCAGTGTATATCTATATATATGCCTTTTACTTTGTAGATTTTATAAGCAGTCTCTTGTTTAAGACAGTTTCCTCTCTTGTTCTGTGGACCGTTTTTTCTCTGAGAGGTTACAGTGGCTGTATAATGTTATTGTAGGAGTGCTCTGAAGAAAGCCAAGTGATTTTAGACTAAGGGGAGGCTTTGAATGAAATTCTGTGGCCTAAACTGAGGATATGTTTGGAGTTAGAGAATGGCAAAAAATCACTTCATAGCTTAACTATGAGAATGCTAACTAGGAGTTAGCATTCTCTTAACTAGGAGAATGCTAACTGCAGTTCAGAGGGATGTAAATATCTGGTATTCCATCTACAACCTTTACCTGCAGTTTCCTTGATTCAATATGCTTCACAATTTTAGGAAATTATGTTTAATATTTTGAAGACATTTTTCAATGTCCAGTGACATTTATTTACTCTAAGCTGAGGATCATTTCTTGGTTAATTCAATGGAAGATTCAGTTTATTGAAAAAAGCATTGCCCTAATTGTTGAAAAGACTATGTTGTTAACTTAACTAGTTGTATTAGTAGACTTCTGGTGACTGATGAAAGGTCTAATTAATAGTTTACTCTATAAATTAAAAAGAACTGGCAAAGTGCACAAGAAAATCGCTTATGTGGGAGTGTGTGATTAGATTAGTGGATGGTGTTTTCTGTAACAACCTTTCATCATTAATTTTTTAAAAAATTCGGTACCTGTTCTATTAGTGGCATTACATTTTATTTCACTGGTTGCATGGCATCTGTACAAATAAGGAACATTTCTAATTAATGAATGGTTAACTGGGAGGCTGCTCATTTAATTTGCCTAGTAGATTTTTTGAAAGTTCAGCATGAGTTTGTTGAACTGCTAACTGTTAAGGTTTCTTTGCCTTAATTTTGTAGGGATGTTTTGAGGTTGGATTTTTTCCTTTCACTGTGATGCAAATCCCTGTATTTTTATTTTGCAGCTGGGCAGATGCACAGACCCAGATTCAAAACATTGCTGCATCTTTTGACCAGGAAGCTGCTGCAATTCTCATGGCCAGGTTGGCAGTGTACAGGGCAGAGACAGAGGAGGGCCCTGATGTGCTGAGGTGGCTGGACAGACAGCTTATACGACTGGTAAAACGAGATGTCTTGAATGACTCAGCTGCGTTTCTTGTTTGCAGACACATAAGTGACTACTGTTCAGTGATCGTTTCTTTTAAAATAAAAGCAAAAAATGAACTGAATGCTTAACTTCCATGTGAGATTATACAGAATTAACAAAGATTTTATATTTTAAATTTAAAAAAGAGCAGGCGTATTTTCAGTTTATTTTTCATGTATTTTCATTTATTTGTTTCCTCAACATATTATAATTGCCAGGAATTAAGAGAAATTTTAGCATGCAATTAGCAGAAATTGTAGTTTTTTCTGCTTTCTGTTGTCTGTAATAATATTGTAGAATAAATATTTTTAGCAAAATAAAAAAAGAGACAAAGTATTAGCAAACCATATGGATTTTTTTTATTTTCAACAGTTCAATTTTCTGTCTGGTCTTTTCAATGTATTTTAATTTTTATTTGTAAGTAATTAGTTATAAATAATTTAATTTTAAACAATCTCTTCAGGGCTGTTTAATCATCTAAGTCTGCTTAGTGATTTTTGAGGGGAAAACAGCCAACACACAAAGTTCTTAAAGCTTCATATGCAAGAAAATCACTACTTGTTAAAAAGAGAACTTGTGTCAGTGTTTTTGCTAGGTTTTTGTTCTGAAAGTTGCAAGCACCACAAGTCATGTGCCTGTTAAAACCAAACTTACAGTAATGGCATGACCATGCAAGTCTATTTCTTAATATAGATTTTCTTTCTTGTTTACTCCAGTGTCAGAAATTTGGAGAATATCACAAGGATGATCCAAGCTCTTTCAGATTTTCAGAAACATTTTCACTTTATCCACAGGTGAGTTTGTCTATAGGAAGGTTTGTCATAGGGATGGAAGAGAATGCTCAGTGAAGAAAGAGTCCATGTCACACTAAGTACAATAAGGCATATCAGGATGAAGAGACACCCTGCCCCTAACTACTGTCTGGCATGTGACATTAGGAAAATCACTTCTGTTGTCTGTGCTTTTGCATTCCCTTTTTTCCTCTACCCTTACAATTAAATGTCTAACTCTGTATATTTTTTGTTTCTCCTACAATGAAATCCTTGTCTCACCTGAATTTGTAATTCATGTAATGACACTTCTAAAAGGGCTGCTCTAATGAAGAAATTCAGAAAACATGAGGAAAATAAATGGATTTGCTTTATTGTTTCTCTCCCATATGATTTATGATGCTGACCAGAAAAGAGACACTTCTGTGTAAAATGAACTTGACCTTCACTGTATTAAACTTCGAATAGTTTCTTTGCTAGATAAATTTCTCCCTTCTGATAGCTCCAGATACTTCACTTTTGGACTCTTCACGCACTTCCATGATATTTCTGTTTCAGTTAAGAACTAATCTGTCTGTAGGTGTTAAGTGTTGTGTAGAGATTGAATCAGCAGGTGGAGAATTGTTTCAGCAATGAAAGCATATGCTTTTACTAGCAAAGTTTGATTTTGCTGTGGTTAATGTTCCTTTTTCTGTTCATGTGCTATAACTTAGTTGTAGAACAGCAACCTCCCTCATAGAAATGGTAGAACTTACAGTAAAGGGTGCATTTCAAAGCTGCTTTGTAGGTTTACCCATTCTGTTACCTCTCTTGCTGTCATGGGAGCGTGTAAAAACTAGCAAAGGTGCCTATAGAGATCGAAAATGTTAAAGGAGCTGGAATTCAGTTTTGTTGTGGCATTGGTCTCATGCAGTTTGTGGAAAATATTTCTCTCTTTGTACAACTGTCCTTTTGATCTGTCAGAGTTCAAAACAGTGGTTTATTGTTTTGCAGTTCATGTTTCACTTGAGAAGATCTCCTTTCTTACAAGTTTTTAACAACAGTCCAGACGAGAGCTCCTACTATCGTCATCATTTTATGCGTCAAGATCTAACCCAGTCGCTTATCATGGTTCAGCCAATTCTTTATGCCTACTCTTTCAATGGACCTCCAGAGGTATCAGTAAAATAACTCTATAGTGGGTTGAAAGGTGCTTTGTTGAGAAAGAGGTGATTGCTGTCTTCACTGTTACATGTTGTAAAATGTATTGGTTTAAAATTTATTGTATGAGAAATAACATTAATTTAATTTAAAGCAGCTATCTCAGAACAAGGCATATCTCAGAATTTTGATGAAGCAGTCTTGAGAATAAAAGTCACTTTGTAAAGAGGTTATATTTTAAACTTAAGGATGGTATTTTTTGTTAGTTTTTGAGAGCTTTTTTTGGCTTTGTGGAGCCAGAATATAAATATAAACAAAAAAGATTTTATTTAAAAATGTACTTTCACTGTTGCCTGAAAGAAAAGTTGAGTTTTTTTTTAAATGGACAAAATTTCTTTGATTTTATTGCCTTCATCCAAAGCTTCTAATTTTAATATGGTTCCCATTATGTGTAGATTTAGTACAGAACCTTCCAGCTGACCTTGTCATGGCACATTCTGTACAAACTTAAAATAAAAAGCTGGTCTTCCACGAAGCTTCTGAAAGAAGTATCAGGCATTTCTTTGTGTCAGCAGATAACAAAAGTAGTCTGTTACATAAAAGAGAGTGAGGCAGTGAAAACAAACATAGTAGTCAAGGATCTTGGCAGGCTGTATTTCTAACTTTTTTTAGGATTTTTTTTTTAGATTATTCATGAGGATATAAAAAAAAAGACTTTTAGAAGTGGAGTTCAAATGAAAGTAATAAGGTGGCTTGTGAAGAGCAGCTTGCAAGTCTTCCATGTATGAAAAACAAGTAGTTCCATTGGTGATTGAAGGGTAAATATGATTAAACAGGAGCTGATGTCTCAGTGTAGCATGAATAATATTTTTTTTCTTGATTCTTGGAATAGTTAACATTTTTTTTATCTCTAGTAATACTGATTCAGTTAAATCATATATCACTGATACAGTGTCACTACCCTTAAAAAGGTGACTTAAAACCTTAAATATTATATTACATTTCATAAGTCATGAGTATTTATTATATACAGTATTGGGGGATATATATGCACAGTACTAATATGCTGCAAGAACAAGACTTAAAAAAAACGCCCAAACAACCCACAAATCCCAAATCTTATACTTGAACTACTGAATCTTTATGCATTAAAATACAATTGAAATTAATGGCATTCTATGGGTAAATAAGAGGTACATGAAAGACTAGTAAAGTGCATAATAATGAAAGGGGTTTTAGCTCTTGAATACATTTTTTATTACTTGCATGAAGTTTCAGCTATAGAATCAGGCAGGATAACTCCAGAATGAAATTGTGTGGGTTGCAGATGTGTAACATGAAAAGGAGCAAATATGGAGCTTTAGTAAGTGATTGAAAAAGTTCCTAAGTTACTGCTTAAAAAAATCTGGCAATGCCATATGATTGCTCAATTCTGCATAAGTTGATAATTTTTAAATTTATTTTTAAATCTTAGCCTGTTCTTCTGGATAGCAGCAGCATTTTACCAGATCGCATTCTCCTTATGGACACCTTTTTCCAAATCCTTATTTATCATGGAGAGGTAAGAGTTGTCATTTCTTACACAAGTACTCTTTTTCTGTAGGAGTGCTGCATTATGGAAATCACTGGAAGTCAGGCTCCAGTTCTCATGCACCTCCAATGCTTGACCATCTTATCTGCATGGCTGACAGCAGAGTCCTGGTTTATGTTTGTAGTTTGGTAGTTTAAAATGTCTATATGCAGATACCTGACATGACTTGACATTTTGGTCCTGTTTCTTAAGACGAGTTTGAGATGAATTAGCTTTAATATGCAGAGTATCTTTTTAGATCAATATTTTTCCTACTTTAGAGAGTGTTATACCCTGCCTCCCCCTCCTCCCCACTTTTCACTCCTTTATTTTAGACCTTTAAATTGGTTCTTCAGGGATGGGTAGTCAGAGCATCAAGTTTATAGTTACCCTTTGTTTGTACTCTCCTGGAGGAATGGAGCTGCTCCTGGCAGTTTGGTAGGTAGACATTCCTTAGTAATAAAATTAAAGTGCTTGTGACTTGTTACTGCTCTGCCTCCCTGCAGGAATTGAGCTGCTGGTTTTCACTACTTTGTAGCTGTAAATGGTTCATAGCTGAGAATTTGAAAAATACTATTCTGGATCATGTCCCTGTAGCTGCACTGATAAAAATATTTACTAAACTTCAACACTTCTTAAGTAGCAAAATATTATCTCATTTTTGTGAGGTGCTATCAGTAAACAGAAATGGTGGGCTTCTCCCTGAGGGAACAGGGGCTGAGCATCACTGCAAGGCAGGCAGGGTCTTGTCACTGAGAACCTGTCCCCACGACCTGTCCCCAAGTCAACCAGAGCAGTTGTGGGCTGTAGCCAGACTCAGCCTTCAGGCTGAGTGACCAGCTCACCAGACAAGTTGATGGGGATGAGGCAGCTCCAAGTTCTGGCCATGAAGTCAAGTCCCTGAATGGGGGGGTCCAGATCAGTAGGTACATGGCCTGGTCCAGGCATGTAGCTCAGGCAGGAGCCAGGAATGAGACCCTCAGTTTAAAAGCAGCTGCCAAGCAGAGGAGGAAGGAGCCCCTGCTGAGGGTCCCTCCAGGGCTTTCCTGACAGCTGCCAGAATCAGTGAGCTGACCTTGAGCAGCAACTTCTCTCCTAGATGATGGTGAGGTTGTGCTACAGACTCTGAAAGGTATCAGTATAAATACTTATTTCTTATATGTCATAGACATGCATATTAGAGAAGTGTAAATAATATCTTTGACCTCCTCCAAACAAAATATTTGGCATGTTAAAGATGACAAAAAAAGAGGAAATACAAATGGACCACAAATCGTTAAAAGTTTGAAAAAAAAAATGTAGTAGTATGTTACCTGCACGTCTTGGCTTTTAAAAATTAACTTGCATACTATAGGGCAGAAAGGGATGAGTGATAGAAAAGAGGCCAGCAATGGCACATTCTCCTCTGAAAAGACCTGTGTATTCTCTAAGAAAGTTTGGTGAATCAGTTCTAAACTTCTTTCTTTCCCCTGTCCCCAGACCATAGCACAGTGGCGTAAGTCGGGCTACCAAGATATGCCAGAATATGAAAATTTCCACCACTTGCTACAAGCTCCAGTAGACGATGCTCAAGAAATTCTCCATTCCAGATTTCCAATGCCCAGATACATTGATACAGAGCATGGAGGAAGCCAGGTATGGTGAAGTGTATATTATATAATCTTTGAAATGATATGTTAGTAATGCTGTGAGGTATCTTTGGTAGTAAACATCCATTTCTCTGCTAAAATATACTTAAATTGTAAATCAGTGTTTTGACTCTTAAAGGTTTTACAGAACAAGATATTTAATAGTAGCTTTCTCCCTAATTTGTGAATCCTGCTATGTATTATTATTTTAATCATACTGACTTGGACTCTTAGATTCTTTGTGTAAGGTGCATAGGGCAGAAAATACAGTACTTGTCTGGGTCTCTGGACCACTACCAGAGTTACTATTTGTGTCATTTTTAAAAAACTTATTCATTATTGTCTTGTTGATATTCACATTTGCTTTCCTAGTGCTGGAAAAATACAAAAGCTTACTTTCAGCTGTATCAGAAAGTTGTTAGCAGTTCTTCATTAGAGCTGTGGAATCAGTGAGTGGCTTTATTTACAGAGGTGCTGTTTGCAGTGTCTGTATCTCTGGATAATAGAAATGACATATTTCATACGTACGCAATTTTTTTCTGAGTGCAGGAAAAGTCTGTTTGAGAAGATCAATTTCTTGTCTTTGTTTTATTTTTTTAAAGGCTCGTTTCCTGCTTTCAAAAGTAAATCCCTCTCAGACTCATAACAATATGTATGCGTGGGGACAGGTGAGTATGAATCTCCTGATGAAGCTTGTATACATGATTTTCCCCCCCCTATTGTAGAAGGCAAGTGAGGTGGCACGTTATATACATATAAGTAATAATGTAAAGTTTTTGAAACTGAAAAAGAAATGCAGTTTTGGTCTTATGTGACCAAAATTACAAATGTTAAGAAAAGTGGCATATATTTCTTCATACACAAGTGATCTGGTTTACTATTTTAAGCTTCTGTTAGGCTGCTTTCATGTCTAGCCTACTTTGTTAGACAGCGTTGTCTTAAGACTATGGGTTTGATGTTTGCCTGACAGAGCCCCTCCAAGGACTTTCACTGAAACAGTTTTGCAAAATCAAAAGGAGATATTTTGTTGAGGCAACAGATAAAAAGATTTGGAGTAGTCACTGATAAGTGCACTTGCTGCCTTAGTGCTAAATATTCTAAGGCTAGACAATGATTGATTAAGCTAAATATACCATTTATAATTCATTAAGCTTAACTTCACCAGTAATTAAGTTTAGTTTCATTCTGCTTAGTAGCAGAGATGCAGGTCTTACCAAACAGTGTTTCTGCTTTGGAGGGAGAGAGGAGCAAACCCATCAGCCTATCTGAAAGGTAGAATCATATTCTTGTCTACACCACGGTGGAACTAGAATAATTTTATACCTGCTGTAGTCAAATAGGATGTTCCCTGTTGCTGCTGTGAAAGATGTAAGAAGGGCAGCCACTTTATAATTTTCATATTTGTGGGTGTGTTTTTTCATACGTAAATTAGTGACAGTGGGGGCTTAGGCAGCTTTAGTCAGGCTGAGCTGTCTTGTGAATGAAAATTGCTCCAGGGCAGAACAGAACAGTAACACTTCAGTATTCCTTCTTCTGCCTGGCTGAGCCATTAGAAAGGCTGCTTGACCTTCAGCTGGTGGCCTTCTCTTTAAGTCAGCATGTCGCAGCCTTGTACTGTTATCTTCCTGTCCACCTGTATCACAGAGCTTTAGAGCTCATCGCTATCAATACCTTCAAAATACTGGAAATGAGAGTACTTTCCACACAGGAAGTCTAAGGGACTTTTTTGTGATAGGGCAGAGAAGTTTTGAAGGTAGTTATAAGCAAGAACTGGAAAATACACCAGTGCCAATGTACTGATGTTTTCCAGAATTTCTGTGGCCTGGTTGACCAGGAATCAGTTTTCATATCTTGTCTTTGGGTAGAAAGCTTTATTCAGAAGTTAAACATTCTATAGCAACTTGTATTCTTGAATGGCGCACATATAAGCACATAGATGTGCGCACATCTCTGTTCCATGATCTCCTTCCACATTTACCTTCTATAGCAAGTGCTAATGCAGTGACATCTTCTCATGCAAATCTAATGGCATCAGACATTTGAAGCTACATTTTAATTGTGCTCTTAGAGTATTTTGCTAAATGATGTACAGTATTGAAGTCATGAGTGAGAAAGTTCTGTAGCAATTTCATGGCAGTCACTTTGTCAAGTAAGTTTTATCAGGCTACGTTTTCATAGGGATGAATTGATTCTAGTGAAGCTTCTGGCAATGAAGAGCACTGAGGTCCAGAGTGAAAATACTTGAAAATTTGGTACTGAGTCAGGTCCAGCATAATTTGAACACAAATCCCAAATTCCTTTGCTTCCAAAGTTGGTAATCTTACCAGAAGTTCATTAGTGCTTCTCTTCATCGTGTTTCCCCTCAACATACACACAAATGCTGTAGTTTGGAAGTCTTATTTTTATTTTAAATACCTGGAATTTTTGGAAGTTTCCACATTTCCAGCAGTACAGGACAACTGTTTTCTGTTTGTTTAATTAATAAGCAAATGAAACAGTATTCCAAATGTAAATTAAAAAAAAAAAGTCTTCAACTGATCTGTAAGATAATGTTTCATGCTGGACAGGTGAGACTGATACATCTTACAAAAGATAGCTGTCCATTTTAATGCTGAAAAGAATTCAGTTCTAGGGTAACATAAGAAATGGTGTATTAACCTCCCCAGGGGCACTGTGGTGTGTGTGCTCAAGGTAGTGTGCTAGTACTTGATATGGTAGCATTTGCAGGTTTTTTGTGAAAAAAAGTTGAAGTACTAATTATGAAATGAGAAATGTTATACCTGGAAGAAATTTAAAACTGATTTGCATCTTGCTCTTTTTTTCTCATGACATTCCTGGATTGTTTTATATTTTATTTTGTGCACAACTGAAAGTCCACATTGACCTGAAGAGGGCACCCACACACCACTGAAATATGTTTCAGGAGGTGATGAATTGCCTAGTTGGGTTTTTAATATTCTAAGTAAAGATTTTCTTTAACCTTTAGCAGGCAGGTGCCTTAATAGTATAGAAAGCATTTTCAGAAAATAATTATAAACTTTTTGTGTGTCTCGATTATGTGGTTGATGTTTGAAGATGCAGTTGAAATTTTCAAAAAGGACCTGTGAGTGCTGATGAACAGTTGCTGAACATGAGCCAGTGTGTGCTCAGGTGGTGAAGAAGGCCAATGGCACTCTGGCTTGGATCAAGAATATTGTGTCCAGCAGGACCAGGGAAGGGATTGTCCTCCTGTGCTCAGCACTGGCGAGTCCACACCTTGAGTTTTGAGCCCCTCACTGCAAGGAGGACACTGAGGTGCTGGAGTGTGTCCAGGAAAGGGAAATGGAGCTGGTGAGGGCTCTGGAGCACAAGTCCTGTGAGGAGTGGCTGAGGGAGCTGGGTGTGCTTAGTGTGGAAAAGAGGAGGTTCAGGGGAGACTGTATCACTCTCCACAGCTACCTGAAAGGAGCCAGGTAGGAGTTGGGCTCTTCTCACAGATGACAAGCAATATGAAAAGAAAAAATGGCCTCAATATGCCAGAGGACATTTAGAGTGGATATTAGGAAAAATTTCTTCATAGGAAGTGTTGTCAAGCATTGGACTGGGCTGCCCAAGGAAGTGGTAGAGTCACTGTCCCTGGAGGTATTTAGGAGTTGTGTAGATGTGGCATCTAGGGGCATGGTTTAGCAGTGGGTTTAGCAGTGCTGGGTTAATGGTTGGACTCACTGACCTTAGGGGTCTTTTCTACGTAAATGATTCTATAATTCTTTTATAAGAGAGCTCAGACTTAGCATTTTACAGGCTTGGAAGTAGCGCATCTATAATCTCATCTTGCTGCCATCAGATGAGCTAATTTAGTGTGCCTTCCCTGAGAGAGGCTGTATATCGTAGTGATCCAAGAAATCTTGCTGCACTTGGATTTGTCTCTTGATCATTCACTGACAACTGTTTCTGGTCAGGTCTCAGAAAACCAGCACCAGTTCTGAGCATCCTCATTAGGACTTTTATGTCTGTGGTTTGGAAGACTTTACAAGAGTTCCAACAGCTCTGGTTTTATTTGGAAATATGGATGCTTAGTACTTTTGAAAAGGTTTAAGTGTTGAGCTGTTCAGGAATTCTTCCTATATCTGTAAATGGAAATAGTGGCAGACTGGTCTCAAAAGACTTAAGGGAGTTACTGTGTAATATTTGCAGAGTTGCCAACTGCTTGTTTATTTTGACTTTGTTAAATTTGGTAAATTTGTTTAAAAATAGGAATTAAAATGTGACCATTTTGAACTTCTTGGATTTGTGAAATTGCAAGAATCCACCCGAAAGGTTTTTTCAGTTCTTTTGTGATCTGATTGCTCGTGACTTTCAGCTGCTTTTAGTCTTTCTCTGACATGGTCCAGAGCCACAGGAGAAAATAGGACCACCTCTCTTTAGGGAAGCTGGATGACCTTCACTTGGTGTCAAATCAGACCCTTAGGGGATTTGCTTCCTCCTTTCACCATTTCAATATGTCTGAGCTTCATTGACAGATACTGATGTGTTGGTTGTGTCATTTGCATATTACTGTTTCTCTCCTTTTTGCTCTACTGAGGCAGGAACTGTGCCATGGAAATTTTATTTATATGTAGAAGTTTGTAAGTTAATATTTGGCAGCTCTCAGTTTTGTGTGGCTGATGTAAAGATCTTGCTATCCAGCAAGTCATTGCTCTGTGTGTTAATGGAAGAGAATGTAGTTGTGGTTTATGCTTGAATTCATGTAAATGTATGAAAATTTATGTAAATGTACAGTCTGCTGGGTTTTTTTGTTACAATTTCAGCAATGATACGCTTCTAAAATCTTGCTAAATTTATAAAATGTTTATTCAGTGGAACATATTGTGTCTTAAAATGCTTTTTCTTCACAATGTGTATAATCAGTTCTCTTTTTTTCCCTTATTTCATAGGAGTCTGGAGCACCCATTCTTACTGATGATGTCAGCTTACAAGTATTTATGGATCATCTGAAGAAACTCGCTGTCTCAAGTGCTGCCTGAAATTCTGCAGTGCATTGGAGGCACAGATGAACTGCAGCCATATTTCAGCTTTTTTCTCCTTTACCCTTTTCCATGTCTCTCTTGACAGAATGCTCTGATATGCACAAGCTGCCTGACTAGATGTAAAGCAGTGTTGTTTTCAAAGAAAAGCTTTGTTATCAGCAAATGTTTTAATGTGAACTGTAGTTTGTAAAAATTACAGGTAGTAGATTAAGTTATAAGCAGAGGAAAAAGAACAATCATTTTGATTAGTGTGATACTATAATTACTTTGAGATCATTTGCAACAACTTTGAGATGTGATTTCAGTTTCTTGTTTAAAAATGGTTGGGGTTGATTATGCTCTGCAGTACAAAGGCCCATTGAACAATAAAGGAAATCTTTGGTGATGTCTGGCTTTCCAGACTGCCATGTGATAACTTTTGTTCACTCAATCTGAGCCTGAAGTGAACAAAGCAACAACAAAAAGCCTGTAAGAATAGTATTAACTCAGTCTTTTGGTTTAGGCTGATGAACTTCTATTTCCTGCAGAGATATTACTGTTCATGAATTGTTTATTTTAGGGGTATTTAATTTCAAGTATTTCTTCCCATTTGCCATATTTGTTTCTTTGGGAACAGAGTTTTTCTTTATTTCAACATAAAGAATTTGAACTAAAAACATAAAAACTCCACCGTTGCATAAATTTTAAATCCACATGTATTTTGACCAAAGTATCTGTTATCAAACACAGTAACAGGTGAATATGCTAAAAGTTAACACTTTCAGCTTATGCTAAGAAGAAATCCTACACTACCAAAATGAACTAAGAGAACAGGCTTGATTTTTGTCTTGGTGAGTATAGTTAAAAATAAAATTTACCTTTTTTATTATTGCCTTATAATGTTATTACACTAATGCATGACACTGCACATCTGCTTTTTGTTTCTGCATCCTTTTTGTTATGAATTCAACAGGCTATAGTTCTTGTTGAAACAGTATTACATAGAATATGATGTAATTAATTTGATATTTAGTTCATACTTGATTTTTTGGGGGGGTGGATAAATTAGTAGGCTTTCCCATTTACTTGTTGAAGTTTACACATAAAACAGATGTTTACATAGGTAATATAACATTTTGACAAGCAAAGATGTGAAGTATGGTAGTGGGCAATAAAAAAATGTGCCAAGTCTAAAGGAATAGAGAGTTCGTAGGAAATTCAGTGGTTTATTGGTGTGATAAACATGAAGATGGTTTTTCTGTTTTCTGTAAATTCTTAAAAACTTGTTTCAATCATTTGCTCTCCATTTCTTTGATCTAAATGAGATGAGCTCCTTTTGCCTCAAAACAAATAAAATACATGTTCTTCTCTCACTTTTTTTATTTATTGTGCTGGTTTCTGTCAGTTCTTGAAATGAACTGTGGAAATAAAGGTGGTAGTGATAAAATTTAGAATAACTTCACTTTTTTTGGTATCAAACTAATTTAACTTCCAGTAATTAAATTAGTTAACTAATTTTAACTAGTTAACGAATTTAAACTAAGTTAAATACTACTTTAACTACTTTTTTTTAACACTAAATATGTTCAGTTTATTTGATAGGTAGTTTGCATAATAAATTGATTCATCACCAAGTCATGATAATGCATGGGGATTTTTGTGCTTTCATTCCTACCCTTTAACCAGCTTTCACCTTTTAATAGTTCTTTTAAATCCAATTTCTTAGCAACACTAGCGTATCAAGTATTTAACATTGCCAAAGACTTTTTTGAAATCCAGATATGTCTGATGTATCACCTTTTTCCTCCTGCTTATTCACCTCTTCAGAGACTCTGTGGTTAGTGAGACAGGATTTTGCTTCTTTAGAAGCATGTAAATTCTTTCCAAAATGTTCATATCTATCCATAGGCTCATAAGTCTTATTACAGGCTCTACAATTTTACCAGGGATTGAAATCAGGCTCATCAGTCTGTGACTTATAGGATTCCCTCAACAGCCCTTTTTGTGGATGAGAATGACATGGGCAGTGGTTTGCCAGTTGTCTGGCACAGGGACTGCCTGTAATGGTAGTTGCAAGTGTTCACTGGCATGTCTGCCCTTCTGTGTCTCACTTCCTTTAGAATTCCTTAGTGAACGCCATCCAGTCCCAGTAATTTGTAACATCTCATTCATCTGCTTGATCCAATACCTCTTGCACGTTGGCTTGGGTCAGGTGAGCTACAGTAGGGGAAGGAAGCCATTTGTTCCCTGAGAATTGATCAACATTTAAAATTAGTGTGTTTGTAGGGTTACTCTATGGGAGAAAGTGGTTTAAAAAAGATAAATTGCTGCAATTTGAAGTCCTTGCTAGTGTCTGTATTACTGGGTTTCTTGGTGAAGAGTTTCTACCAATCTGCAATATTCATGACACTCAAAATTATTATCTATTTATGATTCCTTTGAACATATGATTTTGACTGGAAACAGATCAGAAATCAGATGAAGAGTTGGTCAAATGTTTTTGAAAAAAATACTTGGAAGAGCTAACCTTCTGCAGAAAAGGGATAAAACAGTGCTGACTGTTCTGTTAAGGACTGGCAAGTTAAAGACTGAAAATCAGCCATGGCAAGTCAGAGGTAGGGGAACAAGCAGCCAGGTGCTGCTTTCTTCATGTTAGGCAGGCTGTGAGTTTGAGAACAGTGCAAGATCTGTTCTTGATCTGAAGTTCCTCACTTGACATGTTTAAACTGAAGCATTGCCATCTGGGAAATACATTTGTCTCAGAGAGCAACATGGGAGATTTTGAAGTTAAACTTTTGCCAGGATCATAAAATCAGATGGAGCTCACAGCAATATAGCAGCTGTTCCTGTTCTTTGATGTTCTTGTGTCTGGTGTTAGGACGTATAGAAAACCACATTTGATTGACAATGATTACATAGTGCATGGTCTATAAGGTGCTTAGTTCTAGCCTGCTGCCTGTTTCTCTGCACACGTTTACAGACAGTACACGCTACATAACCATCTAAATTTTTCTTCTCTTTCCAGTGCCTTTAAGTCCTGAAGTCGGGTCCATTTATTATGGACTATGACATATATATATATATATATATATATATATATATATATGCATGCCATTCATGTGTTTAGATCAGCCCACAACACAAAGCTCCTTTTGTCAGTGTCTTAAAGATTAGGTAAAAGTTTTCTGAACCTTGTAAGTATGAGAGCTACCCATTGTTCAGGATGGTGGTTAATTATTTTGAAACAAGCCATTTAGAGCAATAGAAGCTATAATCTAAAATGTGGATGATAATTTAATATGTATAAAAACCTTTAAACTCTGACTGGACCTCAAAATGAGAATCGTTGCCATCCACATAGATATTTAAGTATGCTAGAAAGAAGATCAGAACATCTTTGACAGTGCTCTGTTCTTTCACTAGCAAGACATCAAGCCTCAGCTGTTTGGTTTCTTGCTGACTCTGAGCTGTTGTGATAAATGCCCTGGCTTGTCCTTTTGGCTGCTCCTGCTTCTCAGGGCTAGGGCTGGTGCAGTCAGTGTGTTAAGAATCTTTGAAAATACTTGACAGTAACTTAATCTGTTGCAATACAGCTTCAGGATATCTTTTTTTTTTTTTGGAGAGTCTAGGATTGGTTTTTTTTAGCAACTCTCAATTTTGTATTTTCTGGGGGTTTTTTAAAATATCAATTGTTAATAATTTGCTTTCCTCTTCCTGAGGAAAAAATACTGGATTGTTAACTGTAGACTGTCTTCTCTTGCTTGGATGGGCTAACTCCCAGGTTTAGACAGATATTTAACAAGGTCAGCCAAAAGTTGAAGTTAAGTTGCTTAAAGGCATGTGGATTTGCCTAGAATAATTTGCCTGTTAAATTCCTAGAACTTCATGTCTTGGTGTGTGGAACTGTGACATCAATGAGTGGTCCTATGGCTGCCATCAGTGTTAGGGAAATTGCATTTCTCAATATTCCCTTTTCTCCTTGGTTAAATAGAATAGTTGGTGAACAGTGGTGAGAAACCTATCCTATTCAACCAAATCTGAGACAAATTATTAGATTACCTTCTGTCAGATTGTGAAGCACAATAAAATTGAGCTCAGTTTAGCTTTTGGCATTTTGTGTTCATACAAAAGTTAAATGTTACATGAAAGCCAACAAGCCTGAATAGAACAGATGGAAAAATTAATGAAGCTGTTGCTCTGCTCTGAATTTAATCTAAAATCTTGTTTAAAATAGCAGATTGTTCCTAATAGTGTAAGCTTTTGTCTGAAGGAAGAACTGTGATGCTAAAAGATAAACAATTTAATCAATGTCCATAAATTGATTTTAGAAAAAAATTAAGCAAAATAATCCCCACATACTTTAATAAGGGAGCCTGTCCCCAGTTTTTACAGATCATCCATTTTGTGTGTCCTTCCATCCTTTTCTATGACTGTCTGGAGGTATCCAGCTGTGTGGTACACTTGCCATGAAGCAGGGTAAGACTTTGCTTGCTGGCTTATGTGTGTGGAACAAGCAATAGGCTGTTCTTTTGCTTTCTTGGGGAGGAATATGTACATTATGTCGTGATCTGCAGACAGCTTAATGCATTGGACCTGTTCACATTTAGGGAATGCTTTTTTGTCTAGAGAATGGCCAATATACCAATATACCTTACTAGAAAAGGAACCTGTGTCTTACAAAGTCCAGGCATGACAGCCCTGTCATAGTCTCACTTCCTGAATACTGGAACAGACAACTGCTCAAGGGACTTACCACTTTCAAAGCATGTGTATAAATTACGTGATCAGGATAACTTACAACCATAATGAAGTGGGGTCAAAATAAAATTGGGATGCTTCTGAGCTCCCTGAACTTCCTTGTGGGTTAGAACTCACCTCTTTGTGGTTACCAACCTTTCAACCTCAGCAGGCATGCCAGTGACTCATGTACCAGAGTTCATAGTCTACAGATAGCAGGTGGAACTGCATTGCTTTTATAGGGTTATTAGTAAAAGTTTAGGAAGGGAGCATATAGCCATGTGTGAAAAACTAAAGCGAGGCAGAGACCTAGAAAAGCTTAGGTGGTACTAGGTTGATATGAAGTAGCCCTTGCATTTAATAAGTACCAAAGAAGAGGATTTTATATTTTTAGCATTCAAGTATGAGCTCCTTTTCAGCTGCATACCATGACCTGGTGTGGATTTTGCTGTTTTCTGTAGCAGCAGATATGTTTGAGTCTTGGCTCTGAATTGCTGTGAACATTTTAAGGCCCTATCCTGTGTGACCTGAAGCAAGTGCTTCCATGGGAGACAGATTGTTTTTTCTTTTCTTATTGTGTTTCTTCCTGCTAGATATGTCAGCATAACAGGATAGCTTGCATTGCTAATTGAAACATGAAGAGTTGGAGCTATCTGTCACACCTGGATAATGAAGTATTTTTATACGGAGTTTATAGCACTGCTGCTCTTTATTCATCCTTGAGTGTACTTTTGTTAGTCTTGTTTTTTAAAAGGACTTGAACTTTTCTAGAAAAACTCACAGGAAGTTTATAGGTGGGCAGAACACTACTTACTGTGTTTTTCTGGTGTGCTGTGAAACTGCCAAAAGAGCAGTGAATGACCCTCAGATCTCTTCTTGCTACCACAGTCGCTGTCTGCATGGAAGCCCAGCTGCTGACACTTGTTTGTCCAAGAGCAGATGTGAGAGACAAACTGCAAGGGGAGGTACTGACAGCTGGCCAAGCTGCCTCTCCAGGGCCAAGCTGGGGCTACTGTGGCTTATGGTTTCAGGCAATGCTGCCAGTCTAGTTAGGATCAAAATGTGACCCTCCCGCACAAGTTGCTGTTCCACTCTGAGTTTACACACTGCACTGAGGGGGAAAATGGCCCAGATGTGGTGTGAGCAGTGCTTGAGCATGAGGGGATATAACTTCTCATTTCAGACTTGCTCCCACTCACCTTCTAGAGGAGGAGGTAAATCCAGTGACCCCCCATAAATGATGGCATTGAATCAGACGATGGAACTGTTCTCCGTTTTTTGCCCTGTAAAAGCAGAAATGATAAGGCTAACTTACTGCAGAACTCTGAAGAATGTATATTGTGTCATTTAGAAACTGAGGGTTTTTTCACAGTCTCCTTGGAGTTACAACCACTTGCAGAACATCCAGCATTTTCTCACTGGAATGCAGATGGGGCTGGAAAGAGAGATTGCCATCAGCTTAGTCCCCACAGTCGTACTTGAGTAACAGAGACTTTGCTCAGGTCGGTCAATGTTTTGCTGTTTCTGCTGTGAATGAGATGTCAGCCACAGAAGATATTTTACCATCTATTGAAAACCTAACTTCTCTCATAAAAATGTAAGATAAAATTTGCTCTGTGATATGGCAGAAAAACCAGCTGAGACTGGAGGCATGTAACAGTGTCTGGGATTCTCTGCAATAGCAAAGAATTTTAAGTGAAATGCCCAGGTGATGGAACAAGTTAGCCATGTGAAATGAAGTACCTTGGAGGTCCCTGCCAATCTAACCAGAGCAGAAAAATCCTTGCTATGTTCCAATCAGGAAGCTAATTTAATGTGAAATGCTAGCAAGACACCCTGGAGCTTTCATTTGATTATGAGCACCAGTTTGGCATCCTAGAGCAAGCAGTTGTTAGTGGCTGTTTCTGAGGAAGGCAAAAAGGCCTCAGAAGCACAGCTGTGCCATGAATGGGTGGTAGAGCAGACTACTGCAGCCCTTGCAGAATAGGTTATACAGTATATTCATGGCAAAAAGTTCTTTACTTAATTCTGTTTTTTGGCCCATCAAAAGCAAATCGAGCCGAGTACACTGTGATTGCTATTTTTATAATTTGGCTGACTACAATAAAATAGATGGTTGTGCTGAAATTTTAGTGCATAAATGTTCTGCTGTTACTTAAGTTCCTTTGTGAATACCTGAAATTGATTTACTTTGTACTTATGAGATGCGTTAGTCACATGTTGACAGGATACTTTTGATCACAGGTGCACAAAGTGATGGCTGCAGCTTCCAGATTGAAGTGATTAAATGATTTACTAACCTCATATCCTCTTTCTGGCTAAGGGATATGAAAGCATTTTCCTTGAGAAAGGGAGAATACAACCCTGATAGGTAACTGTGGAAAATGGATGGATTTGGTAATTTCATATGAACTCCTGCAGGGTAGAATCCTTTTACTGTATGTGCTACTTTTCACAGAATCACAGGAAGGTGAAGACTGGAAAGGATCTCTGGAAAGGACCTTCTTGTCCAGCCTGTTCAAGCAGGCCCACCTGCAGCTGATGACCCAGCATCTTGTGTAGAGGGCTCTTTTTGACTTGAAAAGGAATTGAAAATTCACAAACTGAAGTCCTGGCACAGGCACCTGTTATCCAGCATAATTGTAGCCCAAATGGAAATAGTCCCACAAACTGCAGGAGGTGGACCAAAATCTCTCTTCCTATGCTCTTTTTGGCATGGTGCAAAACTACATGTATAAACACACAGGGAGTATTTTTTGAGAGATGATTTTAACTGAAAACAAAACACTTGGGCAGGGCGCTTTCAAATCCATATTAATAAGTAGACTGAAAGCAGATTAAACAAAAAATTAAATTGTTCCCTATGTGTGAGATTCTTAAATACATGAAATGACAGGTCCGCAGAGTAGACCAGTTGCATCAGTATGAAAAATTATACTTTTTCCTAGTTAAGTAATGTATATAAGTAAGTCTGGATTTATTTTTGGAGTTGCTATATTTGGCAATGTATGATATAATGCCATTCAAAGCAGAGCTTGAAATAATTGGAATTAAGTTGAACAGAACAAATAGGACATCTGTTTTAGTCAGATTTCTGCATCTTCTTAATCTTAGATGCAACCATTTCATTTGCTGACAGAACTATATTTCAAAAAGATGTAATATATGAAATACTGTGTTGCCTATTGCAATTGACAGTTCCCATGTCCTTGCAAGAAGCGGAGAATACTTTGACAGCTTCTGCCTCCAGTTTCACAAAGGAATGGAATAATTTGATTTTGCAACTTTGATCCCAATGGAATAAGTGGTTGCTTTGCTCTGTGGATCAAATGTGTGTGCTAATCTCCTGAAGGATCAGAGCTTTGGTTAAAAGAAAACGTTCTCTTCTAGATGAGTATCAGTACTTAATGCTAACAGCTAAGCCCTTTCCACCACACTATGGCTGCTATTCCATGTTTTTGTAGAATTGCAGTAGCAGACCAACTGCAGAGAAAATAGTAATATGGATTTGCAGCTTCCCAGTGAGTGGGAGTATTTCCATCACTGCATTACCTTGAGCAAACCTCCAGACGGCAGTAGATACATGAAGCTTCTGGTCTGATTCTTGTTCCAGTTAGTTACCGGTGTAATCAAGTGTCTTTGATTGTTCCTCTTTTACATGCTGCTGTGGTTTAACTCCAGTCAGCAACTAAGTACCACTCAGCAGCTTGCTCACTGCCCACCCTGCCTCTGGTGTGATAGGAAGGAGAATTGGAAAAGGTAGAACCCATGGTTTGAGATAAGAACAGTTTAATAACTGAAAAAAAAGAAATTAAAGTTGCCCTGCTCCTGCAGTCCTACAAAAACACAGAATGCAAATGACAGGGCTATCTTTCTTTATTTAGCATTAAGTCCTGATACTTGCCTCACAATACATCTTCCTTTAACCAGAAACAACAATAATAATAGTCATGAAAAGGAGAAGGAGAGAAAGGAATAAAACCCAAGAGCAACAAGTGATGCACAATGCAGTTGCTCACCTCCTGCTGACTGATGTCTAGTCCATCCCTGAGCACCAATTGGCAGCTCCTGGCCAGCTTCCCCCAGTTTATATACTGGGCATGGCATTCTGTTGCATGGAATATCACTTTGGCCAGTTCAGTCAGCTGTCCTGGCCGGGATCCCTCCTGGCTTCTTGTGCACTAGGAAATCTCCATGACTGGCTAAGCACTACTTAGCAGCATCTAAAACATCAGTGTGCTATCAAACATTATTCTCATACTGAATGCAAAACACAACATTGTACCAGCTACTAGGAAGAAATATAAATTTATCCCAGCTGAAACCAAAACACATCCATAAAAGTGTGGGCCCAATCAGTGTAGAATTTCACTTAAATTCACATTCACTTAGAAAAACACAGGAATATTTTCTTTCTATATTTCTTTCTTAAGAACTTCTTTGAACTTTTATGGTAAAAATGACAACACTTGGAAGGGAACAACCTGTCATAATGATTTTTGACATTATATTAAGAAATAATATAAAAAGAGTTAAAAAAAATTGTTGTAAAACTGAAATTCCCCTAGGTGTAACATAGCATATTCTTTTAAAAAGGTGAATTTTTGAGATGTGCACAAATAAACATGAAAGAGAGAATTCAGCACAATGATCCTGTTTTTTCATTCTCATCTTCTAACACATAAACGAAATGAGAAGAAACTGAATACATGGACACTGATTTGCGTGCATATTTTTGTTTTTTATATCTGTGAAAATAGGAAAACAGGCTGTGATTGACTAGAGGAAATGAGATGTGTTGTGTCTAGGGGCTGGTCACAGTCTTGCCCAAAATGTTTACTCAACTGGAACTAATATAAGAAAACAATTATCTAGAAGGTGTAAAATGACCTGAAGAAAACTTCTTAAGTTAGGATTTTTAAGATTGATTGAATGCTTCTGATAACTCCAGGTTCATTTTTGGGATCAAAACCCCGTGGAATACATAAAGAATTATTAGTTCATAGAACAAGAGGACCATCACACCTAATCACTGTTCTACGTCTCGTACAGTGAAGCATCTCTACAGAATACTCATCTGGGGGCTGTTCTACGGCATGAAACAGGCAAAACCAGAGTCTAGCTGGAGACCTGTCACTAACCTTGGCATCCCAAAAGGTTCAATAGTGGGCCCTGTACTGTTTAACTTGGATGAAGGGGTAGATGCCTTCTCAGCAAGATCACTGAGGACACAAAGTGGGGAGGAGCAGCCGATTCCCCTGGGAGGGTGTCAAGAGGTTGGATCCATGCTCTTCGTGGTGCTGAGCAAGAGGACAGGAGGCAACGAGCAGAATGTGATGCACAGGAGGTTCCACTTGAACATGAGGAAAAACTTTACTGTGTGGGTGAGTGAGCTCTGTAACAGATTGCCCAGAGATCATGTGGAGTCTCCCTCACTGGAGATATTCAAGAACCCCGTGGACACAAATCCTGTGTTACGTGCTCTAGGATGACCCTGCTTGACCAGGGAGATCGGACCAGATGACCTACTGTGTTCCCTTCCAATCTTGTCCATTTTATCATTCTGTGAAAACAGGCAAACCTGAGGCAGGAGGTTCAAAGGGTCAGGAAAGAGAAGCAAATGATTGTGGAGGGCTGCAGCAGCCACAGGTGTTTTTGCAGCTGAGGCATGGTACTTGTGACCTGTAGACATTATGGGAGAAGTTCTTACAACAGTAAAACTGTTGGCTTTGATGCATGGAGTCACTGTGGTGTGCATATCCTATTCACTACTGCCTCCTTGTCCACATTGCAAGTAATTTAATTAGAGAAAGCAGATTATCAGCGCTGATCTGCCCTTTGTAAATCCACATTTTTCTCACTGCCTACTTGTCCTTCAGTTGTTTGGAAATGGATCCTCAAGAGTTGTGCTGCAGGTCTTTCTAGGGACTGAGTTGAAGCTGGCCAGCATGTAGTTCTTCAGATCCTCTGCAGCCTTCTTAAAGATGACTACAATATTTAGCCCCTTTCCCTGGACTTCCCTGGATGATTACATGTGCGTATAATGATGTGCTTCACAATCATATCCCTGGGTTTTTATCATCCTTCTGTGTCCCATCTATCTCTGTAGCCATGAATATACCCAATGTCTCCAAATAGTCCTTAACTCTCTCACTTGTGTGTTTCCTCAGTCCTCAAACTGCAGTTGTGTATGGAGGTCTGGAAATATTTTGAAGACTGAGGCAAAAAAAATCTTTCCATATTTCCCTGTTAAACACCAGTTTCACATTTCC
The DNA here is from genome assembly GCF_017590135.1 of Pyrgilauda ruficollis. Taxonomy (NCBI): domain Eukaryota; kingdom Metazoa; phylum Chordata; class Aves; order Passeriformes; family Passeridae; genus Pyrgilauda; species Pyrgilauda ruficollis. The sequence continues at coordinate 1,753,691 of NW_024524155.1, read as the reverse complement.
TTTGAATGTCAGTTTGCTACTAGGCTGCTTACAGGATTCTTTTCCTTTTACCTTTTATGCCCCAGACAGCTTGAGCTTCAACTGGGCTCTGTCTTTACTGACACCATCCCTGACTGCCTCAGCAATATTTTATAGTCCTCCTTTGCTGCCTGTCCTTGTTCCTGCTTTTTGGATTTTTAAAAAAAAATTTAATTCATTAGCTGCTTCTTGCCTTGTCAGTTGGGCCTTTTGCCAAAGTTTTTGGCAGTACACAAAATTAGCCTTTAATTAGAATTCAAGGGTATTTTTTGGTACATCTATCCATTTATTATTTTTAGACTAAATTCTGCCATTGGCCAACTCACAGATCTTGTGACCCAGTTTTTATGACAGTCCTGCCCTGGAGGAGCCACTTTAAATCTGAATGATTCCCTTCTGTTTCTTTGTTCAGTAATTGGGAGTTTTTACTTTAATGCAATGCAGATGTAGTTTAGGTGACATTCACTTGTAACCTTTGCAAGACGCAGATGTAGCTCAGATCCAGGTGACCTATCTTTATTCAGATTGCTAATACATTCTTCAATAACTCCAAGTCTTTAATGTCATACACCACGGAATGTGTTTATTGTACATGCATATTGCATAAGGCCATGGCTTTTGGTGGACCCAGCTTTTGATGAAACAATCTTTTATCTTTGAACACAACACTCAAGGTACACAAATTGGGAAAAGAAAATCTTTGTTCCACAAATATTAGAGCCTCTATTGTTGGCTTGGAAGGCTCAGGTCACAAGAACTCAATTTTGATAGATTTTTATGTATGTGAGGACTATAGAGACCTTGCTAAGTTCTTCCCATGTCAGATAGAATTGAAGATTTTTCTATGGGGAAAAAGAGGCGTTGAAGGTCAGCATATCCAGTAGTGTGAAGTCAAGGCTTCTTCCATACCATGAGTAATAGGGAGAGTAAGCTCAGCAATAAAAAAAAGGTGATTTTGACTGTAAGAAAAATCTATAGGAACAAGGTGATAGTGGTAACTTGTGATCATGGAATGAATTTTCAGATTCATTACTAGTAGTAAGAATATATTGACCATGTGTTTTGGGAAATAGCTTGAATATATAGCTTAAAAAAAACCTATTATTTTAATTCAAAACAGAGAAAATTATATAATAAAAAACCTACCCAGAACCAGGCAATGTAAAATTACCTTCTACTACAGGATCATCCAGTGATGACTTTGGTAAGGGCAGGATTTGATTTCACTTGCCAAGCAGCTATTGCATGCAAAGGTTAGGCTGCAGACAGGAGCTGCTGCACCATGAAGCAGCAGTTCTCACCGTGTGATTGAATTAGCTGATTTCCCAAACTGTGGCTACAGATGTAGAGGCTCAGGCTTGACTTACAGCATGAAATGTCTCTTGGAGGGAGTGAGCTGTGAACCCACAGAGCTGTGGGAAAGGGCTGTAAGACATTTGATTTACGTAACACCTCATTTTGCTTACTGTGTTGGATCAGGAGCCTGCTCTGCACCCAGCCTGGCTGTGTCCTCCCTCCTGTGAGGGCAGCACAGCCTGGCTGCTCTAGCTTCAGTTTCAGGTGGAAGGAGTATATGTCAGGGCATCCTGTCAGAGACTGAGGTATTTGGCTTCTTCAGTCTCCAAGGAAGTGCAGGAAATCCCATTTCTGCAGCACACCCAGCACTGGGCTCTCTCCTGCTGTGAGGCGAGTCCTGGGCTCCTGTCACTGTGGACACCTCAAGCACGAAAACAGTCTCCCTGCTGGAAAGCTGCTGGGGTGCCATGACAAGGGCCAAACGTGCTGTCCTGCGCACTCTAGGAGCATCTCCAGGCACAGGGTTCCATGCTGGGAAAGGGCTGGCGCAGCTGTTTTCTCTCTGGAGCGCGGTCACCAGACGGTCTGGCTAGGCCTCGGGTGCCGCGTGCAGGGTGACATGGTGAATGTCACCTGTGTGAGGAAGTGCTGGGTGGCTGTACATTCCTGGTGACTCCCATCTGCGTGCCAGCAGGATCTGAGAGAAGGATTTATTTTAAGCTGCCCTATGACCTTCTAGTGAGGGTAGAGAGCACATCTGCAAGGCCTGCATGTGGTGCCACCCGTATGTTGATGCCACCGTTATTCACTCGAGCACCCGAGACAGAACCTGACAAAAGTCACTCTTTACAGTGATTTTTTCATTACAGAAAAGAATGCTCATTTTGCTATTTGCTGGAAATAAGGGCAGTTTTCAACATTATCCTGCAACCCAAGAAGGAAGAAAGGAAATAATTTGGAGAGAATTTTTTGCTTTCTAAAGTAGCAGTGACTTAACTTCTTTGTAGTTTGTGTACTGCTGTGAAATACCTCACCACTGTGGCCTGTTCTGTACAGCAGATTTTTGTGCAGCATTGTTCTTCCTTCAGTGCAGCTCCCTTATTCAGTGTGACTGCATCCTCAAACGGGATTAGATGAGAGCCTGCTTGAAGTGCAGTGCTGATTAAAATCAAACCCATCTACTTCCTTATGTATGCAGTACATGGCTTGTGGAATACAGCATGACCTAGAAATTTTTCCCCTAAATCTGTGCTGCTAGTTTCTACTGGGTTTCATAGGAGACTAGTAAAGTTCCTGCAGGAATAGACTGTGAATGCAGTTATTTAGAATTCACCCAACCCTGTAAGATCTGCCACTCTTGATGCTGATGAGTATTAAGAATGTCTCAGAATGAGTTTCAGGTGTGAGACTGATGTGGCAAAGTCCTGGTTGCTCTAACTGTGCATGCATTTCTGGTTGAAGACTATGTATACTTCAATGTGGAAAAGGATTGCTTTTCTACTTCAGACTGTCAGGACACACACATAACTGAAGACACAGGTATGCCTGAGTTTTGGTGGCAAGTCACATGGTGTTACTAGGTAGGCCATAACACTTGGAATTCCTTTTATCCTTTATGTAGTAATCTGTTTTTCATAATGCTTTTTCACTGCAGATGTAGAGACAGGAGTCCTAGCCTTTTGATAACCCTTCTGCCTTGAGTTGCAAGATAAACCAATGCAAACTTTTACTATCAATGTTGGAAAACAAATCTCTTTTCTCATTATCTACTTTAATGCTACCTGAATGTAATAGAAATCCTGTGACTATTATTCTAATATATATTGTAGACATGGAGGGAGGTGAAAAAAACCCATATGACTCTGCAGAATTTGAATACAATGGATTTTTTCCCCTCTACCATCAAAGAGTAAAACAAAAGCTACAGGTTCACAGTTGAAGTACTTCAAGAACAAGGAATGGGACTGAGGGAGCTAGAGAACAAAAGTGTCTGTGGACCTAGTGGAATATGCATGAACATATGGGAAATGTATCAAATAATTTCATTTACCCAGGGTAGCTGGGAGACTTGTCAGTTTAAACAGCCTCAGTGTTTAGAATCAGTAAACTCTTTATTTTAACATTAGCAACTAATTTTCTTAAATGCTGTAGTGTTTAATAACTTTATGTTTGTAGAATGGAAGATGGATGATGCTCTATTAGCAACAGAGTTTGAAAGTGAAGTAAGAGAACAGAGGCTGGCTTAAAATTTCTTGAATGTCAGAAATTTTCTGACTTTTTGAAACATCTGAGCTTTTGCTGCTCTCTGAAGTCTAGGGCTCCTTAATGGCAAAAAGGGCTATTGTTTAAATATGTTTTATGTACCCTGAGTTACAGTTGCTCTTCAGTTCTTGAGTTTTCTGATATGCACGCGAGTCCAGAAAATAGTCCAGATTCAACTCACCATGTGGGGTGAGTGAAATAATTGTCCCCACTCTGACACTGAAAGAGGAACAGAAGACCCTGTGAACATGAAACTCTTCAGACATTTTCTTTGCTCATGTCAGTGTACAGCCTGCAGTTAACAGTGCTGATTGTTTTCAGCCTTGTTGCACTTAGAGCAAACCTCCAAGAGAACAGACTGAAATGTCATTATAAGCCTCTGGTGGTCCAGCTGCAAATCCAAACTTTGGTGGCTAGGGAAATTCTTGCCATCCTGCACAATTCCCATTCCTATTTGTTCTTTGCCCCAGCCCTTCTCTGTTTCAAAGTTTTTGGGGATTTTTATCCTAGTTGAAATCCTCCTCAAGCAATATTTAAGTAAGATTTAAACAGCCCTTACCTACCTTGAAAAGTCTTCAAGTAAAAAAAATGATATGGTGTGGAAGGGAAGCAATATTATATAGCAGGTAAAAAAGTGGAATAACTAGTGGTAGATGATGCTGATGACAGCAGAAACAGAAGTAGCCTAATGAAATATAGTGCAACTTTTTTTCACTAAGGAAATGTACCACACTGATAATCTTTCATGTAGAATTGAGAGTCCACACTATCAGCTGTGGTTAGAAATCCACCAGAGGTGTTTTGTACAAGTTGCCTCCAGCTCGGTTGTGCAGACCAGTGTGTTAAGAAATTCCTCTGAGTATGGTATGATGCGGTGGGCTGCAGGGCGAGTTTTGTCTGTGCCACTGTAGATATTTCCTGATTCAACAGAAGGATGGTGTGTGGATACAGGCCAGGAAAACAACTGGAGCAGCTGCCACTTAATGCTGGCAAATAATTTTCCTTGAGGCATTTCTGGCATGACTGCACGGTCTTTATGCTTGACTTGACAAGAGGAACAAAATCTTTATCGGTCTTTGGATATCTTAATGGGATATCACATAGAAGGAAAACCAAACTGAACTGGTAAACTCCATTTTCCCCAACACTAAAGTTTTGATGTCAAGAGGAAGGTAATCTTATCCCAAGAGAATGCTCCCCACCTTCTTAAAGGGAAAGTGTGACACCTCAGTATTCTGGCCCGAAACATACGTCAACACAGTAATGATCTTCAAATGCACAAAACAAAAACTGATTGTCATTCTCTGTAGAGCTTCCTGTCTTAATTCAGTGCTATCATAGGATTATTGCACAACTCTCCTCAGACCCACAGTAACTAATGTTGCCTTCTGATGCTTTTTGGACTGTGGACTAAATTATATTTCTTCTTGAAATGGTAGTCTAGAGCACGTCCACTACATTTAGGTATCTACCTCAGATCATGTCACTGTACTGATTAAAAACTGAATAAAGGTTTAAAGAATTAATTGGTCTGTTCTCAAAATGGGTGTGTAGCTTTTGCCTAGGCCATAAATAATGTGTGGTAACAGTTTTCATGATAATAATTTGGTCAAATCAGGCCTCAAGATTTAAATTTATTTTTGGCTCCTTTATTTCTTTTCTAATTTTTGTCTGTACTGCTAAAATAGTTTTGAGAAAATTTTGATTTGCTTGCAGTTTGGTTTACGATGAGGTGACCACTATCTCAACTGCAGTAGCAAAATTACTCAGTGTGCGCGTTGCTTACCCAGTGTTTTCTGGCTTGTTTCAGTGAACTGGTTCACAAATTTAGTTATGCAATGATTGTTTAGATTTAATGGTTCTTAACCATGTATAAACTGAAATAGCACTGGATATGTGCTATATATAGCACTGGTCATGTGTGAAGTCTTCATACTCCTCTTAGAGCTTGAAAATACTGTCATACCTGTATAGGCATTCCTGTTACAGGAAAAAAAATAGTTTTTAACAACTCAGTCATTATGGTGGGATTTTTTGTATGCTTGGAGAAGCATAAGACCTTGAACAGAAAACAGATAAATAGAAAAAGTTTGCTTTCAAAACACACCAACAAAATTTTTTCTTTAAAAGAATTCATTACAAATACAGCAGCAGATATGAAATAGTCTTTCAAATATAGGGATTTAAGTTACCTCTAACCTCTTACCTCTAAGAGTAACAGATTTTCTATCCAAGTATCTTTCAATCTTCAGCACACGAATTTCAGCTTTCCAGATGACCTTTGCTGAGTGAGGGTGAGAGTTCATGTTTGTTACTGTGCCCTGTGGGCAAGGCTCCTGAGTTGGAATGCCATCTACAGGTGCTAGCTCAAATACTGCTGAGATTTAACTTGTGCAGGGATTTCTTGAGTAGGGAGGCTGGACCAGGTGACCCACTCTGGTCCATACCAACCTGACTGATTCCTAGATTCAGCCTGAGCTTTCCCTTTCACTAGCTGTCAAAGATAAGATAAGGTGAGCTGTGTTATCATTCATACTAACAAATCTTCCAGGACCATTCTCTTGCTGCCATGTTCCCAAAGTCTTATTCTTGGTGTAGTATGCAAGAATTTCACTAATGCTGATGAAATGAAGGGCTGTAATTACTGGGTTCTAATGTAGCCCACTTTTCTTAAACTCACTAGACTCAATTATTTTCCTACCCAGCTTAGCTGATTTGCTATTTAACATTTGTATTACTGCTCAATATCCAGAAAGGGTTTTCAGTGACATGAGATATGGATCCCAGATCTTACACCAAACTTCTGGCTATGACTTAAAACATTCAAGTAAGTTCTGAAACTGCTTATAATAGCAACAGTAACTGTTTTGTGACCTCATCTCTGCTATATAAGCTGTTCTGTGGAATTTTCAGTCTAAAGCTTTAGTGGGTGAAGCAGACCTGTTTATTAGCTCATCCTGTGTGCGATAAACTGTGACAAGGATGGAAATATTAATGACCACGTAAAATTGTCAGGTAAATGCAGTACTATGCAACTTCCATTATAAAAATGGAATTTTTATTAATAAAAATTAATCTACATTTAGGATAAACTTTTTACAAGAAATGAAAGTAAGTTATTGTTTCTGCCCTTGTAACTCTTGCATTTTTCAGCCAAGTCCCTGAAAAAGTTACTGTTTGTTTTTTTTCCTTTCAGATGGCTTATGCAGGACAGATTTCTGACCATCTTGGTAGCTTGAACTGATTTTCTCACATGGGGTATATGGGAAAATCTCATTTCTTAGATGTTGCCAGTAATACAGCATTACCAGGAAAGGCCTACGAGATACTTCTTCTATAGCAGTTGCCAGTGTACAAGTTCACACAAGAAAAAAGGACAGCAATCTTCCCTGTGTGCTGATCAGACTGAGATTTAATAGGTTACTTTTAAGTTTACTATATCGACTGACCTGCTTTGATAATGTTCTTTTCACTCTTTTTCCTCTTTCTATCAGTCCTTCTTTGTGTCCTTAGAAATGCGAACATGCTTTCAGTCACAAAGTAAACAGTCAGACATTTCTAAACTTTGCTGTTGAATGGAAGCCAGTATGTTTGACTGGGAGCTAATTGCAATAGTTGGGAGATGGCTCAGTACCAGGCCCAGAACTACAGAAGTAATTTTGTCAAGTAGATTGGTGTTATAAGTGACGGCTTATCCATTCTGATTAATTTACAAATGATGTGTATTAGAATGAATTCTGTTCCAGTAACAGGAAGGATTTTAATTCTCCAATTAGTTTCATTTTGGCTAACACAATGGTATGTTTTGTCTGGCGCTAGTTGAGGACATTCACAAGGAATGAAATAGAAACACTTTTTATTCTTGGAAGTGTTCTGTGATACTTATAAATATTCCATTTACTTTTATTTTAATAAATTAGGTTCAGATATAATGGAGCAGAGTGTCAAGTTAAATAATCAAAAAGGCACATTGTTTTCCCATTGGTTTTCAATGTATGCACACACAGAGTATTACATGCCTTTCTAAAGAACAAGCCTTGCAGCTATGGTATTCATAATATAGCTGGCATCTGTGTGTTTTGATGGTTGAATGCTCTTTAGAAGGGTTCTGAACAGGCCCCCATGGACTAATTCAGAAGCTGGAAGACTTCCAGATGGTGAGGTCACACTTGGCACCTCCAGCATCTTGAACTTATTTGTAGATGTTTTGTCATTCACCTTGGGTTTTTAAATTAGTACTTCCTCACCCACCTCATCAAAGGAAGCCTGTTGGTCCTGCTTATCTGCATGACTGGTTTCTCCCTGCTTGCCCCCTTAACTCCTGCCCCGAGTTCCAGTACTTTCTCTTAAGAAGCAAAACGACCTTTTAATTCTTACCTTTCCTTCTTCTATTAGAATTAGCCCTCTCAGCAACTTTCATATGTTACAGTAAATATATTTGCAGAGCAATAAAATAGTCACTGTTTTCATGGTGGTAAGTCACTTGAAACACATCTCTACCCCCGAATGTTTACCACTGTGCAGATTCATTTAAGGCAAATAAAAACCAGGTAGCACTAATTCTGTAGGTGTCTGTTTTGTCATTCCAAGATGGAAAATGGAATGCTATGCTTATTTCCTTCACATAACCATGCAAAGTGTCAATGTCTTATTTCTAGCTTATTAATCTTTAGGACAGTTACAGATTCTGTTTCCTGCCAGAGGTATTTGCATTTATCTGTACAAAGTTTTATTAATATTTTAAATATTTTTAATACCAAGGGGGAAGTGGAAAGAGAGTAGAAATGATCTCTGTGTGCAAGTACAACTTCAAAGTAATGCGGCTGGCACAAGAAGAGACAAATCTCTTGAACTGAAGGAAAATAAATAGAAGTGTTTCATTTTTCTGTCTATTAATATAAAAATGTTGAAATTACATTACTTATATTTTAATTTTAATTAATTTTTATTTACTTTTTAGCATAGCCTCTCTTTAAAGATGATTTTCCAAGATAGCAAAGTATCAATGCAATATAGCCATATTTTATTGTGTTTTTTTGGTGGAAGAGAAGTACCAGTATGGAACTTGATAATAGAAGAATTTCCACAAGTGAGGGATTTCCTCTAATAGACTGGTGATACCAGGAAAAATAGCAAGCAGAAGGACAGTAGGGGAGTGCTTAAACATTGAGAGGAAACACAGGAGGAAAGTTTAATATGAAAAACTAAGAGAACTGATGAAGAAATGTGGGCTGGAATATGTTTAAAAAACTACTAATCCCATCTCAATACAGATGGTGTTGGGAAGAAACTGGAGCATAATTTTAGGGCTTACTAGTAGGTTTTTCATCACATCTAAATGCACACCCACTTATTGCTGAGTTAGTACAGCCCTTGGAAGCAGAAGAGATAATTTGATAAAACTGCTTAAGCAAACTATTAAGGAATGTGCTGAGATTCTTGGCTTCATAGTGACAGGATTTTTGCTTACATGCTATACTCATTATTTTTAAAATTTTCTAATTTTTATCTACATATGTCATCACCAGGATTCATGACTTGTGGTCTAAATATTACAGACATTATTAAATGTTAGGTTTGAGGCTTCATTATAGATTACTAAGGAAGCCAGTGCTGAAAGCTACACCCTCCCAGATAAACACATCCAATCTATCCTCCCTGACCTCCACTAGCTAGCAAAGATTTTCAAAAATTAGTACAGGGATGAACTGTAAAGGAATTTTGCGTCATTGACCTGCTAAAATGTTTAAGTTTCTCTCTGGAATACCTAAAATTATATGTTTAATTCAACTGCTAGCTTTGGATAGATGCAATGCAGTGGTTAACAATACAAAATTCCAAAGTTTTTCTACGGAGTGGTAACATATGTCCCTGCGCTCTTTACTAATCTGTGTTCTCCCTTGGAGTGATGAGCCCTGAGCTCTGTCACCTGTGCAGCAGCGTGTGCTCTGGTGCATTGTGGTGCATTACAGGAGACTGCGCCTGCTTGAAAGGTTTGACCCATAGAAGTGACTGAGGGTACAAAGTACCTGGAAGAGAAGTATTATGAGATGTTGTGAACAATACACAAGAGGCAGACCTGTTGAGCAGTCTGCCATTCCCTGGAATTGTGTCTTGATTGGGCACACCTACCTTAAGACCTTGAGACTTTCTGAACTGGAATCTGACACCTGAGCAATGCAAGGCAATTGATGAAACCTGCTCATCCAAGCCTCTGCAGCAACTGTAGCAAAACTCTTCATGAAAGGGGAAGAGGCAGATCACTGACAAGTTAATGCCTCAGGAATGCCCAGGCCAATGGAAAACATTAGCATCAAGTTACAAGAAAAAAACCCCACCCAAACTCCCTTCTGCATCACCAGCAGAACAGAAATTTCATTTTAATTGGGATGTCAACAGATAGGAAAGCCAGGCACTAATGCTCTAGCTCATGCCAGATTGGATTGCAATTTAACATTTAAATGAGTTAGTCTGCCTATAAGTCTATTTGTGGCTATTTCTGATCTTCCCCTGAGAAAAGCAAGGAAAAGTGATCTATAAATCATGTTGTTAAAAATGTCTTTTATTTTCCTGGTTTCATGAAGAGAAAAGGCGTGTTTGTTTCATCTTCTCCCTTCATTTATGCTTAAAAGACAGCTTTGGTTTTATCTTTATTAAACAGAAACGACCTTTCTGTTGGTAACTAGGCTGATAATGTTGCATAAGCATTTGGCAGTGGCTGTGTGCTCTGCAGTTTGTGTCAGACGAGGGTAGGTCTCTTCTGTCAAAGCTCCAGTAGAAAGGTAGCTGCACATTCCCTTGCACCATGTAAGAGCAAGCATGCAGGCTTATCTGCTCTGCCTGCTCAGCAGTGATGTGTCTGCGCTGCTGCTGGGGAGCTCTGGGCTCCAAGTTTCTGGGGTATTAGATATGGCTGCCATCTGTGTTCTTTAACACCTGCCCTCTGACCTGCCAGTAAAATGGACTGAGTTTGGTTGTCTGGCCATCCCTAATCCTCTCCTGGCATTTAGTTGCACGTTAGCGACAGGAGGAGAGGACTTAGCCTAAAGCTGTTCCAAGGGAGCTACAGTTTGGAATCAGGAGGAATTCCTTCACAGAAAGAATTGTTAAACATTGGAATGGACTGGCCAGGAAGGTGGTGGAATCACCATCCCCAGAGGTGCTCAAGAAATGACTGGATGTGGCATTTAGTGCCATCAAGTAGGTCGGACTCAATGGTCATAGACATCTTTTCTAATCTAAATGATTCTGTGATTATTCCTTCTGCCTTTTACAGAGACCAGTGTTAAGAACCTGTATTATATGGGATAGTGTTATAAAACTGATTAATTTAGAAAGCAGAACTGTGTATTTGCAGAACCTAGGAAAACAAGACCTTGAGTGGAGCTGGAAAAATGGAATAAAATCAATATTAATTTGTTTCAATTAGTCAGTGCCCCAGTAATGTTTCTGTGTCAGGTTCAGTCAGCTGTACTGGAAGTGGTGGAGTGAGTACATCTTCCCCACTTCCCCTGTGACCGATCAGAGATATCTGTCTGGAGTCCAGGAAATCTTACATTGTTAGCTGGTGCTGGGTGCAGGAGAGCTTCTCAGACTTCTATTCTAGGCTAACCACTGAAGAGGTTTTTGTCTAAATACATGTTGCTCAAACATATTTTTCTCTAAATTGCAAGCTTAATTATTATTACCTTTTTTTTTTTTTTTAAAAGATGGATGGCATGTTTTGTTTGCCATGAGTGTTGGGCTTTTATCCCTCTTTGTTTTGGGACATCAGATACTGGTGGAAAGAAAAGGACAACATTTCTCTTAAAACCTCATAGTAAAAAGAGTACTCTAACATTTTATGCACTTTTCAAGCTGGCATTTTATATATTGGTTTGCCAGTGGCTGTACTTAATCTCAGTGGAAGGATGTAACTGGACTTTTCTATGTTTTTTTCTTTTGTTTTGTTTTGTTTTGTTGTTGCCAGTTTTGCAGGTGTTGAATCTGTTTTCTTATGGGCAGGTTTCTTTTGTATGCTGAGGTTGTGCCTTAGGGCTTTGGTGAATTAATTCAGTTTGTTACATGTGGCTTTAGGAGTGCTTCAACAGCTAAAAACCCAATCGATGGAGAAAAGAACAAAAAAAAAAAAAGTATATCTTTGTTCCTTTGGGGAATGAATAGCTGAGCTGATGACTGCAGTGAAGACAATTGCACCGGTCAGTGCAAAACCACAACAGTTCACCTGAGAGCTGACAAGTTCACAACACAGATAAAGGAGGGAATACAAGGGACAGCAAAACATAGAGTCTATTGTCCTCCATGAATGTTGAGGGTGTAGGTGAAAGTTGGTGCGGGGAATGAGTGAAGCATCTGTGAAAGAGTAGGACATCTTGATTTTCTTACCTTTCTGTTACAAGACTGAAGAAATCTGAGCCTCTGTCTGTTCCAGGTGAAATGGAGCCAGGAACTGTGTTAGGGAACTGAGGCCAAGTACCACAGCATACTTGTAGTAGTTACCATAAATCTCTTGCAAGCCCCATGCAGAGCCTCAGTCCCACTCAAACATAATCCAGGGTAGAAGTGATGAATTTAGAACCTGTGAAATGGCATGTCGTTGTAGCATGAAAACCTGGAGCCTGGCACAAGAACATGCAAGTATGCTTTAGGGTGTGAAGCTGTCTGGGATAGTCTTAGAGGGTGGGAGAAAGCCAAACCTAGTGCAACCTGTCCACCCTGCCAGCTGGGAGTGGGTCTTGGCACTGATGTGTCAGCTCTGAGATGTGTTTGTGCGTTTTGCCAGAATACACCAGCTTCAATGTGCCAGAATTGTGCCAGGCTGACAGCAAGCTGCAGTCCTGTAGAAGAACTTGTCCTATGCACTTCTTCAGGAATCCATAACTCTGCTTCTGAAACAGACTTCAGAATGTCTCTGCAAGGACAGTTCAGTCCTTTGGAAAGGTTCCACAGATCCTGAAGCATTTATCTCAGCTGTGATGTATCAAGCAGCTGTGTAATGGTGCAGAAGTTCTCAGTGGTTGTTGGAAAAACGAAGCCTGTGTTGAGAAATACAAGATTTGATCAGTTTTTGGGAGTGCTTCTTGTATGTATTTCTTTATAAAAGCAAACATTTGCAATACCTTAAAATGTTCTGGTAAAATATTAGTAGATATCCACTGGCTGAGAAAGGGAAAATGGGAAAACTGATCTAAGCTGCCAATAAGAGGGTCATCTTGTCACAGGTATGAGTTAGTTTTTGGTGTGTAGAAATTCAGTCACAAATACTACAAAATATATATGCATGCTCCACAGCAAAAATGTGTTACTTTGAGTCTTGTTCATCTTTACTAGGATATCTTTGAAATTGCAGTATTTTTCTTCTAAATTATTTCTCCATGAGATCTGGTAACTTAAAAAAAAAAAAAAACCAAACCAAAAAAATCAAAAAAGTGGGGAAAAAAAATCCATGTTCTATATTGCTAGGTTTCCTTTTACTTTGTGTGGAGTTTATAGACACAGCTGCAACTTGAAAATATAGCCTCATATTATTAAAAAAAGTGCAGCGAAGCAGAAGAGGTTCAATGGGGCACCATGAGGTTTTCAGCTTACAATAGATGTTAAATGAATTTATTGGTACAAGAATGTTTCATAAGCAGGTAGCTCTCCTATGACCTTCCTGGGATCAAAGGAGTTCTGAATTCACTGCCAATGTTTCCTAGGTAGAAATCCAAATAGGTAGTGAACATGATGCATTTGCTATCTGAGGTAAAGTGTTCTAAAAACATGGTGGGAAGGTGTCAATTCTCTAACCCGAGTTTCTAAAAGCTATTTATGTCCACTTACAACTGATCTCTATCCTGCTTGGCTCTCCTATCTTTTTTCTATTGGTTAGTGCTCGTAGCTGTGGTTGGGTTTTTGTGTGTGTGACCAGATTAATTTCTCTAATATGATGACTAGGAGAGTAAGTAGTCTGTAAGATCATGCCTCAAATTCATAACATAAGATTCCATTGCCCAGGGATCTGTGAGAAGTTTGAAAATCCTACTGAGTGAGTTAGAAACTGTGAATCTAGGAAATCATTATTGCTCAAGCCTAGATTTCTTACAACTTTTTTTTTTTCTTAGGTGTCTGTGTCTTACACCAATTTTCTTTCACTTGGGGAAGATATATTTTTTAAAATAAAACTAAACTTGTATAGAGGGAATGAAACTTGATGATTTCAAACTATGAGACTGCATATTTCCAAAGTTGTACAATGATACCCATGGTCAAAATCATGTGCTAAGCCAAATAGTTAAAAAAAACCCCTGAAATTACCCAAAATTGTAATGGGAACTGAAAACAACAGAACTTCTGAAATTGCATCATATCTGTGAGAGTATTTAGTATTAGGGAACAAATATTCTAGACGAATTTTGATTTATTACTTTAGTTTTCTATTTCACAGTCTTGTTGCTTCTTTAATTCTGGAAAGATTAGTAAATGCATGACTTGAATTTCTTCATTCTTGTGGCATGGTGACTCATCTGTCAAAGAGTTTATCTGTGTTATGGCAAGTTGTGTCATTCTGATTTCTTCTAGTTTGCGAGGTTGAACAACTACTGGATATAATAATTAGTACCATTCTCTTTTCAGATCTCCCTGAAATTCACTTTTTCTTCTAAAAGATTAATAAATGAAGATCTGGGATGAGAAATGAATGGAAAATTTTACCATTAAAACAAGATGTTTTGACTTAATATTGGTTTGAACTGATAACTTCAGAACCTGCTCAGACTGCATGTGTACTATTTTTTCTTAAATAGATGCTGCTTTAAAAACTAGTTGTATCTGCCCATTTTGTGGTGGAAAGAGTGCTTTCCAATGATCTCAGCTCAGAAAGCCTAAGGGTGAGACTGCCTTTCATATACCCAAGGCCATACATTGAAAAAACTTAAGTGTTCCTAGAACCTAAGGATCAATAGAAGAAGACAAGAGAGTCCTGGCTGGCCCTGGTAAACGTCAAGGATCTGTAGCTTAACAATTGAGAAATATTTGACTTGCAGTTTAGTGACTAAAACATCTGCTGTAGAGCTGAAAAATGGAATTAATATCTGTTTTAATAATGGTTGCAATAATTACCAGAAAACGCAGACATTTTTCAAGTGACTTCAAAGTATTTTGCTAAAAAGAAGCTTTTACGCAAATCTTTAATAGCTTACAACTGCAGGAAACTTCACTGTACCAAACATGGAATACGCGTTTTTCAGAAGAGCTGGGTTGTGTTTTTAGGCTAACATGTACTTCTAAATATTAATCTTGTCATCCTTGAATCAGAACATACAGTGCAACAGTGATGTTCCCATTATTTCATAGTGGCAAAAAAATGTCCATGCTCCTACTGCAATGCAAGCAGTAAGACTTATGGTTAGCTGTCCCATGCTGAGGTAATAATAATAGCTATGTCATGAATTTCTTACTGTAGTAAATGGCAGACGAGGTAGCTGAGCCTTTTATCTTCCCCTACTTGCACTGTTTCATACTAAGTCTAAAAAGCTTTGTTGTCCTCACTTATAAATCTAACATAGAAATTCCAAGTAGTTATTGGAATTTTTTGTTTTGGGCAAAATATGTTAAAGTCAACATGTGCAAATGCTATCTTTTGCCAATTATGATGGGAAAAACCTATTTTTCCTTAAATAGAAGCAAGTTCCATCTAAAACTGCATGTCTCACTGCTTAGTTGTGGTATAGTCAGACCCTTCAGAAAGTAGGACTGCATGGGCAGAGGAATCTTGCTGTATAGGTGTAAAAAGTGGGGAATGACAAACTAAAGTAGAAAATTGAAAATATACCTACAGAACACAGAACCTCTGAGAGAAATGCTGGATTTCAGTGTTGAGGCTTAGGTACTGACCAGTGGAAAAAAGCTGAAGATTTCAGAAAAGACTTTTTTTTTCCTTTTGAGTTCTCTGGCACTCTGAAGAAACAGGATTTTGTATGTTCCTTCTAAACAAAGGTACCAGACTTCATTATGTCTTATCTTCAGTAAAATCAGCCCATATATTTTTGTTACTTTGGTCTGTTTGGATCAGGTAAGTTACAGTAATTGTGGTTATTTCCTCAGAAAAGCTCTTTGCTTGCATTTGTCTTGCTATTTCAGAGTGACCCCTTGTTCTGGAAGACATTGAGAGAAGCCATTGTGACTTCTAGTAGTCACAGTGTTCATAATGTGTTCAGTCTCTGAACACATTATGAACACTGGTATCTACTGTGGCCAAACTAAATGAAGAATCCCCAAAATTCAAGTCAACTATATAATGAAATATTGATGTAAATGTATTATCTCAGGGGAACATATGAATACAGGGCCCAATTTTCAGCTCTATTAAAAGAAAAAGTAGATTGGAACAAAGGAGAATCTGCTTTGTTTTTCAGCAGAAAATATAATCGGGAATCCATTTTGTGGACAGTTGCTCATATAAAATAGAAATATGCAATTATTAGTTGGAAAGAATTAAAATCAATGAATCACAGGAAAAAGTGGTTTAATGGCATAGTGAAAGAGGTAGCTATGTGAAGGAGGTCTTAGGCTGACAGAGGAAGAATATATAAAGGAAGGGAAAAGCAAATGTCACAGAGAACAAGAAAGTCAACACATCAAAATTACACTGCAACAGCAGATGGAATGTTTAAGTGTATTGACTGTATCGAAAGCTGAAGACCATAGAAAGGGTTGGAAGTCTGACTTGCAATGCAGGTACCAGGCTGAATGATTGTGTCCTCAGGTATCCATGGGCTTGTGCAGATACAATGTTCTATCTCTGTTAAAAGAATAATTTTGGGAAATCTGTGGCCATTTTACAAGGGTTGTTAAAAGATTTTCTTTGTGTTCAGAACTTTCAGCAGTCTTTGAAAGAATGTGATGATCGTTGGCTACTACTTTTACACGGAATAGTGACTTTACTTTTACATCTCCTAAAAAATCTCTTCCTTATATTGATGCTAGCTTATAAATAATATACTCTGTAGGATGCTTTTTAAAGAAATTATTAATAAATCTAGAGGTGAAAACTCTGTTTTAAAAGGTGTTGTATTTTTTCCTATGTCTGTACATCATCAGATAGTCAAAATACCTGCTCAGTTCTTCTTTAAGTATGTTTTTAATATATTTAGGTTTTTTACATCTTTGTAAATCAACCATTACTAGCTGTGTCACATTACCATTCTCCCTTCCATATCTGAACCAAGGGAAGTTTAGGATGGATATTAGGAAAAGTTTCCTCACTGAAAGATTTTTCAACCTTTGGAACAGGTTGTCCAGGTAAGTGGTGGAGTCACCATCTCCTGTAGTTGTGGCACTTAGGGACATGGTTCAGTGGTGGACTTGGCAGTGCCAGGTTAAGGGTTGGATTTGATGGTCTTAAAGGTCTTTGTCAACCTAAATGATTCCATGATTCTACGAAAATACTTGGTTGAGAAAGGAAATGGTGTTTGGTAACACTGCAGATGTTCAAAATTCTTCTTGATTCAGGCAGTGTTCATGATTGAAACTCTTCCTGTTTCTAGGAACAGGAACCCATCTAGGAATACACTGTTATTAGAGGGCAAACTCAGGGCTGAGGATGGGAAGAGCTGGTTTTAAACTTCACAAATAGCAGTGGTCCCAGGGCTGTTAATCTGAGCTTCCTGCAACCTGGAACACAGAAGTGCAATATGAAACTTGGATTCTGTCCAACTTTAGGATTTGTGCTTGGGAAATCACAGTCCTAACTGCAACTTATATACTTTGTTTTTTTTTAAATATGTGAGGCAAGCAGTCATTTTAGTGTGAAGAAGAAAGAAGCTTAAATAGTTTATTATACACTTGTCACACTATTCCCTTTCTAGGGTGGTACGGTGACAGTGCTTTGGTACTGCAGTAGTTTGTATGACAAGGTTGTTTTTTCTGTTTTTCCATGTTTTCCCTCTGAAAGGAGAGTGAAATTCTAAGAATTTTTTTCAGTGACATAAAAAATGAGCCGAAGTTGTTTGTGATGAGTGCAAGTAATTGAAGTTTCTGAGATTGAGCACATGACTGTAGAAGTAATCTCTTGAGTGCAATTATTTCAAGATGGAACATGCTGATTGGAAATGAGCAGTGCAATTAGCAAGCAGGAAAAGATGATGATATGAACTTTCTCAGGGTCACTAATTCCAGTCCAAGAATGGTTTTGCAGATTTGTGAAAACTCCTTTTCTTGGCCCCCAGGCAGTAAGATGGTTTGGGATTTGTCCAGTAAGTGTTTAGCCCTGCTGAACATATGAATGGCTATGTAATCTCTGTGGTGGAACCTTAGTGCAAGGGAGAAAATGGAAATGAAAGCAATAAAATAAGCAGCAATGCACTAAGGAAGCTGAAATTTGTTTTGGAAAGAAGAAAAATGTCAGATTATAAAAACTGTGAGGTATTAAAAGAAGCAGAACTATATAAACTATTGTGCTGTGAATCTTGGAAATAGATTATTTTTATCCCTGACCTACTAATAATCCTGAAGTATTTCAAACCACTGATGTTCAATAGAAACTCTTGCACTGTTATATTGGTCAACTAATAGAAGGCACTGACAAATACATGAAGACGTTTCTCCCTGTGTGCCCCTTCTCCCTCTTTGTGGTTTTGGTCTGCACATTTTGCCTATGTGGTTACGAGTATAGTGAAAAGTATGCCTTGTGAAAGCAGCCAATTCAAAAGTTATTGGGAACAGAGAAAATAAGAGGCAATACAGAAACTTGGTTTTTTTTCTGAGTTCCTCCTGGAGAGGACATGGTGACCGTCACTTTATTTGCTCTCTTTGGGTGTGGATACTTTCTTCTCATTCATGCCCTGCTCCCCAGGATACTCTGCTGAATGGGTAGGGTACATTTTGATGATGTGCTTCTGGGAGAGGCCATGGGAAAGGAAATAGAGTGCATTCTGGGCAGGTTACACAAAATGTTCCCTGTCCTAGGTGAACTGAGAGGCACTGAGGATTAATACAAAGAAACGATTCTCTTCTTGCCAAATGAGTCACTAGAAGCAGCCTCTGACACAATCCTGAACTCTTAATTTTCCCCTAGCACCCCAGGTCATGTTATTCCCTTGTTGGTAGTTCTGGTCTGAACTTTTGTTAACAGCCTTCTACGTTCTCAATCTCTGCAGAGTTCAAAACCATCTATGTGCTTTTTAATCACTTAGTACAACTTCATTTTTTTAATTCTGTGGACTGAACTGTACAATTTTCTTAAAGAAAATACCTTGGTGAAAATGAATTATGTTGTTCATCTGTTCATTCAGTGTGTAAAATGGACTGGAGATGCAGGTATATTTTTAGATCAGTCATCCAGTAAAATTGAACTTATGAGTAATGCTTTCATATAACATAAGAAAATAAGTAACTAGACTGAAAAAGTCAATCTGCAGTGAATAGCTGAACCAAGCTGTCATTTATAGATATTTAAAAGCTTATAAAAGCAAAAAAGAAGTTAATTTAGGTTGAAAAGGCAAAATAACACCTACATTAATCCCATCAAGAGACCATGCCTCACAATCTTCTGACATAGCAAGCTTTCTTAGCATTCCTGATGTGTTGACATGTATGAAGTGTTATTTCCAGGATGTCTGTTTAGACAACACATCTAAAGGCAGAATTTAATATGTGTTAGGATTCCATTTTCATGTAAGTAACTCCAGTTTAACTGCAATTTTGCATTGAACAGTGACTAGTGATTATCTGAGTCATATTTTAATACCATAGCAGCTATGAATTTAGATAATACTTTAAAATAATAAGCAAATGCTATTTTAAATGCTGTTTCATGCCTTGGCTGTCACAGATACAGAGGCTGGAGCAGACTACTGTCAAATATACAGCATTAGCATATTGTTACCAAAGCTGTGTGGGAGGAAATACCATTCTGTATCAACTTTTCCAAGATGCAGTTTCCTGCCATTTTTCTTCTACCTGGACCATAACTGCATTTTAAGTATAGTCTTTTTGCATATTCCTTCAATGCACTTTCCATTTTGCTTACAGCCTTTCTCCTAATTGGAAGCAGGCACAGACTTGACCTTCTTGTGCTTAATTTCTCTGTTCGCTCCCACTTACAGGATGGGCAAGATGGCAAAAAGATGAATGATTTTGAGGAAAGAGATAATATCACGCTGGAAGGGATATATTGCATTGGTTACTTCTGACAACCAAGGCAGATATCAAGGCAGAGCAGGCAAGGTAAGTATTGCTTGTATCTGTCAGGGCCTATTTTGGAATATCCTGACCTGACTGAAGCCTTTTTACAGTCTGTGCAAACTCTCACAAGTAGCAATCAAACACTTCTGCAAGTTGTGAAATATTGCCTCTCAATAAATAAATTTTCACAATATAAAATACACCGTTCTTTGGAATGTTATTGATGGATCCAGGCAGCAAATCTCAAATCCTGACCTTTATTATCTCTTAGAAAACCTGGTTTGACACCATTCCTTGAAAGCGGTGGTAATATTTGCATTTAAAAATGACTGTGTGTCTGGTGAATTAAGACTGGAATTGCCACCAAAATTCTTCTCACAATGTTTTCACTCCCCCCACCCAAAGTAATCAATCAGCTGACCAAACCCAGAAGTTATTCCTGTCCTGTGCTCATGTAACTTTATTTTTATTGAAATAATTTTTTTGTAGCAACTTTTACTTAGCATTCAGTTTCATTTATTTTAATAGATTTTTCTTTTAACTTGCATGTTCTGATTACTTATTTTACTTTTCTGGATATCAGATACAAATGATGCCATTTCTCTTCTCTGCAGTGGATAGTTGATAAGTTTGGGTAGCTGAACAGCTTTTAACCATAACAGGAAAATCCCAAGTATTTTCAGAGATTTCTGTTGGAAAAGAATCAGTTGTTACATGTCTACATCTTTCTCCTGAGATCAATAACTTCAGTACTTTTTCATTCACACTGCCCACCATGATTTGCTATTCAGATAGCCTAAGTATACCTGCTGTAAGTGAGAGCAAATATTAACACAAGTGTGGTAGTTTTCTTTTTAAATGGCAAACAGAGACTCGAGTTCCCTTTTGTCCGTGACCTTTTCCATAGCCTTAAATAGAATTTAACTCTTCCACTGAGTAATCAACATGAAGAAATAATGAGGCACACATGAAAAAAGTTAATATAACAAGGAAAAAGACTTTTTATCATAGCAACTGACAGTGCTATTTTATCGTGTGGGAGAGAAAGCACGTGGGTGTGTTTGTTAAAACCGGTTTATTGTTGTGTGCATAAGTGGTATTAGTCAGATTAGGCAAAGACAGCAATGTGTAACTTGAAGAGCATAGCAGGAATGGCATTAATGAAAACTTAATTGTGAAAAACTAGTTACCTTGTAGTGTTGTTTCTTGTGGTTTTTTGTGGTTTTTTTTCTACTTTCCCAAAAAGCTCGTTGTATAATGGAATATCACAGAAATAAATCACAGAATCAGAAGCTGGGTAAGGTTGGAAGGGAGCACAGGGGTTCATGTGGTTCTACCTCCCTGCTCAAGGAGGTTCATCCCAGAGCACATGACACAGGGCTGTGTATTCCAAACAGTTCTTGGGTATCTTCAGTGAGGAAGAACCTTTTTGGGCGATCTGTTCCAATGTGCACTCCTTCACACAGTAAAATAGTTATTCCTTGTGTTCCAAGGCACACTTTTGGCACAGGAAATTTTAGTCCAGGCTCATAGAGTTCAGGAAGCTTATCAGCATTGAAAATGGGACCTTCAGTTGGAAACCCTGAGGCAAGTTTTTCCAGATGTTCCCATCCTACAATACCCAGATGGGAAAAAACACATAAGAATAGAATTGTGTGGTGTCACTTAAGGTGTTTAGAGTCCCATGAATTGCAAATCTAAGAATAATATTACCAGTAAAATGTAGTTATTCTGTTCCAAACTGTGGAAATTGTATTATTAACAAACAGCTTCAAGGCTTTCTGAGACCTTTATATGTCTTGATATGTTCTGGTTTAATATTGTTGACTGCTACAAATAATCCTTTTGTTATACTCCACTTGGCTTTAAAGCAGAAATTCAATGCTGGTGTGCCACAGAAGACAACTTTCTTTCAATGTCTGTTTTAGGATTTTCAATTGTGAGTTGAACAGATACTCCAAATTACTTATTATACTTAAGTGATTCCTAAAAAGTCAATGATAGATAATGACATAGGGTTAGGTAGAAGTAAACAATAAAAAAAATTCTAAAGTTAAAGGAAATTCTACTCCTGTGAATGTTGTTGTTTTCATATAGTTGTTGCTATGAAAATTACTGTACTATGAATACACTTCCTCTGACTAGCAATGGTTCAAGTGTATACTCATCAGGCAGGACAACAGAGATAATTTAGTCTTGATGATTATTCCATTGTGATTAGTAATGGAAACACAAAGGAAATAAGTTCTCTGCATTTTTGCATTGGGGGTGGGGAGATGGGGGAAGACAAAGGAAGTTGAAAAATACCATCAGCTCATCAGCGAGGGGTACAAAAATCAGACAAATTAACAGAAGAGGCTGTTAAAGAGGGTTTGCAGAAGAAAAAAAAGGAAGCACAGCAGAAGATTTTGTTGGCTTAAAGTGTTTGGTTATTCTTCTGAGGCAAGGGCTAGAACCAAGCATGCAAAGTTTTGAAAGCTCACTTATTCAGAGGACATTCAACTACTTGTACCAAAAAGCTCCATCCATTTATTCCAGTTCTTTTGTGCCTGTTTTTTAGTCAACTCTTGATCTGTGAGAAACCTTTCCTTTTTGTCTTATGGTGTCTTTAGGTTATCTCAGAGCTTTGAAGAGCAAAATTAACAAAGAGAGAGGAAAAGGGAAGAGACAGAGACATTTTTAACAAGGTAGAGGAGAATAGAAATAGTGTGTAGGAAAGATCTGTGCATGTACCTAATAATTTCATTCTACTCATATATGATTCTGGGAACTGAGTAATCATGTGGGAAAACAGCAATGACACTAGATTTTCAAAGCAGTCAGATGAAAGGTGACTGTCAAAAATCTCAGCTTTTGTGTTATCATCACTTTCTATGTATGGGTCAGGAGCTTTCAGTTATCTATTACTGCCCAGTAAAGATCTTATCAACACTGGTTTTTGTACTATGAAGTACTAGGGAATAGTAGGAAAGAAGCAAACAGAAAATATGAGGTACTTTACATATTTTTCTAAAATTTTGTCTGTTCCATCCTATGACTTGAATCCCCTCTTCTCATGAGAAAATTTAAACAGCATGGAGGTCTTCTGTGTTGAAGAGAGAGGAGGTAGACACATGAAAGGGATAAAAAATTCAGAATGTTTTGAAGACATAAATACAATAGTCATCCATTGTTGAGTATAAGGGCTATCCAACAGAAGATTTTGGTAAACAACAGAAATGCAGAATTTTTGCATAGTTTTGTAAATCTTATCAAGATTTTCCACAGGAAATTAAGAGAGATGAGCAATTGTGAAAATCAACATTAGAAAGATTTCTCAAATTCTATTAAATACAATGCTAATGTGTCTGGCTTGAGAACCAAAGTCATATCACTAAACTTACTATATTCTTACAGACCCTTGCTCCTAGGACCAAGGGATGACTTTTGATGACGATTCAATAAGTCTCCACTTTATGAATTGAAGTGAAAGAAAATGATGGAAAATGTTAAAAAGACCCCCGAAACTCCACCCTGTCCTAGTTTATAGATCCAGTGATAGAAGGAAATTTTTTCTAAACACTGCTGTCACAGACACAATTGTGTCTTCCAGGTTAAGGCAAACAGAGTGTGTGGATGTTATAGCCAGGTAGTTTATTTACTAACTCTCTGCATTCTTGTGTGCTTTATCCCATAAGGAAAGAGCAGAAATTCCTTAGAATGCATGTAAAGCCTATATCTGCGTGTACCTTTCTGTGTGCATCATTCAAATGCTTCCTGCAAAGTTCAGCTGTATGCCAATGAATTTTTACCTTTTGTGCTTAGAGCCCCAAATTTACGTGAGGACCCTGTTCTCTGAGCCCAAATCCAAAATGGGGAAATTTGCATTTCAGGAAAGTATATGGGTGAGAGAGAAGAACCTTGAGCCTCCTTCAGCTTGGAACTGTTGCACCAAGACCTGCAGTGCAGATGGCTTGGGCCATCCATGTGGTCTCTCCTTTCTTTAGAGAGCAGATGGGGAAACACCTCTTGCCAGAAAAAAGGGTACCCAAACCACTGGATTATACTGCTTGCTCTTTTTATAGATCAGTTGGGAATGGGTGGAAAATGGCTTTTGGGATCAGGAGGGAGGAAAGGGCTCTCTAATACTTCTCTCTAATACTGCTCTCTAATACTTCTGACAGCTTCAGCAGTCTGGATTTTTGAATCAGGACTTGGCAAATATAGCAGGTACCTTTGCTGTCACTGAGGCAAGGAATAGTTGCTGCTGAGACTGGATAATATACATTACTTCTTTGGTTCTCCTGGATCCTGGACACAACCAGATACTGCTGCTGAGGTCAGAGCATCCTGATATGACAGAGCAAGAGGAGGGCTGTGACATAAAGCCTGTCATATCAAATTAATTTCTTGAACGTGGAGGGAGAGTATTTGCTCACTTAAAAGACACAATAAACCCCGAGGTTACTCACAAGGTGTGTTAGTGATCTGCTGTGCCAAGGGCTGAGGGGCAATGGAGAGAGGGTGGGGTACAAGACAAGGAAGAAAACTGCACAAAGGATAACAAGAAGAAGGGACAAGTTTGAGATGAGCAAATACATGTCACTAGGAAGAGCTAGTGTGGCTAGGTCTAAAATGTGCTTTTTTTGGCTTTTTATCAGTTGCAGGTCCTCTCTGTATGTGCTTCCTACAGCTGAAGAATAGCAACCTAGTGCCTCCTGCTAGGCATCTGGTGAGCAGCTCTGGATGCAGGAGATGAGCAACGACTTTGCACATCTCCATGCAGAGAGACCCTTTCTGAAGTTTTCTTGGCAATCTGTGAGACCCTTTCTGAAGTTTTCTTGGCAGTCTGTGTATTTTTGCATAGATTTTCTGAGATTCATTTATGCAGGGAGAGTTTTGATATTCGCAAAAATATAACATGCTTTTAAAATAAAAGTAATCTGCTTTTCTATGCTGGTTCTATACATATACTCTCAATTAGTGCCGTAAAGAAAAGTAAGTGCCTAAAAAAACATACCAGTGATTTCTTTTGATTAGTGAAAATTGCAGTGCAAAGTACAAATAATCTTAAAACTTTCCACTGGCCTCGTATAAAGAAGAGTAGACTTTGGCATTTTGTGTGTGTGTATGCTACGGAAAACTGATGGTGATAGTCTCTTGTTGAAAAACAGTTCAGTTTTGGTCCAGAGCATATGTGAACATACTGTCTCTCAGCAATTAAATCAGTGCTCATATGCTCTTTTTATGACAAGAGAATTTGTAAATATTAGTAGTCTATTATGAAACATTCTTGGGGAAGAAAACCAGACTGGCATAAGTTTCTTGCTGTTTCACTGTCAGAAATAATTAAATACTATTTTTTAATTTAACTTATTAATAATAATAGTTTCTGCAGAATTTCTCGGAGCAGATTTACCCTTTAAAAGTGTTTAATGTTTTTTGCTTTATTTGAGATAAAATTCACATATTACTGCAAAAGAAATGTTAGTTTTGCTTATGTGATGTCCTTTAAACAGTAGAATTAAAATAAATGTTGACTACTGCTGTAGCAATGGTTGTAGTAGTACATGCAAACTGCACAGTAGTCTAGCTAAACTAAGTAAAATTATCCAGTATAATGATCTGGTGATCACCAGTGATATTTAAAAACCAACATAGATATAAACAACTTAATGCCAGGTAAACAAAACAAAGTGAAATTTAAAAAAAACAAATGATTACATCCTTAGCCTCAAGTATGGTTACTTAACCATGGCATGAAAAACATTCAGACTGGAATGATGATGATGTGTAGTAGCTCTGATCCAGGTAAAATATATTTTTCTGGGTGCAGTGCAAGGTAGTAAGACAGTGGACAGACTGTTGGTGGTAATGTGCAGGTGAAACATACTGAATTAATACTTGCTATCTTAAAGTCTTTTAACTATTATTGTGATGAATTATACAGATTTGAAAATTGATTCAGAGGGCTAAACTGAGTTTTATGCCAGACACTTAAAAGAGAGAACCAGTCTTGCAGTCCCAAAGAAGTAGTTTCATCCAAGAGATGCTGAAGAATTCTCCAAAAATTTCTGGAGAAAAATTCTAGTTGCATTAGTAATTAGTTATAATTTAAAAAATATTTTTTCCCCTCCTTTCCCCTTTTTTCATCCTTCTTTTGCTGCTCCCACATCGTGCTCTCTGTTTCTGTCCTGAGCTGTTGATCATCCTGACAATTTCATCTATTATTATTCATGTATTTCTATCCTCCATGCTGTGTCATGTTTTCCTTCTGGACCAGCAGTCTAGTGTCTTCCTTGTGGACCAGTCTGGAGACTTTGCAGTGCTGCTTCCTGCAATGCTTATTCTTCTTAAACACCAAAACAAACAAAATTTTTAAATTCAAACAAACCACACAAATTAACAAAATATTCAGAGACCACCTAAAAATTAGTCACACTCAGTTATGTTTCCTTCATGTGGAAACATAACTTATTCACTATTTTTATTTCACTATAAATGTCTAGGTGTCCTCTTCACATGTTCAGTTCTTATTTGGGAAAGAAACCTTCTTCACTTGGTTCTCCTCTGTGATATTCCAGAGGCTCACACTCCCCGCTGCTATTACACCAGTGCCACCTTCTGCTCCAATGTGCTTGAGTTGACAGGTGCTAAAATCTGAGGCAACAGCTAAGCTTTCAAAAGTAAAGCCTATAAACATTTCAAAACTTCTTGAACTTCCAGAATTATTATTAGTATCTTATGACACCCTTGGAGACTACACCAGAGTAGTCTGCAATCTGACTGCAGTTCCTTCCCCATCCTCCACCTCCAAATCAACAAAACTTTTAAAGAAGGAAGTTCTTCCTTGATCTCCTTTGCTATTGAGTTATGCTGTGTGGCAGTTCATAGCAATTTTTAAACTAATGCATCAGGCAGACTATATTTCTGTGATCATTTCCAGCCTTCAGTTTTTCCAGGAATCTCATTCATGTCCAAAAGAATGTGTCCTATATTGCTGAAATCTTTGATATGCTGAGAAAGGGTAAGTCATAGGGGTTAAATTAAGAATATTAAATAGGGTACCAAATATGCAAAAAAATGGCACTGATCTGTAAGTGGATTTTAATGTGAGGAAAAAAACCCAGTATGTCCTTCATACATATATTTTGTAGGAACAGTGATAGATAATAACATATTTAAGAACAGAGCATATAATGCAGTCTTCGAAGCATTTTAACCTGCTATTATATTTTTTCCCTCTATTTTAAAGTCGCATGTTTTAGCTGACAATCAACCCATTCACATGAAGTTCCTTTTCATTTTATTCTACCTTGTCAGTTGGAAGCTTAGTACTTTAGCAAATCTTACAGTATCTGATTTTTCTTTTGACGGTTGAAATCAGAGACAACTCTCCCCATTATTTCTGTGTATTTGGATTACCAAAGAATTGGAATGTATTCAAATGTTATATTGACTGGAATAATAACCATAGAATTGCTAGGTTTGGAAAAAAACTCTGAGATGATTGTGCCCAACCGTTAACCCAGAGCTACCATGTTCACCACTAAACCATGTCTGCAAGTGCCCCATTCACAAGCTTTTTTAAACACTTCCAGGGATAGTGATTCCACTACAAATAATGATGGTAATGATATAAAAAACCCCCAAACCAATAACTTTAAACAACCCTGCCAGTGACGTATCACTTTCAGAGCAAACTTGGACTGCTTCAAGTATGGTACTTCTCTGCTCTCTATTCCTAGCTTGCTGAAGCTTAGATCCCATGGAAGGAAACTTGTCTCTATAAGCACCCTTTATTGGTACCCTCATCTTTTTACTGATAGCACTCCTCCTCCCCTTAAAAGCTGAATTTCAAAGAAATTCTTAATAAAATATGCAATGAAGCTCCTTAAAATATTAATAACTCTTGGTTATATAGGTTGTCTACATTGTGAGGTCAAGGTCTATGAACCTTGTTCTCTTTTGCACTCTTGAGTTTTAGTTTTAGGGAGTTGCTCTTCTTTTTAAGTTGACAGCTTTTCACTGTTAATTGTTTGAATATACTAGGGCCAATGACTAACTGGAAACTGGAAAGGGAAGTTGGACAGTAGGAGTAACAAGGTCAGTGGAAGATTTTATAGACTACGTAACAAAGCTGAAGGCTGAAGCCTCATCTAACCCATACTCGTGGTATGGGAAGAGGAGCAAGGATATGAACTACACAGAACTTCCTTTTTTTTTTCCTGATGCTGCAAATGGGGGAGGAAGGGAAGATAGTTATTTTTCCTAGGAGTAGCTAGCTTGATTCTGGCAATGGCTGTTCCATATACCCAAACTACTCAAAAATGAAGACCACTTGTATATGCAAGCAAATGTCTGATCTTCAGAAGTGCCATGTATGTAGCAACTCTCTCTAGAGCAAAATGACTGGTAGACAACATAAAATCTTTATGGCAGCTCTGGTGCTTAGTATATGATCTTGCTGATTTGATTTTAACTTCAAATACTTTTCTTTCCTGTATTGGTTATTATTTCAATGAGAAATTCAGTAAATAATACTTGATTTTTTTTTAACATTGACAAATTTTGGTAATTTCAAATGCTCATGGAAAATTTAAATGCCTAGTTAAATCTTTTAACATTATGATCCTGATGGTTCAACGTCATAAGCAACTTACTAAATTATTTTTGTCAGAAAAAAGTGCAAACATGTAAGACAGTTCTGCAGAATAATTTGTGGAACTGGGTCTTGCTTCACAAAGATCACTTTTAAGAAGTACTGATTAAATGGAAGCAGATTTCACTTAAATAATTTTCTGCTCAGGGGATAATATAAAAATTTCTATTGGCAACTTATTTTTAACTTCTAAGGTGCATTCCATGTGCACTTCCAACACATAATCCCTGCTTAAATTTTGAAAGGCAATGTACAGAAAGTCATATAACTAAATAATTAGGATTTAATTTTGTATAAACTGTAAGAAGAACATGAATGCTACTTTAAGCTTGTTCCCTACCATAGATTTAGATCAAATTGGCTTTCTTACTATTCCTATCTTCATATTCTCAAAACGAAACTAGTGATAAAATATAGAGCTCTTAAAAGGCAATAGGACAGATATATCTGCTCAAATATTTGGATAGACTTGTATTGAAAAGGGAAATGAGACTGAACATTCTTTCATGTCAGTGGTCATTTGCTGTTGGCTTTTATTTCTCAAATGTTGTTGTGAGGGGAGCTACTTAAAACCTCAAATGTATTCTGGCTTCAGGGGCATTCTTCACAAGTTATTGCATTGTTCCATTGACACATGCTGCTACAGAACTGGCAACAGTGATACAGTTTAGACACAGGGACTTGCCTGGGCCACTTGATCCTGTGGTGGAGAAAAAATTTCTGCTGCAGGCAGTGTGTAGTCCTCGAGCAGTTTAAGGGCAACTGCTGCTGTTGGTGCAGTGTGTGGGAAGGTGGATAATGCTCCCTTCAATTGCCATGGCAGCATGGTTCAGCACTCCAGGGCTTTCCTGTTATTCACTGTCACGCTTCCACCCTTTTCCAAGGCAGAATTAACTTACTTTAATCTCTTCCTCAAGGAGGGTTCTTGTTCTGGGCACACAGCTATGGAAAAACATTAAAAGAATCTCTAAGGAATTTCAGCCTAAATGCCTGGAAATACTCAGTATGAGGCATGGCTAGTGATTAGAAATGTACCTGGCAGAGACTATGGGATTTCTCTATCAGTCAGCTTTCCTCTTTGTGAAAACAGGCAGGTTCATATCAGCATTCATATAATTTTGTCCTTACTGCTGCTGCTTCTTAGTATAAAGACTTCAAATGGCGTTTTTCTTACTAGCCTTCCTAGCAGATGCTCCCATGGCACTAGGATCTGGGTGCCTCAATATGATGAATTAGTCTCCCCCTCCAATATCTTTATAGGCTGAAGGTACCAACTCAGTAAGATGAATTTCATTAGCTTCTTTCCCCTTGTGTGTGTGTTATTTCTTTTTCTAATGTTTTAGTCTTCAGACTTATGAGAAGGTTACATAAAGTTTACCAATATTTGTAAGTATAGTGATTGCTAGTAAAACAAACCCGGCCACAAAAATCTCATCTTGATAAAAAAGGATAATAGGGAATCAGGATTAAGCAGGACTCTTCTAAACTTCAATCCTGCAACCTAGCAAAGATATTAAATATATCTCATTTAGCAAACCCATTTGTAATATTGCTGTAATTTGAAAATAAGATGTAGCAATATAAGGAATGGCAGGTAACTGCAGGAATCCCTACAAGGAGAAACAGAGGTCCCTAATGTTCTCTACCTTTTGGCAGTGAACTCCTTTGTCATGGGTGAGTAGAATGCTGCATCAATTGATTTTGGTCAGAAATATACAAGATTTCTCAATTCATGAATATTTGCTATTTTTTTCCTGCTCAAATTTACATATTTACTTGTACCTGAATGAATTAGTGAGATATTTAGTGGAACCTATTATGGATGTAGAATATTTTTTGTAAATAGGAAAAAATATGAATACAACCTTATTTTCTTTCCTGTAGTTGACTAGATGAGCCTACAGGCAACTGGAGTAGTTCAATGACTGAGTGTTAAACCTCTGTTTCCTCTTAAGAGGTGCAACCAGTAAGTATATACCTCTTGTGTTTATAAAGTTTTTGTGAACCTTAATGGATACTGAGAATTGCAGAGCAGCAGAATCCGTCAACAGCTATTTGTATTAGGTAAGAAAATGTTAATTTAATTTTTTCAATCACACAGAATGAGATATATTTGCTACAGATGAAAGATTCTTAATTAAATGTATTTCAAAATCAAAACTTTGGCAATTAATAGTCTACTGCAGCTTACAAGGGTCATGCTTTCAAACATTAGGGCATTTTTATCACCAGAGGGCACTATCCTTCCAGGCTAACATTAAACTGTTATATGGGTTTACATACCTTTTTCTAATCTAAGAAAAAGGATCTCAGGCAATACCATTGGGTTTTTTTTCTTATGTATATGTTCATTTAAATAGCTTCATTCTGATCATCCTCTCCTTTAAGTTTTCCATATTTCTATATGAAGAAATATCCAGGTTGATGTTAGACTAGTTTAAGAAACCCCAAAGGATTTGCAGAAAATGAAAAAGGTATATGTTGTTGTGCACTGGCAGAGACCTCTTTGTCGCAATCCAGCTGCTATTATAGGAACAGACCTGTGTTTGAAAATATTTGAAAAATACTTTGTGCAGAGTATTCCTTCCTGTCTCCCCACTGAAGGATTCTTTAGGCTGCTGGTCTGTTTTTATTGTCTCCGACCAACTAGTGCTCAGCAGCTGGCAGGAGAGGCAGCTTGTGAGTAATGCTGACCTCACCCCAGCATGAAATGCTCCTTTTTGCAGGTGGCTCCTGCTGGGATTTTCTCTTGCTGACTGTTACATTCCAATGACCAGCACTGCACAGATTCCAGTTGCTAGTTGTCCTCCTCTCAAGGGAGTATGGGAGATCACAGCTGATTCAGTGATGGCCACATAGCAGCAACAGTCTGCAGCAGCATGAATCCAAGATGTTGTTTCCTTGTAGCATACAATGGTATTTAGCCTTTTGTATGTAGTATTATGCACTAAAAGCATTCATGGTGTGAATATATATCTGATCTTTAAGTGTTTTATTTGTATACTGCCTATATTCATGTAATTCTCTTACTAAGCAGACAAGACTTTAATTAGTCCTTTGGACTACAGACATCTTTCTTGTTTGTGTCATTACTTGCTATGTGTTAGCTCTTTCCAAGTTCTGGTAAGTCAGCTGCATGGGTATAGCAGTAAGACATCACATCCCGTAGATTTGCCTGCATTGCACTAGCTGTGTTACAATTCTGGACTGAATTCCTTTCTCAAATTTTCCAGAGGTTATGATCTTGAACTGATATTAAAAGTCATCTCATTCCTAGCAATGATGAGCACCCACTTGTTTCTTGCCTGAAACAAGATACTTGTAATTGTCAAGTTATTAATCCAAATTTGAGATTGACAGAAAGAGAGATAAGAGTGGAAATGGTTCAGTGTTCTTTGTTGCCTTGCACATCATTGCTGTTTAATTCCAGGTAGTCACGAAAAATACTTCAAATATAAGAAGACTAAGAGACCATATCTCTCCAATCCTACACAATTTTGTTTTTAACTTGTAGCAGCAGGCTATGTATGAAGGAAGGAGTTCTTGATGTTATGTGGTGGAAGCTTCCACAAGGGAAGTACCACTTGTGCAATGATTACCTTTATTTCTGGTCCTGTGTGTTTACTCTTGATCTGGATATTGGTATCTTCAAAACAGAGGCAAAGAATGATGCTGTTGGAGCTTCCTCCACCTGCAGGCCATTGCCTAGGAGAAGAACAGACAGCAAGAAAACCTGCTCTCCTGGTTGACTGCAAATATGATCCTTCTTTTAAGGGCAAAAGAAGGATTTACTTTGTGGAAGGGAACTCTCATAAGGAATGGTCTGAAAAGAAAAAGAAATTTAATTAACCTTTGCTGCCCACAAAGTTTCCCATGGTGTTCATGGGAATGTCTTTTAGTAAAGCAGTAAAGTAGATCAGGTGAAACTACCTTTTCTCTCTTCTCTGAGTATGGCCTTTTAGCATCAGGCTTCAGTATGTCCCTTATGCCTGGTGGCTTCCTATGGCTGACTCCTTATTTTCCTGAGTGCCTGATCTGCTTTTGGCTGGTGAGAACCATAGCTCTAAATCCAGAGCTGTCACAAACCACCATGTATAGTCACAGGGAACTGCTTGCACAGAACAACATGGGATTTGTCTTCCCAAAGGAGTTTTGCAAGCAAAAAGATTAAAACAACAAATGCTTAGATGCACACAGCCTTATCTAAATCTGGCTATTCTTTGCAAGGTTAGGCAGGTCCTTGCTGCCCAGTTACAATCTGCTTCTCTGCAGAATCTTATTTTTCCATACTGTGGTTTTTCAACTGTTTCCAAGTTCTGTTTACATTTTCTGCTGAAGATTTCCTGTTCAGAAAAACAGCTTTTCTTCATGCTTTTAATCTTCTTGAAGAAGAAGCTGTAGAAAAGCATCAAAAGAACACATAGCTTTAATTTGCTACATGATTACAAACACCAGTGTCCTTTGGCTCTAGTTCTCCAAAAGTCACTCAAGCTGATGCAATTCTTTGGTTAACGCTTACCTGATTATTGAAATGATCAAAACAGTGGAGATGAAACATTTGTTAGGCCTATGTTTGTCTTACCATACCAGACTATCAAAACCAGGAATCTGTTTTCCAAAGTATTTCTAGCTATGATGTAATTAAATGGTTGGGAGTATTCTAACAGTCTACACTTACAGTAACAAATGTGAAAATGATTGTACTTTCTCTATTCAGGAAAAACTCGAAAGTATTTTTCAAGAGGTCTTATCCTTTACTTATTTTATGAATAAAGTGAGTGGTATAATTATTTTCATTTGGAGAGAGCAGATTTGAGCAAACTATAACCACTTGTAAAAACCCCACTTTCTGAAGAACTTCCAAATAATATCACAGTACCTTGCATAATACCTTAAGTTATTAATGTCCCCAGAACTTTGCAGTCACTGGTATTTTCTTTAGTGGGGATGACACTATCTTGCTCTGAAAAATATCTTACAGTTGTCAATGTGAGTGACTAGTGTTTGAGAACACGTCTTTTCTAATGCATAGTAGAACTTGGAAGATTTTAGCAAACTGAAAAGATAAGTTTTTGTCTTTAAAAATCCAAAATGAAACAGAAACCACCTTTACAGAAAGGTATTCTTGAATCCTAGCGTCAATATACAGCTAGTTGCTCACTTCAGTGAGCAATACAGTTGGTTTTGTGCCATTTGCAGCATTTGTCACTGACTTCTGTAGCAAATGGATACAACTTTATGGATACAATTAGAGTGTCTCTCATTTCACAAATATATATGTTTGTGTGTGTGATAGAGAGATATATGTGCATGTGTGTGTGTGTAGCTGCATAAAATTATCTCCCTCAGTCACTGAATGTAGCATTGTAAGGCTTCATGATTAAAAATTGTTCAGTTAGGGTTATTTTACTGTTTAAATAGCACATTGAGGTGGGCAGACTTTAGAAGGAGACTTCAATCTTCAAAAAAAAGGAAATTTCTTAAGTGCTCTCAATACTTTTCTTCCCCAAGAGGACGGCAGTGGTGAAACTTGTTTGTGGTTTTGGTGTTTAACAGCTGCTTTGTATTTAACATCTCAACAGCAAAATTGCAATTAATCATATGAGTTCTTGGAGTGACCCGGCTTGAATACGCCAAAGAATTGTTAAGGATTTGAATACTTAATGATGGAAGCTTCCTTCTGCCTTTCTGTTTTTCTGTGGCAGCAGATGCTGTTGATATAGAAAGGAAATGCATCTGAGTTTGAGACTGCAATTTTCAGTATTGTTTATAGATTCCCTCCCTAGCTTTAAATGAGGTAACTTGGGTACTGGTAGAAATCTTACTGCAGCAACGCAAGGCTTACCATGAGTAATTTTCTTTTCTTGGAAGTGAGATAAATTATCCTCTGCTGAGCATCATGTGTTCCTGTCTGGGCAGACTCATACTCAGGCTTTCTCATTTCAAGCTTGCTCAGATCCCTACACCATATGGTAGTCTACAGGGTAGCTATGGCCCTTTGAATTAAAATAGAACCAAAGCTGAATACTAGAAAGGTAGAGTTTTGAGTGACAGTCAAAAAGCAGCAATCATGGGGTAGCTGGCAATGATAGACACTGGAGGAAACTTCTCTGGTTTTACAGAAGACAGCTGTTCTCTCTCAGATGGGAGTCGACATGGAATAGCTGCTCTGTGTATGAAAGACATAATGTAAAGCAAAACTTCAGGTGATCTAGCTTCAGAAGGGAAATGTTTAGCTAAATCTGACTGTCCTTTTTTGCCTACCTGCCAGTTTACTTTTTGCAAGCTTAAGGGTTGGGCCAGAAATGCGAGCTGAAGTAAACAGTTAAGGATATGGAAGTCGAAAAATAAGAGAAAAAAGAGCAGAGAAATGTTATATTCTGCTGCTAGTGCAGAGCTCTGGTTTGCAGCCCACCCACCTTCTGGAGTACCATTCAGATCTGAGGCTTTCTGTGTCTCAGAGTTATTTTCTCCTGCGCCTTCCGTTATGCAATAACAAGTATCAAATATGATCTGCTCAGCTACGTAATCGACAGCTGAATTGAACTTGTCCCACTACTGAAGAAGGGGTCCTTGTGCAAATTTGCATACTGTTCTTACATCTGTTGCTGTTCTCTCAGCAGTTACTCTGTTGGTCCTCTGTTCTGGGCAGTCTGCCTTTAAATGATAAGCACTGCAAGGGCTGATTTAAGGGCAGGAAGTAAAAGTTTTGCTCTTCTTACAGGATGTGCTTTTGTGATTTAGATGTGCCAACATGGTGTTAATTACTGCTTCTTTAACAGCTTAGGTGATAGGAAGACTGGCATCAACTCTTCCAAATTTTTTTGTTCTTAAATTTCAGGCTGGATCACATTGGTAATTACACTCAGATTTTGAAATCTCACAGAATGCATCTTGAAAGGAAATAAAATCCCAAATATTTTGTGAAAGCAAAAACTGTTCTGTGTTCCCCAACAAAGGCACTCAAGTATAGAGAGTCCTGATTCTTCCCTGTCTTCTGCTTATATAGTAATTTGCATCTCTGTGGGAAGAAAGTATCCAGTAGAATTAGGTAGCATTTCAGCTGAAAACCTGTCTACATGATTACAGTATGTGAGGCATACTCGGCCA
The DNA here is from genome assembly GCF_017590135.1 of Pyrgilauda ruficollis. Classification (NCBI taxonomy): domain Eukaryota; kingdom Metazoa; phylum Chordata; class Aves; order Passeriformes; family Passeridae; genus Pyrgilauda; species Pyrgilauda ruficollis. The sequence continues at coordinate 1,718,200 of NW_024524155.1, read as the reverse complement.
AGCTTGTAGTACTTACATGAGAATCCAAAATTTTGAAATAATTTTTCTGTGACTCATGTTCCCACCTGCACAGCTGTCATGTTATGGTATATAGAAGACACTTCTTTAACATATCTAAATTTAGAAAAGAATATATGTTCAATGTCAAAAGATTATAGAATCTCTCCACTAAAAATTTCTGGGTGAGATTAAGAGTTCTTTCACTTTGACATGCTACCTCCAGTTTAAGGGCTTTGCTAGACAATAGAACTTATCTTCTGCTGAATTTTTTTTAATATGAAAGGTCTTAATTTCTCTGGGAAATTCACTCATTAGTGATGCCATACTGTGTTGCTTGGAAGTAGCAGTAAACTCCACCTTGTGATTTATTATTGCATGCTTACATGGCATGGTGCTTTGGCAGGTCTCCATTTGCCCTCCCACGTTGCTCAGACCACCTGGTCTGTTACCTGCGTGCCTGTAACTGCTCTGCAATTACACAGATAGAGCATTTGTTCCCATGTTTGAATGCTGGGGAGCAATGATGTTCACTTCCTTCCTGCTTTCAAGTTCTAGTGATCTGTACAATCACCATGGTTTTCTTTTCAAGTCTTTTTTTCTTGTCTTCATCCAACCAGTTCAAAAACAATTAAAAATGATCCCCAGAGGACAGAGAGTTGGCAGAGGGAAGCAGTTCTCCAAAATTCAGGCACCATAAAGTGGTGAGGATGCTCATGTTCCTAATGTGGATGCTAGAACAGAGCCATGAATTCAGTACATACGTGCTGTGTCAGAAATCACAAATGTGAAATCACTTTGCAGTAAAACTGGACATCTGCCTTTTGAGGGGAGGTGGGACAGGGAAGGGTTCAACATCTGATGATGAGGAATTAGTACAATTTTAGCACAAGTCTGTAGTGACTATTTAACCTTGGCACTGCTGGTACCCAAAATACAGGCAAGGCCCATGGGTGAGGTCATGATTTTAGGTTCAGTTTATCTGGTAGTCAGGAGGCAGCCAGCCCCCTAATGTCTTATCCATGTTCCCCACAAGGCTGCCAGCAGGCTGGCAGAGGGACCAGTAAGCAGCATGGTACTGGCTTCTGCTGTAAGTCAGTCCTACAGTGAACAACCACCCATCGTTTGGTTTTCTTCCTGAAGCCAGAGGCACACTGGATCACCCATAGTGTGCCAGGCGTGGTGTCTTTCATGCTGGCTTTCTCCCTCTCTTCCTCCAGCGACTCCTGTCTGGCCGTACACTGCGTTCAGAAGCTCTCTGTGCTGGCGCTAATTGAAGGAAATGTTACAGTAGAAATGTGTTTTTTGAGGGCATGTCACTCTGTAGCTCTCAATAAAATATGTAGTACATAATGTATTTTAATTAAACTGGAAATTAATTCAATTCATCAGAACAAGTCCACCTACCCTCTCCTTTTTAATATTGTATGCTCCAACAATAAGGAAACTCCAGATAGGAAAATTGCCCATCTTCCTCAACAAGATACTAACACTGTTAGCATTTAGTGTGCTGGGCACTCACTGCAAAGCAGCATTTATTTAAGGGGGGCCTCTGATTGTGTAAAAGAAACAGATTCTTAGATTCATAAAGTAATTGAGTTGGCCCTAGCTATTGAAGACCAAGGTGCTTTTGCTTTCCCATCATGGAAGCTGTCTATCTTCTCCAGAATGTCAGGGGAGGAACATTTCAGTGACTCATAGCAACTGACCTCACTTGTGCTTATTTACTTGGGAGTCTCATGTACAATTCTTTTTCCTTGCTATTCCTGGTCTTAGCCTGTTACAAATGCCCAGTCTCTTGCATTCATTCAGTTGGATTTTGTGGATAGGCACTTTCTTCACCTTACTGACTGAAGACACAGGTCAGGGGTATGTCCTCTAGTATTAACTGATCTGTGTGCAATTAATTATTTGTTTTCCTGTCTTCAGCATCTTTGTCATTCCTGATAGCACCATCAACACTTGTTTTGGCCATGTATTCCTTAAAGCTTTGGCTACACACAAAGCTGTGGCTACAGACATTAATGTGAAATGGAGTTTAAGAGAGCAGCCATCCAACATGCCCTGGGCTCAGCATGACTGTTCCCCCACCTGACTGTTTGAGTGTGTAAACAAGAAAGTTCTTCTTGCAGATGCTGGCAAGCTCTGGTGTTCAAAGATATTGTCCAGTTTGGTTAGATAAAATACAATATTCTGATCACCAAGATGAGAAATGATCCATCAACCTCTCAAATGCCACTTTACTGAAGGTATGATATGGTTTTCCAAGGCTGAGAGAAAGGAGACACCAGCAGCCTGCTGAGACAGATGAAGTAATAGGGAAATTTTTTTTTTCTGTCAACAGGGAGAAAAGAAAAAACTCTCAGTGACAGGCAAACTGCCAGAGAGAGTAGGCAGCAGATAGTGGGGATGAGCAGGCAGATCCTATTTCTGTAACACATACTCTGTGGAAGCTGCTCTTCCAGTGAATGAAAGTGAATTTTTGCTGGGACACTCTGAGCCTCAGTGCCCCATAGCCAGAATGTTGATTTTTGTTTCTTTTTGTTGGGTACATTTTTCCTTGAGACAAGTCACTGCACAGCCTGTCATGTAGCTCTCCTGTACAAAGTTATCACCATCACCAGTTTACAGAAAACTGTCCTATCTCAATTAAATTTCTGGCAAAACCTTTAGCTTCATGCTTTGACAAAGGCTTTTTGGCACCTGTAGCTGCAGATGAATGACACTGTCTGGGATGTGGTGCAATGGACACCAGGCCTTCCAAGACTTGTGTCTTTGTCTTACTGACTGCTCTCTATGATGCACTAAGGGAGCACTGTCAGGTGAAGGCATGTCTGTCTGACTGCCTGGGTATGCTTGGTGCTGAAGGGATGCTTGGATGGCACAGAAATACCAGAACTCTTCCTGCACTGACTTTTGCAGGAGAGTTATTTTTCATTACTTCTGTTGTACCTACACACCTGGGACTTTGAGCTGTTACTCAAGAGACGTGGTAAGTCACAAGCTGCTAGCAGTGTTGTATTGTAGGTGTCTGGATCAATAAAAATTGGTTACACCTTTGTCTCCCCACGTGCAAAGCTAAGCCTAACTGACTAAAAGATGGAGATGCCTTTCTGGGAGGGGGAATTCTAAGATCTTAGATTCCTTGTATAGAGGTGTTTGGCTGCTCACGTGTGAGCAAAGTGAGCTCTGTCTTGTATGCTCTGAACTGAAGCCTGGTATTTACGACATCCTCCCCTCTGGTGAGTTGGAGGGTTTCTGTTTAAACTACGTAGAGGAAAACACTGTTCAACCATTTCCATATTATATATTAATGTCTGGCTAATCACAGCAAGATCTAGACAGGTTGTTTTGTTTTGTCTTGGTTTTGTTTGTTTGTTTTTCTGGGAGAAAAAAGCCATTTTATAGTAAAGATGTGGTTTAATGAATGGGTTAATGTTTAATCAGTCCTGACTCACATTAGATAAGAGATAAAGATTGTAAACAAAGCATAAATCCTAGATTTTGTAGCTACTCCACAGTTATTAAGTAAGTCATAATAACAAATCACAGAGAAGTTTTTTTTCAAATTTTGCATGATTTTTGCTGACTGAGAAATTAATTTTGTTTTCATCAACTTAGACAACAAACAGCAATAAAACATAAATTCAGTGTTAAGTTTAAACATGGCAGAATATTACACAGCCTCAGTGAACAAAGAAGCTGGGGGGAATAATAGGTCAATTAGGCTGTTATTACTTGCTTTGATGAGAAGGATCGAATTTTCAAGACTGATATATACAAACAGACTTGAACAGCAGCACCAGAGGGTGATCAAGGGACAGGATATGAAACTTATTGAAAGCTCTTCTTTAATGATTTTTTTCCCGATTCTAGCTTGCTCCATGACACTCCTACTTATAAAAAGTTAGCTGGGTTTCTTAAAGACAAAATTACCTACCATAATTACATCTTTCTGGTTGCCTAGTTTGAATGAAAAATCTGAAGGGCATGTCAAAATGCACAACTTCAGCACAGATGTTTATCTCTGTGTAATATTGAAACAAATATTGACATCTATTACATTACTGCATCTGACTCAAGGTTTGGGAAAAAATAAGAAGTTTCTGAATTTCTTTAAGAAACCTTGATATAAGAATTTTTTGCACAGTTTTCAAACAAAGTTACTGGTGTCAATATTAGTTATCTGAGTTATGATTTATGATGCTGAGAATACAGACTAGGTGAAAATGGTTAGGAAAGAGAGCTAGAGAGGAAATGGCCTCAAGTTGCACCAGGGGAGATTTAGATTGGATATTAGGAAAAAAATTCTTCACAGAAATGTTGTCAAGCATTGGAACTGCTGACCAGGGAGGTGATTGAGTCACCTGTCCCTGAGGTACTTAAAAGACATGTAGATGTGGCCCCTGGGGACATGGTTTAATGGTGGACTTGTCAGTGTTACATTAGCAGGTGGATTCAATGATTTTAAAGGTGTTTTGCAACATAAATGATTCTGTGATTCTATGAAAATAAAATAATCTATCAGTGTTTTGTTCTGTAGTGGGAGGGTTTTTTTTTTCACCTGCCTCCTTCTGTTTTGTTTTAGCTTTAAATATAATTGAAAATTACTGTCAATAAGAAGTGGGTGGTTTTGTTGTACTGTTGTAGGGGCTTTTTAAATGCATTTCATTTCCTTTTAGATGCGACTCTGCGGTCCTGCAGTAGCAGAGCCCAATGAAGAGGAATAACAAACCAAGCAGTCTTTCTAGGTTTCCCTTGCATTGCCCAAGGGCAATCAACTTTGTGTCCAAAAATGATTGATGTTTACTGTTTTGTAAAAGACTTTTGACCTTTCTATTGTCCTTTTTGTCCATCTATTTCAAGGCTGTCCTGCTTGAGACATGACTTTTGACATGCTAAAACTGTTTTGAAATGCAATAACAAAGGATCATGCTGCTGACTCTTTTGTCACAGGAGGCAAAAGTGGTATAACACAACTGGGATACAACAGGCACATCCATGCAGTGATGTCACAAGCCCCATGAATATAGACTATCCCATCTGGTTTCTTTGTGAAACAAAATAGTTGCTAGGGACTCCAGTTATTGTGAGGCATATCCTGTCTTGAACTTTTGGGGTTTTGGGAGGGAACGTTGTGCTTATTTTTCTATCTGTTAGAATGTACGTGGTACTAAATAAAACATGCAACACAAACCTATGCCAAAAACCTAAAACAAAAACTGGTTTGCTCAGTGTAAGTCAAATAAAATGAGTTTGTGGCTTTATTCTCCACTTTATTCAGGGAAAAAGAGATGTTCATATGTTATTTGTGATTCAATTCTTCCTGATGTGGTCTCTGAAAAGAGGAGGGTCTAGTTCTGGTCTCCTGGCTTTACTTAAGCAAAAACCCTCAGGAAAATCCATTCAGTCTGTAGTGAAACATGTGAAGCATGTCAAATATGTTAATGATTAGGGATGAGTGGGTCTTGTTATTTTGATGGCTCTGTGCCTTTCAGGGAGGAGGATGGCAATGCTGTGGAGGGCATGGGCAAGCCAAGCCATGAATGCACAAAACTTTTGCTGCAGAGAGACCCCTTTTTCATGATATGAGTTATAGCCTGTAACCTCTTACAAGGTAAGCTGCTCTTACTTTTGTTACATCCTTTTCTTATATGCCTCTGGTATACTTGAGAATCTGTGTTCCCTTCCCTTGCTCTTTGCCAGTGATAAATGTCAGTGGTTAAGACAGTTTCACAAAGCAACTGGAGTCCAGATAAAATCAGTCTGCATCAAACATGTGTCTAAAGGATTGTATGCAACAGAGCATTTATAGAAATTAAATTGGAGTAAATAAATAAGTTAATTCAAAGTGGGTTACTTAAAATCACCTTTAATTCCTGTGCAGGTGTTGCCATTAAAAAATAATAATGATTCATTGTATCTGTATTAGTTCACTTGAAGACTAAATGAAGCTAAATCTTTAGGTGTTTGATTCTAAGTACTTGATTCAGTACAATTTCTGTTTGATGACAGAGGTGAAAAGCATAAATACACCCCAGTGCTCTTCCACAGCATCCTCCTGAAGTGTACTGTCAAACTGTACAAGAATCCCTTCCTTTTGACCAACAGGTGATGCTGCCCCTGATGCCTGTAGAGCAAGGATTTCCCTCCTGTATTTCTATATATGCATACATATACACACACATATATTTATATATACATACATATATTTATATATATATACATATAATATATATAATATACATATAATACATACATTCACATGTGCACATGCATATATACATATATATATATTTACTGTTCACTAGAGACAGATTTTAGGTGTTCTTCAAATGTTAAGATTGTTAAATGAAACAAATGTGTTTCTGTTTTTCTCATTTGTTACCTACTTTGCTGTATCCTTGTCTTGGGGTTGTTTCATTCTCCATTGGTCCAACATAAATTTGAAATCTTATATGCTTGTTTTTGTAGAAGTATTTTCTGTTTGATGTCAAAGTTAAATAGGATCTTGCTGGTTTTGTCTCACAATTTCCATACTTAAATAGGTGCTAAGCCAAGATGAAGGTGCTAAACAGCAGAGACAGGTGTGTGATAATCTTGCTCCCCCTATGCTGGCTAGTGCAGGGCAGAAGAGAATCAGCAAAGAGCTTGAGGAGCAAGTCTCATGTACAGCTGAGGGGATCCAGACTTCTAGCTCAGGACAGAGCACACCCACTCCCTGGCTAGTGCTTGTGAAATCTGGGGCCAGGGAAAATGCTGAAAGGGATATAAACAGAGGTCTTTGCTTCGAGTCCAAAGCAGAGTGAATGTCTGAAGACTGCTGCCTATAGCTGATAAGTGTTCCAGGGAGCTGCTTGCTGCTGCTTGCTCGTGGAAGCACAATACTTGATTTTGAGAGTGTGTATGGATCCAGCATATACTAATTCAACAAATGTTGATGCAAAATTGCTAGTTAGGGAACTATGCCATGAAGGAACTTAATTTTACAGACAGTAGAATTATACAGCTGTTACAGATGTGCCTGTAAAGCACAACTTACAACAGATAGTTTCAAATATGTGCTGCATTTCTTTTTCTCTTTATACCTTCTAAATGAAAGGTAGTATGGACTTATACAGCAATTTTAAATCCTGGGGATACAATTAATCTATTTTTTCCATTTCTTTGGCTTGTATACTTACTAATTTAACTGATTTTGTTGGAAAGGGGATGGAGTAGCAGATAAAGCATTTATTAAAGTGTAATTCCACACCATAGTGCACAGGGACCATAAGCAAAGGCTATAAATGTTAAGTTCCTGTTTGTAGTCCTACAGCCTCTGCATCCTTTTTGATGAAGACTGACTGCAGTCAGTGAAGGCTTAGGCAGTATTAAGCAGATAAACTGAGAATTCTGAAGCAAAAATTGTGGGTTCTTTTGATTTAAGATCTTACAAGCTAAGACAATATCCACTAGCTGTAAGAATAAAAAGGGCCTCTTTTATTTGCAGGTCAGGTTCTGAGAAGCCTTTTCTCTGTGGGTCTATTGCTCTTACCACACAGTGTAGTAGAAAACTACTTTTTTGCAGTAGAACTTCCATTTATTTTAGAAAGGTATGCAGTGGGTATGTGTGTAGGCCAAACAGTGGATCATGCCACATATTAAAATTGCAGCCAGGAATGTGTTTGAGGAAGTGTTAAAATGTTAGGTTGCATTCATAATATTATAGTATGTATCTGCAATGTAATGTATCTGTAATTCAAGATACTTAACCTTAAACCAAGGGATGATGTGATCCCAAATGATTAGTAGCAGTTTAGGAAATAAAAAAGCAGAAAGGTGGGGTGCAGCTGGAGGATAATAATTTCTGATCTTCAAGAAGTGATTCATACCACTGTTTAAAAGGGCATTGTTATTGAAGGCAAGTGATCCATACTGTATCCTAGTGTTATCCTCTGTGAATAATTGAAACAAACACACTTCTCAAGGTTTATCCCCTTCTTTTCTTTCCCAGCTAAAGCACTGAACACAATCAACTCTTGAGCAGACTGCCTAGGAGAATGCAGTATTTAATTGTTATGCTGAAGGGACTAGTGCAAGATGAACAAACAATTAGATAAACAGGGGTTGAAATTCTGACAAATAGGCTAAGATAATCTTTGCTATGTTAAGGGTTACAGCTGCTGCTATTTTAGTTGCATTATCCTTCTATTGCAGATGTTTAGGGATGGGTCTTCTAAATTACAAAGAAGAAAAGCATTTCCACTATAAAAGCAAATTTTATCATAATAAATATAATTTATAGGATGATAAAAGCTTTTGATACTGAATGATTTGATAGGCTAACAGGAAAAATAGAATATTTGCACAGATACTTATCTGAAGAATAGGGTGAACACAATGACACCAGCCAGTGTATTTCCAATTACATTGCTTCTGAAAAAAACCACTTAGGAACAAGTGATTGGGTTGAATTAATATTGTCTGGTGACATATTGATACCTAATCATGATCATTAACTGTGTTGTCCACTATTGATAGCTAGTTAGCACTATGAAAGCTATAATGGGATAGTTTGGCTAATGTATGTAGCTTCTAACAGTTTCATAAATCATTCTTGCAAACAAATCAAAGTCAATAGAAGAGTAACGTGACCACACATAATTTTACGATGTTTTTTCCTATCTCTTAGTCACTGGTAATGTGACCTTCAGCAGTGGTGAAATGTCTGATCGGTTCAAAACCTCTTTTGTTTGCTATTTTGGCTATGATTTTAAAGAAAGACAAAACCTACACCTAAAATTTGTTATCCTCAAAAAAACCCCAATTACACAGGCACAAACTGTAAGCACAGGTATTAAACTAGAGGTAAATCTATTTACTAAAGCTCATGCTAAGTGGAAGCACAAAGCTCCTGGGAGCTAATTTACTCTACCTCAAGATACTTAGGCTCTATCTGATACTGACCAAACTAGCTCATTTGGAGCTTGTTTGGAGATCTTGAGCTACCTGCTAGTGTGCAATGTAGGTAAACCATTAGTTTAAGATTTATGCTAGATATTTTATTGCTCAGTCTCCAGAAAGGCTCACAAATCTGTAAGTGTAGGTTGTGGTTAGGACTGCTCTGGATCATAATCTGTCAACAATAATTTGCTGGTGTGCCCATTGTCTGCCTTCTAGAACACATGGAGTTTACATTGGAAGATACTACTTTTACTTATAATAGAAAGCAGAGTGTTTTTTATGTTTTTATGGTAGCAACTGCACTTATCATTTAATACAAAGCTCCATGAAAAAATCAGAAATAAATGATTGGCAAAACCCTTTCATTTTTCTTTGCAACAGTGAAAGTTTTAAATAAACCCTCATACAAGAGAGGCTGTGTCAGAGCATTGTAGTCACCCAGTTGTAGTTCAGTGTCCTCGGTCCTACAAACCTTTAACAAATGTGTAACGCATGACATTTGTCATGTCAAACAGTCAGTGGAGCTTATGCCAAGTGAGGTGTAAGGAATTAGATTTCAGATACGGCCTCACCACGGCTGCTATACTTTTCCCATGCCAAAATCCACATGCAGCAATAGGGACTTCACAGTAAAGCCTTAGGGACAGCATCATGTTTCTGCACATGGGGACACTGTGCTTTCAAGCTGAACAAGAGAAGCTTGTAACCAAATGTGGTGTGCTGCAAAAGGGAATGCTGATGCAATTGGACTCCTGTGACCATCTCTGCATGATGTGTGCTCTGCCATTAGGCGCATGGGCTGTTTTAGGGCAAGGCTGGATTTCTCCAGCGTTTTTCATGCGGCATTGTGTTGATGCAGAACAGCAGAGGAAAAAAAGATTGATGAAAAGTAAAAGTTGAAAACCAAATCTATCTCTTTGGGCATCCTCTAGCTGGAAAATTTAAAATAGAAACATCACCAAGGAAGACTGTGTCTGTTGGATCATAGGTGATAGAGAGAAATATTTGTTCAGCATACTCCAAGAAGGGATGTAAACCTTCTGTTCAGAGCTGATTGTATTTGCTGATCAGAGCTTGTGTCTTCATCTCTGAAACTCTTTCTGAGGGAGAAAAAAAGGCTTTAATGTAATTTTAAATTAATTCTGGTTTTTTTGTCTTCCTCACTAAATTGAATAGAAAAAAAAATCCAGAATCCTCATATTTTGTCTTTTCTTTGTCTTATTTTTTAACCATAAAAATTTTTAACTTTGACCATAATGTCAGTGTAGTAGAATGGAACTGTGGAATACACTCCACCAAACAAAATGGAATACTACACTTCACTTTTTGCTGAAAAAAACCCATCCAACCTGGAAATAGAAAATTTTCAGCTCTGAAAAATTGAATTGGGATGAAAACTTTAAGTCTAAGTAAACTGAATGCTGTAGTTTTACAATTTCCCTGTAATTTGATAAGATAGTTGAATAAAAAAAATTCTTGGAGGAAAGAAAGGGAGACAAATGTGGTTTTTTTATCAGTTTCAACCTTTGTGGATCATGCCTTCAAGATCATGGTTCTGCTTTTTTCCTTTGATTTCATCTTGGTGTTGCAGGAGGCTACTGATACCTTGACCTTTTGTTTCTTGGAATACCTAGTGGAAATAATGAAGCAATAAGATCCGGGAAGAGTCACTTGATGGTAACTACTGACATTTGTTATTTGTTTTGTGTGAATCTTCTCAGAGTTAAATCTACATTAAGAATATGGTGGTGTCAGAAATCTTCATTGCAAACACAACAAAGAATTTGTTTATGAAATGTACTTTAAAAATGTGAATCTATTTAAGTTTCCTGCTTAAAACTAGTTTTGAGATGCTGGTTTCTACTGTGCTCCTGTCTGCTCCATGCTAGGTTTTAACAAGCAGGAGTCAAAATTAGTCCTCAACAGGAGATGCTGGAATAACAAGCTAAATCTTGGGCAGATATGTAGAACATATCCCTGCACTAAGAAGTCTGTAATTTATAGAAGCTAATTGAAATATGTAAAGTAGTTTTCTGGGGGTTTTTGTTGGGTGTTTTGAGAGGCATTACTTTTTTGGTGTTTTTGAAAGGCACTCAAAACCAGTTCTTGACTTCTTTTTATTCACCCAGCAACCAAACAACTTTGTTTTGTAACTAAAACAAAGGATTATTTTTCTTTTCTACCGCAGGTTGCATAGACCTCAGTCTCCCACTGAGAAAAAGAAATATCTTTCTGATTCACATGAGTTACCAGCAAATTTCATGAGACGCAGTGACATTTTATTTCTCTTCAAAGGCAATCAGTAAAACTGAAAAAGGTCACATTTTGTTTTCAGCAGAAAGTGCCTCTGTGTCATAATTTAAAGTGAACAACAACCTCTAGCTTCATGCAGGAAGACACGTATATATTAGACCGAGTTTCAAAGGAAAATGTTAATTTCAAGTTCATTAGAGATTAGTAAATCAAAGTACCTATTTCTTAATGATTGCTCTTCAGGAATATTTATACATTTTTAAAATACTTTCACTTCTGTATGATTTTTTTCTGCCTTTGAATCATTCTTACCATGTTTTTGAGAAAATTAGAATAATTGACTATTGCTGTCATGAAAAAATGTAATTTGACAGAAAAAGCACCATGAGGTTCAGTTACTGTAGCCGTATAACATGACAAATGTAATATTTTTTTAGATGCAAACTGGATTTTTTTGTGTTAAATAGGCCTTTCCACAGTTTCACTATTCTGGCAGCAGAAGTATCAACTGGGTGAGAGACCAGGAAAACAAATGGCAGATTTTGTTAAATGACCTTGCATTATCTTGCTGCATTCATCCTGGCCTTCAGTGAACATTTGTTTTGGAGAAACTTTGACTGCTTTAGAAGGTGTAAAATCTTAAGTCATTTACTGCTTTTCCAATTTATGGATCTAGTTGTTTCTGGTTTTTGGCTACAATTTTATAAACACTTGAATGTAAAAGTAACTTTAGAAATAGAGAATTGTTACCTTGGTTAAATTATTCATGTGCAAGGATTAATATTTCTGGATCAGAAATATCTTCAGTATCTTCAAGACAGCTAATCAGCACAAAAATTGGGAGAAAATTACCAGTGACCTCATCATGTATTTTATTTAAGAAAAAGAAAAATCTTCTGCAAACAGAAACTTCATGCTGAATGGTTATTACAAAATTACATTAATTGACATGAGACATATTTTTTTTCCCTTTGCTGTAGTAGAACCTAATTATATCCAAGTTTCCTATGGATCTGAGAGTTTTTAAGAATGAAATAGGGTTTTTTTTGGTTATTTACTAACATTGTAATGGTTAAGGCAGTTGAGATGTTCAAGTTGACTCTTGTGAGATTCAGTCTAAGACTAGGCTGAGACCTTAGACATATGCTCTGAGAATGAAAACAGTGTGTAAATGCACCACTTTGAGAAGAAATCAGATTACAAATGAGTTATTAATGGATCCTACGAGCTCTAAGGGAACAGTCTGCTGGATACTGCTCACCCTTCCTTCAACAACTCCAGTCCATTGTAGAATGCTCTGCAGATTCATGTCTTTGAGAGATTCAGGTGAGAAACTGCAGAAGGGGAAGGCAAAGAGCAAAGCAGATTTGTAAATGAGACTTGGAGAGAAGATAAGAAAATGAGGCAGTGAGGTACAGTTAGGTTATGCCAATGGCAAAAGACATGGAGTAAACGAGTCTTACCAGAAGTGGGAGAAATAGCTCATGGGCCTAGTGCACACTAGGCTGAAGAACCTTACTGACTTACTTTTTATGTTGATGTGGTACAGGTGCAGCTGGCTCTCTAAAGCACAGAAATGTGGCAAATCTGGTCCACAGGGTGGAAGAAGTTGAGCACCTACTGAGAAAAAGGCTTAATTGCCTTATGGTGTGACAAGGAGCATGAGGCAAATAACTTTTTCCTTCTCCTGGAACTCCATTTATTGGTAGGACAGGAAAAAAAAAAAAGGGGAAAAGGGGGGAAGAATTATCTTCAGCTCTTAATGAAGTATACTTACTCTCCCCCTACATTTCTATGCAACTCTCCTTATTTTTTTCCCTCTAGGTGGCTGGCTGGTATATTTGATTCCTTCATTATGCACAGGTTGAAAATCGATGTTGAGTTTCAGGTCTAAGGTTGTTTTACTGGTCATGCCTCTGAAATCTCCACATTTTCATAAACAGTATTTTTGCAGAGATAAATATATTTTTGAGCTGCTTCACTTGTTTAAAAATAATCTCTTTCGGACGTTGAAGAAGAAAGGAACATTTAAAGGGTTGTTTGAAAATCTCAGCAAGAAAGGATACTGTTATTGAGATGTACATGGCTGATAAGTATGTGATAGCCTGTGTAGCCTGATAGTTTGGCAAATAAAATGCCAGACAAGTTAGCTATTTTGCAAAAAGATCTCAGTTTAGAGCTTGATAATTTAGCTCATTTATTCCCCTCTTCTTCTACCTTCATCTTTTTTCCCCAGAGGTTGTATTTTCATTTTTTAATCTCTGTGTTTCAGAACTTTGATATATCATCATTAATCACCCTCCTTGATTTCCTTATCCCCATTTTTAAAGGAAAACTTTTCCATTTTAGGGCTAAGTTCTATAAGGTCTAAAATAATAATGAAGAGAATATAAATTGGTGAACCTAAGTCTTTGGCCCTACATCTGTTTCACCAATTACAGCAGAAAACAATGAGTGGAGGCTGATTGCTTGAGAAGATCCTCAGCCTGGCTCACTGCCTTATTGTCCTGTTAAAGACAATAATAACAATGACAATAATAATTTCTCTGTTTGTATTTCTATTGCATAATTATTCACTTCTTTCTTTTAATCCTACACATTTTTTTGTGCTTTGAGCCAGTCTAGAGCTTGTTCCCTTCTCTCACAATTAGACTGAGGTTGGGGAATAAAAATGGAAGGGATGTTTGCAGCTTTTTAATTGTTCTGTTAAAGAATGAGTGAATGTAAGTACAAGAGTGAAAAATTTGCCTGGAATGTGAGTGGTGCATAGATACCTTCTTTGCAAGAAGGGATTAAAATCCCTCTTGAGAAGAGGGATTTACTTTCTATGGCTTCTTGTTCTCTGAATTGTACTGGATTATACAGAGGGATTTAATGGTTGCAAAATATAGTAATAGGCTATAAGGCAGCCAGGTTTCCAAGTAAAATGCTGAAAGCTGAGCAGAAGAAAACTGGACCTAGGGTTTTATTTTCAGTACCTTAGTGTATCCTTCCTCTAAATCCTTTCCCAGCATGTTATATGAGCTTACTGACCTATCCTTCAATACTTAGGAGTATGTTTGTTATCATCTTCCCCTGCCTTGCTGTGCAGTTTGCAACATTGAGCGCTTGATGTTGCGCAGACTCATTAGGGACAACAGCCATTTTCAAACATTGCTCTGGGAAGACGGCTGAGGGGTTAACTGCTGAAGCATAGCAATGAAACAGCCATGAGGAGATAAAAAGGTCTCAAGGGAGGCAAGTTTCCAACAGAAGGAACTCAGCCTGTTTAGGGAAAATGGTATGATGTTGTTGGCTGCCATGCTTTGAGCAGACAGTCTAGACCAGCACTACAGAGGCACAGAATTGGCCTCCTACTCTCACACTGGAGGTAGGTTGACCCCAGCTGAGTGCCAGGCACCCAGCAAAGCCACTCTCTCTCTTCCCTCCTCAACTAGATAGGGAAGAGAAAATATAATGAAAGGCTTATGAATTGAGATGAGGGCAGGGAAAGATCACAAATTGTCATGAGCAAATCATGCTGAGCTTGAGGAAATTAATTGAATTTGTTCCCAATCAAAATTGGAATAGAATAAGGAGAAGTAAAACTAATCTTAAACCCACTTTTCTCTCATTTCTCCCTCCTTCCAGGCTTAACATTTTCCCTGATTCTCTGTTTCTTTCCCCCTTTTCTCCTTCAGTGACACAGGGGGATGAGAACGGGGGTTGCGGTCAGTTCACCACGGGTTTTTTCTGCTGCTTCTTCCTCCTTAGGGAAAGAAGTCCTTTCCCTGCTCAAAAATGGGGCCAATCCCATGAGAGACAGTCCTCCACAAACTTCTCTAATGTGAGTCCTTCCCATGGGCTACAGTTCTTCACAAACTGCTTCAACATGGGGCCCAACAGGATTACGAGTCCTACCAGCAAACCTGTTCCAGCGTGGGCTCCTTTCTCCATGGGTCCAAAGACTGCCAGGAGCCTCCTCTAGTGTGGGTTTCCCACAGGGTCACAGCTTTCTTGTGGACATCCATCTGCTTCAGCATGGGTCTCTTCCACAGACTGCAGGTGGATCTCTGCACCTCAAAGGTCTCCAAGGGCTGACCTTGAGGCGGGGACAGCCTGGCAGTTTCCCTACCCATGGTCTTCATCACAGCCTGCAGCGGAATCTCTGCTCCAGCTCCATGTGCTCCATCTTCACTGACTTTGGTGTCTGCAGAGTTGTTTCTCTTACAAATTCTCTTCTCTGGCCACAATTACTTCTGCACAATAACATTTTTTCCTTCATAAATAAGTTATCACAGAGGGTCTACTACCTTTGCTGATTGGCCTTGGCCTTGGCCAGTGAAGGTTCTGTTTTGAAGCCAGCTGGAATTGGCTCTGTTGGGCATAGAGGAAGCTTCTAGCACCTTCTCATGGAAACCGCTTGTCACCTTCCCACCCCCTACCAGAACCTTGCCATGCAAACCCAGTGCAGCAGTTTATGGACTGAGGTTGTTCACGTGTCAAAAGCCATCCTTAACATTTGTCACTTCTGCATTAGAGTAGAAAGAGCTCTTCAACAGTCACATACAACACAGCCTTAGGATGTGTTGGTCATCTGCAGCTCCCACTAGAACCAAAGAAGCAGATCCTCATATCACTCTGCATTTTGTTTCTAAGCAAAGAAGAGTTTGGTGATTTCAGAGGGCAGATATCTAAAACTTCTCCTTTGGACTTGAGTCAGTGGTAAACAGTTCTATTTTGCCACTTTGCCTATGATGAAAGTCCTTTAAGCTTTTAATGGAAGACAGGATGTAAGATTTCTGTGTGACTACTACCACAGGCACTGGGAAAAGAAAATTATTTTTGTTTATTTAAATACCTTAATTTTCAGTCTAACATTTCTCTATTGCACTCAGAGCCAAGATTCATTTACAGTATTAAAGCACTTCATTATGTTTTTTCTTTTTGTAGGAATGAAGAGAATTTATGGAATGACTTGAGGTTTTACAATTTTTTTTTATACTAAAACCAACAAATTATTCAGAAAGGAGGATTTATTATAAAAATTCCCACTAGAGAAAAAAACTTATTGGAGTTTAAGTATCAGCTAATTTTGCTCGAGACTTTGGATTGTCTTTTATTTGTCCTGAAATTATTTTTTCTTATAGGTGCTGAAAAATCCCCTAGTACTTTATTTGGCACAAGAAAAATCCCTCTATGCAATCCTCCAAACCCATTCTCAAAACTCAGAGCCTTAAATGGGTCTATGCCATCTGTTCTGCTTCACTTTGGCAGCTCTGACTTGACATCTGGCAGTTGCAGAGCTAAGTGTGAGCTTGTAATTAGAATTGGACAGAGATCTCAAGTTCCTTTTTTAAAATAAAACTTCCCTGTAGTATGTGATGTTGCAGAGATGCTATCTGAATACTGGTATTCAACATGCTTGTATATTTTTGATGAGTCATCTAGAGTGTGTAGAAAGAAGCAGCTTTATAGTAATGACTTTTGATTTACTTCTTTCAGTCCTAATTAGAGCATGTCTTAATGATGACACTGGAGTAATTTTTGTTAGCTTTGTAATTTTTCAGGCAATATGACTTCTTTCATGGGGAGGGTTCTCAGCTAAGGGATAGCAGGATTAATCCCTGAGGAGGGACTGTGTTCATTTGTGGTACATAAAATGGTTGACAGCCTCTAGAGGGCAAACCACAAAGAATTTGGAGATTGCCAGTGTTATGAACTGTGAAATTAAACCCAGTTGCCAATGGAGAAGGGAGGGGAGAGAAAAATAAGGACAGGCAGCAATTGATTCAAAGATGAAATTAACTGGTAAGAGGATAAGCAATGAGAAGGTATATGTAAGAGAGACTTGAGAACCAGTTAAGGAGTTCTTAATTTCTTCTTTTTTCTATAGCTATCACTCTTTCTTCACTCAGGATTTCTTTTCTGAACACTTTCAGATGTGCTCTTTTCATTCATTTGCCCTTGTTTTACTTTGCTCCAGTAGTGGAAATCATCTGGGCAATATATCTTTACTTCAGGGAAGAGACAGCAATTTGGCTTTTTGCTTCAGTTAACAGCTTGAGCTTGGTTCTGCAGGGGATCTTGAAAGTGAACCTGAGCAGCTGAATTTGACTAAGAACCTAGATTAATGTGCTTCTGCTGCCATTTAAACCCATGCTGTTTAAGAAGGTTAATAATTTCTAAGAAATTCTCCCCACTGCCTCATCCCTCACTCCTCATGTCCCTGTTCTCCTCTTCAGTCAGTGACACTGAATTAGTGTCCTCTTAAAGGCAAGAAGACCATGTTTATTTTCCTCTGATTTTTCATGATGTTACTTTTATGAAAATGGTTTGCTTTTTTTTTTTTTTTTGGTAACAGCTTTTAATCTAATATAGACTTGGATTTGGTTATATCTATTACAGTCTGTTTTCCTGTATGTTCCTTATGCAGCTCTAAATTTGAAAGAGAGCCATCATCTTGACATTTTATTTGGCCTAGATTTTGAATAAATGCAATTAGGCTTTGTCACGCCTTTTTAGACAGTCAACACAAAGTTATTTCTTTTCTCTTTGATATAAATAGCTCTTTTAGATGGGTTCTCTTTTAATTACTCTTGAAGATGTTAATATTTTTATAAGGCTGTAAATGTCAAGTCTGAATGAGTCAGACCAAAATATTAGAAAGCAAACTATCTCCAAATGTTCTCACTCTGTCCTTGTACATGCTGAGGTCTCTTACAGCATTGAAGACAGGGAGATCTGAAGTTGCCTGGCGCCTTTGAACACAATCCCTTACCAAACTGGCTGCATTGACACCAAGTATGCCTGATCTCCATACAAAAGATGCTATGACAATTTTTTTTTTAAGAATTAAGTATCTTATAATTGATGTTTTCATTTTTGAAACACAGAGCCAAAGCCAGGTTGCATTTCATGTATTCATCCCACATAATCTTTTTGGAGATAAAAATTAAATTAGCAAGAACTACCTGAACGGAGAGGTGCCTGCATAGAGAGGGGTCAGTGGGAAGTACATGAAAAGAAAACTACGGAGCTGTAGAAGTGTGCTTAGATATGTGTACCAATAATAGCTCTCTTCAATAATTTCTTCTCCCTCCCATCTCTTCCTTGAGTTGCACTGTGGTATGTTAATCAGAATTCATTTTTACTGGGAAAACAGGTGCAGCCAACTGTGGTAAGTGGAGAAAAGAAGTGGAGTAAGGGTCTGATTTTATGAACCTTCTTAGTTTTCAATGCTTCAGTATTTACAGTATTACAGTCAGGAGGCAACCTAAACTTTTCACAAAATCTTTAATTCTTCTTTCATCCATCTCATTTTTTTTTCCAAGGACCAAGAATCTTGAGACTGGTCTCCTCTTTCTCCTGTCACCTGACTCTCATGCTCTGCTTGGATATCTATAGGGAGAAAACCTACAGAGCCATTCTTCTTCCCTAAGCACATGATGATGAAATCAATACTAACTCTTTCTTAGCTTCTCTAGAACAATTCTAGTGATTCTGGTTTGCTATGGAGAAAGGGCTTCAGCCTTATAAATTGCTGTGCAGTCATCTTTGTTGCTTTTCCTCAAGACTTTCATTTTGGTTTAGCAGGAAGTGAAAGGCTGGGTAGGTGGAATTAAGCTGGGGTTCCTTGCTCAGTAAGGGAAAATAGTATTTCCTTCCATTTACATCTGTCCTTCCACGCATCCCTGAAATATTTTTTCATCTAACTGATAACTTCAGAAGGTTGAGCTCATGCAAAGCAGGGCAAAGTGAAGTAGAGAAATCCAGATTAGTCTTAACCAAATTTATTTTGTGGGTACATGACTATTCATATCAGAGTTTAGATTTCAGCATTAACTTCCTCTCACTTGCTTCTGCTGTGGCTGCTCCCCTTCCATAAGTCTAGCATACTGAGATATCTGGCTGGAGTTGTCTCTACCCTTTGGGCCTGTGCTGATGACTTCATTGTCTTGTCAGCTGCAGTCTTTGCACAGATTTCTGATCAGAAATCTTGTTAATATCTGTGCACCAGCACCTTTAACTTGCTTGTGTGACAGAGGTTTTTGTGGCCCAACCTCTGTAGTAGGGTGGTAAGAAATTGGTCTGTGGGTTTAATGTGTTGACTGTTTTTCTAATATTCATGTGCCCATATTGAAAGAATAAATTGTTTGCCTTCTCCATGTTTCCTATGCAATTGTGCTTGTCTTTTGTTTTACCATTTTACAATGCCAGCTCAGGTTTAGTATGCTGTTCACGGTACCTCTTGCCAAACATTATTTTTCAGGTGACAGCCATTCGATAGCTTTGCTTCACGCTGTAGCTTTTGCAGGTGTTCTAATATTCTGTCCAAGGTGACTCATGTTATATTACAAATTGTCTTTCTCACTTTAGTATCCAAAGCATTTGCAGTTATTCTTTCCTTTTAGTAGACCTGGTGTTGTGACTTACATTCTAATCCATGAGTTCTTTTTTTTATCAACATTAGTAAATTACAAGTTTTTCCAGAACCATGGGTACCTCCCACCAGTGCAGGTTAAATACTCAGCCTCAGCTTACTGCTTAATTTTTTGTCAGTCCTTCTGTATGTATCTTTTATGAAGATAATTTAATTAAGTTGTTTTGACTAGGAGATTCAGGACATAGTAAATGTAGTTCAAAATGGTGATGTTTGTCACTTCAAATTATTATGCTAGGTTTTAAAAGAAAGAAAGATAATCCTTCTTCGGAGTAACAAGTCTGAATGTGAAAGGGAATCATAGAAAACTTCTAAAACGTTTGAATGAACATTCTTTATACAGCTGCTGAAAGATGCAGTAAAGGGAACGGGGTTGGTGGAAAAATTAGAGCTCACCTCACATTGTTAAACTGTTTGGGCACTCTGAGCCATTAGATGAAGACAAACTCCAGGAAATACTGGGATGATGGGCAAGATACCACTAACATTCAACAGAGCAGAGGTGATACCAGAAAACTTCTCTTCATATTGTTCAGCACTTCCCGATATACTCTCCATTTTCAGTTGTTTCTATTTCTAGCTCAGAATATGCCTTCTGACTGAAAGTATTCAACATCTATTTCTTGTCTCAGCTTGAATTTTGAAAATTTTGGATTCAAAGCTTTCTGCATGGAAAAACAAATTAGGTGGCAGAAGTAAAAATAGTATTTGTCATGTTGAAAGTGCCTGTTGTCTGTTTGATTTGATATTTTTTGGTTTAACTACTTTGGTACCTTGCCTTATGTATATATATATTACATTTCATTAGGCCTCATGTTTATTACTGTAAGGTCTTGGCAGTCAGCCCTCCCCTTTTATAGGCTGAATTATACATTTCATCAGCAAACTGCCTCACATGAAGGTTCATCTTCTTTTCCAGTTTTTTTATGTATATGTAAGAGAGGAAATGGGTTCAGTGAAGATCCCTGTGAAATTCCATTTATGACTAATGAAAAAACCTGACTATTTCTGTCTCATTTTCTTATTTCTAAGGAACTTTACTGACCACTATTCTTTGTGAGACTCTGACATAAATGTTCCCTATACTTGTGAGTGCATTTGTTTTGTGAGTGCTTGAATTGGAAACAAGCTTGAAGACATTGTTGCTATTGTTATTTAGTGGGGGGCAGCCACCCTTTCATTATAAGTAGTTGTATATCTACATTTGAATCTTAATTATTCTTTTGAATCACATCAATCCTGAAAACAAGCTGAAGAATGCTACTAACATATTGAGGTATAAGACAAAGGACAAAAGCAGCTGCTTTTGAACAGTTCTCAGCTTCTGTCCTGTAGAACAGACTATTTTTTTGTAGTGCTAATTCTTAAACAAGATCAGTGATAGTTAATGGAGGTTCAAATATCTTTTCAGACTACTGTATCTATCCAGTTATCTTTTTCATTCTTGTAGTCTCATAAAAAATTATTAATTTGTTTGATGAGACCTATATTCTGTAAAATTATTTTGGCTGTCATAAATTATTATTCTGTATTTATTAATTGAATTTCATATCAACATGTCTGTTTTTTTCCCCTAGGTTTTTGGCAGGCTACCAAGCCTATAATTACCTGCCATTACTCTTGTTGAGTATCAGCAGAGCACCGGCATCCTTTCAGGCTTCTTGAATGTTCCTGCAATTCTGAAACCAGCAATATGCTCATCCAGAAGTTTTGAGGTGTAAATTACCAAGGGCTCAATTTTAAAAATGTCTAAACTTCACAGGACTGTTTGAAGTTTCTTATTACTAGTGCACTGTAAGTCAGCTTTAAATCTCTTCACAGAAAGACAGAACATTCTGAGCTGAAAAGGACCCACAAGGATCTTTGAAGTCCAACTCCTGGCCCTGCACAGGACACACCAAGAGTAACACCTATGTGCCTAAGAGTATTGTCCAAATGCTTCTTTAACTCTGTCAAGTGCTGTGACCACTTACTTCTCTGGGGAGCTTTTCTAGCACCCAACCACCCTTTGGGTGAAGAATCTCTTCCCAATATTCAACTTAAACCTTGGGTCGTGTCGCTGGTGAGCGCAGAGAAGAGATCAGTGCCTTCCCTCCCAAGGCAGTTGTAGACTGCAATGAGGCCTCTCCTCACTCTTCTTCAGGCTGCACAGACCAAGTGACACCAGCCAGTCCTCATACAGCTTTCCCTCTAGGCCCTTTTTCATTGCCCCCCTTTGACACTCTCTAATAACTTAATATCCTTTTTACATTGCAGTGACTGACACTGCCCCCAGCACTCGAGGTGAGGCTGACCCAGTGCAGAGCAGAGCAGGACAATCCCCTCCCTTGCCTGGCTGGCCATGCTGTGCCTGATGCACCCCAGGACAACGCTGGCCCTGCTGGCTGCCAGGGCACTGCTGGCTCAGGTTCACCTTGTCACTGAACAGGACCCACAGCTCCCTTTCCACAACATTGTTTTTCAGTATCTCATTCCCCAGTTTGTATGTACATCCACGATCTTCTTTGGAATACCTAATTATGTGTTCTTTTTAGGCACATATCATAAAGCTAAGAAACAATTTTCAACATTATAGTGAATATCAAAATCCAATGGTGAGACTATACCACTATACCACTATTAGCACTATTACATTTTGCTGTAAGTATACTTTAAAAGATTTCATTCTCATTTGCTTTACCTTTACTACTTATGAGTTTTCCCAGACATTAACTTCCCTAAACATTTTACTCCTTTTTCATTTGGTATATCAATATATATATATATATATATAATTTAAAATATTTTTAATACCTTATCTTCTTTGAATATCTCCTTTTAGCAGCTACTTACACATAGTCATAGCTTTGCTTGATTCTTCTTCTTCAAAATAATGGTCTTCAGATTTAGAAAATTAGCTCTCTTGAAGAATATATTTTACATTGGAATGGAGATCTGTCATTTTTTAAGAAATTTAGGTCATGTTGTAGTTATTGATTCTTAGATATCCACAAATTGTTGTCCAGCAATTATTCTTTATATATTGTGTGATTCTGTATTTGCATCATCACTGGTGAAATGCAATTTGCATTAGAAAATTATCATCTGTATTATTTAGTTAAAACAGTTTCAGATTTTGAATTCGGTAATGGAATATGCTTAAATTAGTGATGCAAAATAGTTTTCCTATAAAAAACACAGGCTGGAGAAACTTGGGTTTTATGAATCCTTGTCAGATTTTGATGTAACAAACTGAACATAATTTTTAATTATGCCTAAAAGGTTTTTTATTGTGTTTTGAAAATATGATTTGTATGCTTTATTGTCCTCAATTAAAATTGTGTGAAAGCAACTATGTATAACTGTTCTTGGAGGATGTCACAAAGGGGAAAACTATGTAAATATCATAGGAGACATTATGTTAAAAGTATATTAAAAGGATTTGTTAATTTGTGCATGGTTACCATAGCAACCAGATGCATGTTTGAAGCTTTTAAATTCACTTAGACACTGAGGTGTGCCATGTTCATTGTTTGTGACCTCTGCCTGTTGCCTCATCCCAGGTCCAACTCAACTGCTGTTGTGAGCCTGTGAGGTCGAGAGAAGTGAGGGTGACAAGAGATTACTGCCAACTCACTGAGAGATGGTGCTGGCATTCTGCATGGACAACAGTTTCTAAGGCATTGTCCATACAGGTGGGTTTATTGAAGCATGGCATGTCTCTGGTGTGCTGTCAAACATTCCCATTCTTCAATGCTTTCATGACTCCAACCACTGTAATATGCTTCACGTCTTAATTATGTACAAAGTGAAACCATGAAATAAGCTATAATTTAATCTTAGTTTTTTTATGTAATTGAAGCAAAATTTGTAATGGCGGAGTCTAAAAATTATGTAGGCAGAGTGAGTTGCCCATTTCTAATAAGCTTTATTGGTTCAGATGGGATATTCTAAAAGGAAAGTTATTTGTCATAAAGAATCCACTAAAATTACTAAACTTAATAGATCTTGCAAATAATTATAGATTGCATTAGTATGAAATATATCCTCTATATAAAATACCTTCAAAACAAGTAATTAAATTCTGCTTCTTCTGTAATTCTGCTTCAAAAGTGCCTGCTTTTGGTCCTTTTTCCCTCTATGGAATTGTTATTATTTGTCACTGGAGTCCTCTGCTTAATACAAAGTGAATATTAGATTGAATTAAAATACTTGCATGGTGAAGGAGATATTCAAGACTCTATGAAATGTTTATTAATACCTAAGAATAGGCAACAACCTTGAGTACTTTTTGTCCTCTGAACTATTGTCCAGAGAAATCATCAATGTAAGGATAACAAACACTGCTGATTTTGTCTAGATCTCCTCCACAGATCTGGTTTAAACAGAAAGACCAAAGCCAAAAATAGAAAAAGAATGGTGATAGGCTTAAAGAAAAGGCCACTTTTCAGCTGAAACCTGGCCAAGATAAGAATCTCTCTGGAGTTACTTACATAAACTTCATTTGTAGTAGCAGCTTTAGAAAACAGAGCCATATGCACAGATTTTGCTACAATTTTTTTCTCATATAATTGATTTTAAATTAACATGAAAATAATAAAAATAGCTTCTTAGATAACAATAACATTTTTCTTGACTATCACTTTTTGTGCTCTGGATGGAAAATACAAAGTTTTGGCAGTGTGCACTGAATCCCAGGGACTGATTTAAGAAGAGAACCCAGGAATGGTAAAAGCCTAATGAAGCCTAATTCCTATGTGAGTGAGCTTATGGAGAAAAGTAAACATTTCAGTATCTTTGAAAGATATGTTACATGCCACAGGCCAAATTGCAGTAGAATTTGGATTATTCCACAAAGCTTTGCTGTCTGTAAAGTCTGTTTCCTCCTCAGATTTAAAGCAAACAATAAAAAATATATTGTATCTTAAAAACATGGATGAATAAAACAAATACTAAAAGGGATGTAATATATCCTCCTTTTCCTCCTCCTCCCCCACTTTATATCTTCTATATTGAATCCACATTTTCTTCCCCAAAATGTCACCCATCTGCTGGGTTTGGAAAACCTTCCTGAATTCAAGAGCTCTGGATTGCACAAGAAAGTAATGTAATAAACTTGAGCCCCTTCTGGTAAGTGTGGGAAAGCTGGTGAAGCCCACAAGTATTTCCTTACAAGTCAGAAAATTTTTACTAAATTATAGTCATGCTTTTTTTTTTTCTTTTTTACTTTATAATTTTACTAAATTATAGCTATTTGTTAACACAAATAGCAAAGAATCATAAAGTTAGAGAAAATGGCAGGAGCAGAGCAGGTGCCTGTAGGTAACAAATACAGCAGGTCCTTTTTCAATAGTTTTGTCAGAAATCCACCCAGTTTTTTCTCATGGCACGGCAGATGAACCCCACAGAAAACACTCCCTCAGCTTCATGTCCTTCTCTCTGGGACCAAAGGGTAGGAGCAGATATTGTTCCTCAGCGTCTGTCACCTGGTGTGAAGGAAGTTTTATCTCAGTCTCATAAAAAGGGGCAAATATTTGTCATTACAGCCATGGCAAAATAGGGTAGATATTGCTCTGATTTTGCCCTGGCCTTTGGCAGAAGGGGAGCATGCTACCCCTCTAGATCTGTTCTTCCTCCCTGCATGAAGCTGATACCATTAATTAATCCCAGGAGGGTGGAGGCACACACAAGTCTTCTTGGTGAAGGGAGAATCCACCAAAGACCAAGAAGCAATCTGTTTCTGTAATCATCTACCTATTGCAAACACTGGAGCAGTGCTTGCAGCAAAGCCTTGCTGTGATGCCTGGCTATTAACACCTTTCAATATCCCCCATATGGCATCATAAACTATGAGGACAGATCATCATGTTCTACATATACTACTATTCTTCATATTCTACTGCCCTGGAAAGTTTGCTTTTGGCACAAATCTTGATCTCTCTTTCCTTAGTTAAATCAAGGATGTTTAGATGGCAGCTGCTTCCACCTATCAAAAATTACCCCACAAGTATACCTAGGGAAAGCCTGGGATTACCCATGCTGCCAAACCCTGGCATGAAAGATGTTGGATTATTGTTCTTATCGTAAAAGAACCTGCCTAAGCTTCTCCAGGCAATTTTTAAAAACATTTCAATCAGCCTCCTGCTTTAAATTGCCCTCCAGTTCTATACAGGGATCTGAAGGAGCTTAATGCAAGGAAATATTGAAACTTACTGCATCCCATTGTTGGGTAATTATAAAATGATTTTCACTGGTAGTCCTGACTTCAAAAACCATTCTCATTATATAACTGGTGTCACAGAAATAGGGCTTTGTAATCATGCTGACCTTTTCCTCCCAGATAAATTAGTACTTTATATTATTGAGTTGGGCATACAGAATCCTTTGAGCTTTTATTTTTTTTCTTGTTTTTTTAAGCTGGCCTTTTGAATTCTCTTTATTTGAGTGAAATAAGCTGAAAAAGGAATATTTTAATTTGAATATTCTGATGCAATTTTCATTAAAGCTCTATTCTTGGAGGCATTACCTTAAAAAGGGTTGTAAACATTGTAAACATGGCTCAGAATTAGCATAACTGAAGTGGGAGTAATTTTTCATTTTTATCACTCTCTGCCATGCTTCACTTACCTACTTAGTGCAGTCTGTTCTGTGCAGCCTTGATAGATGAAGCAGCATACTTGTAAATAACAGATATATTTGTATTGCTAGATCATCAGGAAAGAAACACATCATTGCCACAGCCATGTATCCATAGCAGCTGTAATACTCTCAGATCAGTTTTGCAGTTTTATATTTTTACAACATGATGGAAAATAACAGGGCTACAAACTTACATTGAAGTTAAGTTTACAGTCAACATTTCTGCTTTTTTAATGGTCTCTATTAAAACTCTTTTCATGTTCTTCACAACGAAGGGGGAAACCTTGGTTAGGACAGAGTTTAAATTCAGCTCTTAACTTTGTCTTTCAGGCTCTTCAAGATGCACTTGCATGTCAGTGTCCTCTGTCACTTTCCTAACCCAGTTAGAGAGAAATCTAGAGGTCACTCCACCAGAAAAAGTCAAGATTTTAAGGCAGTGTGGATAATTGTAGTTATGGTTTACTAAAATGCAGAATTCTACACTGCACTCTGAAATATCAGAGCTACCTTTCAGGGATATTAAACTTGTTGGCTGCTAAAAATGCAAAACTGTTGATTGAAACATTGACCTGTCAAGCAATTCTTAAGTGACTGCAAAATATTATAAAAAAATTTAACTTTCTCTAAGTTATAAATTAGGAGGTGAAAAACCACAAGACTAATGTTAATATTGGAACATTCATATGTGCAATTTCATATTTAACAAATTTCTAACTGAGGAAGCTGACTGAGAGAAGGAAAAATAAACTTTTTCCAGTGTGAAAGAATACTTGTATTGCTCATTTTTCCAAAACACAACTTTTGGGGATTAAGAGTAAAAAATCAGATTTTTCTTGTAGTTCACAGGCAGCAGATTTTGAAATCTTCAAAGTCTTTTGATAATTTAATGGAATCATCAACTGAAATTTGTAAGCAAGTTTTGCTCTGTGTACCTGCAAACTAGTGGCCATTTTTCAGCTTAGAAAAGAAGGAAAATCTAAATTCTCCATTTCCAATCATGAAGTTCTTTGTTCTTTTTGAATGAGTTAGGAAAGATCGTCACAAAGATAACTTTTCTTCAGAAGAGGACAATGATATGCAAGATGCAATTTCAGTGGACATTTTGTACTTCCATACCGTTGGATTTTCTGTCTTCAGAGGGAGTTTATTACTACTCATTCATTAGAGGTCTATAAGAGGTCTGCCTGTTGGTATTTGTCCCCTTCATTTGAGGTCAAATCCTTTTCCAGATCAAAGGTTGTGGATAAGAATGATTTGATTATTTGATTCTACAGAGCAGTAGGTGTAGTCAGAGACTTCAGAGATTTTGGTTTCAGCAGTAAAAAGTGTGAAATTTGCATTTCATTATCAGATTTCAACAAGAGATCTCTGGATAAAAAGGTCAATTTGTTGATCTCAAGGTGTGTCCAATTTATGTCTGGATCAAAAGCTTAGTTTGAGGTGAATCTGCTCATTCCTGATTTCTGCTTTGGTTTGCATTTTGAAGCAGTTCTAGTCAATCTTTTCACTATCCTTTTTGGCTTTCTTTTGGATGAAGCTAATCTGGAAGATGTGGTCAAGGTGCAGGTTCAGATGCAAATTGTCATTCAGTAAGGCCAAGCTAGAGTTATCCCAAAGTTTCAAAAGCAAATCCCACCACTGCTGGAATAAGTATCATGTGGACATTAAATCCTTATCACCAACTATTTGGCTTTACAGGTCTCCTCTGACTTGTCTGCATGAGTTTCTAGCTGGATGTATCCCTCTTGAGACTGTGCTGAATGAACAGTGCTGGCACTATTGAAAGTAATATCTTGACAATCCAGTCATATCTTATTACAAGCAGATTCCAGAGCAATGTGTACTTGCAAAAATTTAATTGCAGACTTGTATTAATATACAGTTGTATTTGCACTGTAATATAAAAGCAATGAAGAATGCATGTGGTTGGTATTTTATTATTTAAAAGGAGTATGGTAATATAGTCATTAATATATTTTTATGCATCATTCATTGTAGAAATTTAAATTAGTAGTTCACAATGATGATGAGTTTTCAGGTAACATTTCTTATTAAAAATGGAGTATCTGAAAGTTTTAGGTTCATAAAGGGTTTATAATTAAGCCATGAAAATTAATTTAGCCATGTAAAACGGATTGCTAATTAGTTTGCTAATAGGGCTGTCACTTCCAAACTCATTGCAGAAGGTGAATATTAGGTTAGTTCTGTCTCTTGAGGTTTCAGGGAAGTTTATGACATTCCTTATAAAAGGTATTACTGTCCACATTTTTCTTGTGAAGAGAACTTGTCTTGCCAAACATTTAAGGAATATTATTGAGAATAATGATGATTTCTATTCTGCTTTGTCTGCTTTTTGGAATAATTTCCTGGGTAATTTATGCCTTTTTTTTCCCCCTGTGTGGCACTGATAACCACAAATATTACAACAAAATGGAAGTGACAGAAAATCCCGTCTAAATGCTGGAATGACCTTACTATACCCCAAGCTTGGAGTATACCAAATACCTCCTAAAAGAAGATGAATTGAGTCTCTTTCGAAAAGTCTATTCAAGAAATTAAATTGTCTTTATTGCAGTGATATTTTTTATAAATATTATGCCAGCAATACTAAATCCTGAAACATACAGTGAATCTTAATTCATGTCTGTTCTGCACAGAGGTCAGAGTGTATACCAGTGTACCAGTATTTTTCTGTGCATCCCACCTACAACTAAACACTTCAAAGTGACAAAGATGGGGTTTTTTTTGGGGGAAAAGGCTTCCCTTTTCCCCTCTTAGCTGTAGAATCTCTCTCTGGTGGCATTGATGTGGTGGTGTTATTTCTGTCACCTCTTTGACTGAACAGAGCTAAGGCAACTGACAGTTCAAAGATTTCTGATTGATCATCCAGGTTTCTTCAGACACCATCTGGCACTGTGCTACTCTTAGGTGAATTTGAATTAATTAAATCTGCCACCGTAGCCACTAGAAATTCTGAAAGAACTATAATTAAAACGTAAGCTCTAAAAACCCTAGTTATAGAACAAGAGTTTTTAACTTCAGTTTGTCACACAAATTGGCTTAATCCAATCTTGGGCTATGAGGTGAACTCAAAGTCCGTGTTGTTCCAATATGATGAGAAGCAATATACTTGGGAGAAAAATACATCTAAAAGATGTATTTGCTTTGTTTTAATACAAATGGAATTTTTTTTTGCCTTGTAATTTTGTCAGTTTTGTTAAATATATAATCTATGACCAGTCAAGTGTCATTCCTGGAGTTTCCATAAAGGGTTTCAACCTCATCTTAAGTTGGTTAGTATAAAAAAAAATGAGGCATAAATATATATACTGTATAAAGGGTGTTCCTGGAGTGAAATATGAGATTCTCCAAAGCAAGGAGTCATTCTGTATTAAGAACTGTATTAAGGAAAAAAAAAGGAGGATTGGATTCGTGTTGGAATTGTTTGGCGGACTGGCTTTAACAACAGAATTTCAAATGATGGCACAGATGAGAACTTTTCTAACCAAACATATGCAACTCCGTCTTATTCATCCCTTCATGGTTGATCTACTGATGTCCATACACCACTGTTTGTGTCATAAGCAGGCCTGGTGGCAGAATGAGAAAATAATCAATGTCAGCTCTCTTGTTTCTGTACCTGCTGTCACTGGCAGCATACTCATGGTGTTTTTATTTTTGTCATGGCTGTTTTAAAATGGGAGAGAAGAAATTCCTTAAGCAATAAAAGGAGAAATTTTTAATTGATCCATTTTCAACAAATAAAATACATTTATTCAATGTAAATCAGACACTTCAGGTTCTGTAGAAGTCTTGGTACAAATGCATTAACTTCATAGGGATTAATAAATGCAAGGAGTAAAAAGCCTGAAAGTATTTTTAACCTACTTTCTGAAGCTACACCAGCTTACTAATTTTGGATTCGTTCCATAAGGGAAACATTACCATTTTAGAAATTGATTTTTTCTTTCTGCCTTTTTCTTAAAAATATTATTGCTTTTAAAAATGCTTTCCCAAAGATTTCTGCAGTCCTCAAAAAAGGCCCTTGAATTCTTTATTGGTTTCTGGAGAAAAAAGCCTGAGAAGTAGAAATTTCCTTCAATCTTTCTGTTAATAATTAATACAATTAAGCACAATGACATGCAGAGATGTAGAGTCATGGATTCAGTGAGCAAAAATTACCATAAAGTTCACTTACAAATGAAATGTAGGTCTCCAATACTCTGGTTTTCAAGGATTATTCTGGAAACAACCAGAGAAAAGGAGTGCATTAACAATTCCAGTATGAGTTGAAATAGAACGAAGATTGTGGTTGTTTTTTTAAGAATGCCAAATTTTGGATGGAAGTTTGTTAAAGTGCATTGGATAGGATTGCTTATTTTGTAATTTGGCCAAAATTATTGAAAAAGAGAGTGTAGAAAAATATGTTAATGAAAGATTTAATATCCCTTCAACTCACTTTGAAGAAGATGTCTCCAGTAGGCAGATCTCAGACTATTCAGTGACAATAAGACAGCTGTGTTTTAAAGTCATTGACATTCAAGGTGGAGCCTTAATGCCTTTTATTTTCTGATCTACTAAATAAATTATATAGAATACTAAGGCAAACAAATTCAGGTTTGCTAAAATTCTTCAAAAGCTTCAATTAGCTGTTAGCATAGATCTGCTTTTAATTTATTGATTTAGAAAACTTTACAAGTGTAAAGAAACATAACAGATTAGTAAAAATATGGTAACAGCAGATTAAGCTGATGTATCAGGAAAAAAATTGTTAAAAATGAATGAGAATTCTAAAACATTCTAAATTATTACCAGTAATCTGATGTAGTTTATATTCTTTCTGGAGTATCTATTTTTAGCTGATACCTGCTAATAATGTACTTTTGTGATAAGAAGATTAAAAACAAAGTATTTATTACCCACCAAAATGAGGATTGCATATTAAACATATTATGCAATTTATGTATACAAAATCTAATTTACATGTACACTATTTTCCTTTATGCCTTGCTATAGTTGAAAAAGTGACTTCCACAACACTTTTTGCAACATTCCCAATTTTTAAATTAAAGGACACTATATCTAGAAAGCAAACATATTTATTTTCTGGGAGAGGGACTTTCTGCATGCTCTGCATTTGACACAGATGGCTCTTATTTTGAATCTCACTTTCCAAAGCTGTATTTTAATAACTAAAGTAGCTTCCTGCATAAAGTGGGGGGAATATGTGATTACAAAGGGGTAAGGAATGGAAAAACTGTGGGGTGTGGAAAGCAGAAAGGTTTCCTCTGTGTTATGCCCTTTGATTTTTTTTTTTTTTGGTACCTGCTTTTACTTTCCATCATTGCTTTGCTTGAAGGTGCTGGGTATTCATAATCTTTTTGCACTTCCTTGCTTCATATTCCTTGCTTCTATACATCCTTACACCTAAGAGAAATCAGCAGCCATATGGCATCTTGAGTGTTTTTTCTGTGTTTTGTTTTACACAGAAATAATTAGTCATCAGCAGGTTCTCCTGCTCTGAGGTAATTGCCCTCATTATGTCTGTGATTTCCATAGTCAAGCATGAACACACCTCTAGTTAGCTCTTTTACCTCCAGCTCTAAGCCTTTTGTCCTTCAACAGAGTGCCCAAAAACCTCCGATGGCTTTCTTGGGTCACCATCAGTGATTCTCTTGCCACAGACACAAACAAACACCTGTGTACCAGCCTTTGTAACCCGCACCACAGGTGCCTGTGCTTCCATACAACCTCTGCGGTGTTTCTGTTGTAGTCAGTTATTCCTATTAACCTCCAAAAAGGAGTTTAATTGTTGCTGATATCTGTGCTAAGTGAAAAGTAGCTGTCTTACCTATACCTTCATTGAGGTTTCATCTAATCCCAAAGTAACAGTTTCTTCTAGGGGTAGAAAACCTAATGTGAAAAATATCAAAGTATTAGGCATAATACTGAAATTAAGTATGTCATACAGAGAATTCAATTTTTATATTCCACAGCAAGTCAAAATATTTTCTATTTTAAGACCTTGGATGAAGAGCCTTGCTGAAGACCCAGAGGCTGAACATAGCTCCTCAGCAAGCCTTTCTATATGTCGTCAGCAAAGGGGAAAAACTCAAATCCTGATATGAGTTTTTTCCTGGTGTTTCACAGTGCAATGTGGCTTTTTTCATAGTCACGTATTTTTTGTTGCATTAAAATGATCAAATTTAAATATTAAATTAATTTTTTTTCCTTGTCATTTAATGTCCAATTTCTGTAGGAGAGAGAGAGGATACTGCATTGTCTAAAAGAATCTTAGTAAGCAGGCTATTAGGATAGAAAGTGGCTGTTTTCATTTTAGCCTAAATACATATTTCCATAATGTTTTAGGCTGTTAAAATGGAGAAAACTCAATTGATTACTAAAAAGGTGGTGGAAAGGTATCATATAACTTAAATCCTTATGAAAATCAGGCATGAATTTAAGAGGAAGAATAAGGCAGTGTTAGTCCAGAGAATGAACTGTCCTGGAGTTTGGGAAGTGAGTCACCGTGCTATGAAACAAGGCATGGATGAAAAGATGTGCTTTATATTATTTTACATCCAGTCATTCGTTCCTTCCTCTCTGCCACACCAGTCCTACACCAGCCATCCAATCCTCTCTGATTTCTTCAGAACTTCACTGCAAGGTCAAAACCCCATTTGCAGCTGAATTATTCCTAGGCTGTCTTTTATGAGCTGGTGCATAAACAAGGCATTTCTGCCTACCCGGGCCCAGTCCCTTTTCAAATTCTCTTTAGTAAGTCTAGTACATTTTCCTTATTCAGATGCAGTTTGACAAAAGGATGCTTTCTGCCCTTTTTGCAGCTCTCTGCAACTTGATCCACCATGTTTCTCCTGTGTCAGATTCTCTGATTTGTCCTTCGTATTTGTCCCAGATATTTTAATCTTTTATAGAAAAGACTGGCAAGGGTTTTCAAACTCTCCACATGATCTCTGTTATTAAATCCTTTAAATACCTAATCTTTTTCCCGAGGCACTTTGGGAGACAGACATGCCTGTGCTATCCTAGGCTAAAAATCTTATTTCCTATGGTAAAGATTAGTTTTCAGACTGCTGTAACAATAAATGACATGGGTAATATTGATTACTAATATAAATAACACAATCTTTACTGTGTTCCCACTAAACCACCTCTCCTCACTATGTTAGTTGTGCCTGGAGAGGATGGGGTGTGTTTACCTTGAGTTCTGCTCCTTTCATGCACCACCCAGTGAAACTGGCAGTGCACAGAAAGGGGAGGAATCTGCTCTCAACATGGCTTTTGCTGAATTGAGTGTAAGTGGAATGAATAACCATTTATAAAAGATTTCTTCTCTTTCTTTCTCTGACTTATTAATTCCAAAACTCATTGGATTTTTGATATTTCTCTTTTCTAACAAAGGAAACAATAGCTAGTGGCATGTAATAAGGATATTTACAGTAATGCATCAGTAAATACAGCATGTGTATAGTGCAATCCATTTGAATGTAGAAGCAAGGATGGTTTATTTTCATGCTGCGTTTACACCTGTGTTTATATACAGCCATAATTTTTTGTTTCTCTCTGGCAATACAGACATAAGGTCTTTTTGTACAAACATTTATTAGTAAGTCCTGTAAGTTGAGATAGTCCTCAAGGGCAGGTCATGGACTCTAGTTTGAAACTGGTTTAATCTGTTATTTTACTGTAAGAAAATGAATGTTGAATGGAGAATATAGACCTCAGTGAGACAGAGGCCAGTGTCTGATGCTAGCTTAAAACAGCTCTACTGCAAAGTCAAAGTTAGAATGAAAAAAAGAAAAAACCAGTGAGGAGTCATCTGAAATACAATCTACTTTGATTTGAGGACTTCAGATAACAATGGAAATTTCTGCAGCTAAAACTTTGCAGCTGGTGAAAACATAATTTGATTTCTTTGACTGTAAATGAAATTCTATGCTTTAAAACTTTGCTGACATAAAAGAAGACAGAGTTCTGGCCATATTTTGCCTTGCTTATATAGGGATTATCCTTTAGAATCTTTAAAATTGTCTTTGTACTTATTCTAAAGATTTCAGTAATGTTACTACAGGCAAGTAGTATGACAACATTCTTAAATAGGACAGAAATAGTGATTTAAGATTATAATAGGCCATTTCCATGGGGATCTAATTGTGATCCAGATGGCAGATGCTGTTAAAGCTATTTCATGAATTAAACAGAAGAGGCTGGTTTCAGTTGTTACAAACAAGATGTCTCTCAGCACAAAAAGAAAGTCAGATGTGGTGGTATTTTTCTTTATGACTACTCTGAAGTGTTTATTAGCAAATTATTAAAATTTCTTACAGGAAATATGTTTTTCCCTGTCCTCTCAGATATAATACAACTTCTCTAGTTATAGAAAAAAAATACTTCACGTAGTCCCTCTCGTGAATACCCTGGAATGGAGCCACAGCCAGGGCTGCCATGGTAGGTCTTGTTTACTGGCATGCCTTTGTTTCATGAACCTGAAAGAGGCTTGGTAGATCTGTCTTTAGCCTGGCTGATGTCTATCCTTTGATGACAGGCAGGAAAGCCTCCCTTTTTCTTACAGCTTTCTCCTAAAAGTTGATTTGCCTGTTCAGGGTTAACATAAGGGTATATAACTCCTTCCTTAAACCTCACTTTCCCCTTGTGAACAGTCCCTGCTGTATATGGATTTTTATTACCAAACACTGACAAGTACAAGTATGAGAGAGTTCATTAAAATTTATGTGTGTAGCAAAGTCTGCAGCCTCTATGGGATACACTTACTTTGAAGAGCAGTCATGAGAGTAACAGCTTGTCTGAGCTTATATAGCTCTTTATCAGTCTTTCAAGTATGTGGAAGCAGAAACTCTTTGACCTACTGGATCGATACTGCTAATAATTATAAACATATTTCCACCATTAACAAAAAAACTGCCTCTAGTAAAGAGCCCTGAAACAACAATAACTAAAGCCAATCACATGAATGAGAAACAGTCACATTATATAAAACATCTTCTGCTAATTTTCCAGAATCTCAAAAGTATACTATAAAGGTCATCAGAATTGTGTGTACTACAATCCATTTGTTTTCCTCTCAACATTCTCTTTTTCAACAGTAAAATAATATTAAATAACAATTTTACTATTTAGTGCTAAATTGTTGTCTTTCTTAGTTCTTGGTCCAAGAGCAGTTACCATAAAAAAGGAAAAATATTTTAAGCATGAAACTCCTGTTGTATTCATATGTACGATACAAGTGCTTTCAATAGCTCCATAGTCAATTTCTGCTTAAAGAATGGAAAACAAGCAATACTATCAACTTCATTCAACCACTAAAATATAATTTACATTGTTTAAATGTCCTTTTCCTGCCATGCTAAGATGTTTTTACAGGAAGATTAGTGACTTTGTGGAGGTTCATGTTTCCTTTTTTTAAATTGGTCTTTCAGCTGTTTAATAAACTCTGGCTAGACCAAGTCTTTAGCCTTTAATAGTAAAATCTGCTGTAGAAAGGCATAAGGCCAGAGGAAGAAAGGTGTGTTCTGTCTTAGCCACCAATAGTTGCAGAACTGGCTGCTATGACACATTCACTAGCTGGTTTCTGTTTCATCTTAATAGCTGAAAAGAGAGCTAGTGAGGGCCATACAACTAGCTGCTATTGCTGTTAAAGCTCAGGTTTGAAAATGTCTCCTCCCTCAGCTGTGCCCTTAAGGATGAGACCATTTGGATTTTAAGATCTGAACTCAGATTCTGCCCTCTAGAAATATTCCTAAAGATAAGCTCTGGCCTTTCAGACTGGAGTGTCTATTTAAGTCTTCTCAATTGTTGTACTGTCTATCCATGTTTACTGTTTGTAGTGAGATGTGCATGCTGTTATTTTGGCATTCCTACTTTATCTGCTTTATGAGTTATTCATGTGTGTTTCTGCAGGTTGTTGCTCCAGAAAAATGTACTTAAATTCCTGACAATGATTCACAGATATGCTATTTTTGCTCTGTTGCTACAGTCCAAGACAGATGACCATTAGATTAGTTTTTGTATATAGTTGCAAAATCCACAATGCTTTTTAAATTATCACCCATCTCAGAGGAACATATCTCAAATTCTCGTTAGGAAAGTTACTCTCAAATGACCCTTGTCTGCTACTGCTTTTGATGGAAAAATTTAAGTTCTAAGTCTGTTTGGAAGTCTAGGTTTGTAATCCTGACTACCTCTACTGTAATCTTTGACTACATCTAAATTCCTCATTTTTAAATTCCTTTTGCATTAACATCTCTTAGTATGTGATGGTGCTTCTACATGTTTTTGGCTTGTGAACTACTCTTGTATTGATTTTGGGTGTATTGATTTTGGGTGTATTGATTTTGGGTGTTCTATTTGGAGCTTATCTTCTCTCCTTTTTTATACTTATTTTTTTTCTCTCAGAAGTTCTTGCATTTCACATGTTTTACTTTCAGAAGGCAGCAAAAGAGTCATAGAATTATAGAATTAAGGATCACTTAGAAGATTTATTTCAGGATTTTAAAATACCTGCAGATAGATACTCTTTTGGGGGAGTAGAGGTAGTTGTGAAACACAATTTACAATCAAACTGTCATCATCTTGTAACTTTCACTGTCTATGATTTGTTCCTGCAAAGCAAAATTTCTGCTATAAAAATGACTTTCAAAGTCTAGAAAATTTTTCAGGTAATAGAAAGTCTATTACCATTGTTTATTCATAGTAAACTGCATAATAAAAAGGTGAGCTGCATTTCTAGCCACTACATATTGACGTTGATGTCTCAAATCCCCTGACTGATACCACAATCTTTTCTATCAAAGATGTAATTTTCATTTAATTAGCCAAATTTTCACAGTTGCTTTTTTTTTTCCATGAAACTCACTCAACAGGGTTTACAGATTCAGACTAGACAGAAGAAAGAAATTTTTTACAATGAAGATCATCAAACACTGG
This sequence comes from Pyrgilauda ruficollis, assembly GCF_017590135.1. Lineage (NCBI taxonomy): Eukaryota > Metazoa > Chordata > Aves > Passeriformes > Passeridae > Pyrgilauda > Pyrgilauda ruficollis. The sequence continues at coordinate 1,680,999 of NW_024524155.1, read as the reverse complement.
CACAGGTTGCCCAGAGAGGTGGTGGATGCCCCATTCCCTGAAACAATCAAGGTGAGGTTGGATGGGGTCTGAGCCCGATCTAGTTGAACATGTCCCTGGTAATGGCAGGGGTTTGGACTAGATGGCTTTAAAGGTCCTTTCCAACTCAAACCTTTCTGTGATTCTACACTACAGATGTAAGAATCAAGTAAATTATTTCTGTATGTATGGAGGTAGAGCTGGATTACTTTTTGGTTTGTCTTTTGCAATTTTTACTGCTTCCTGCCATGTTGCTTCTGCCATGCTGCTTTCCAAACTAGAAGACCCTTTTGATGTTTCACAGCATTGTAGTGTGATGGTCAGTAGAAGAAAAAAATGGAACAGGAGATTTGCATGAGGTATTAAACTACCACCATGTCACTCTGATCTATGCAATGGGAAGGCAATGGCCCAGAAAGCCATTTAGCATATTCCATTGAAAAAATCAACGATAGAGAAGACAATGTGCTGTACGAAGAAATAAAGCAGAAAAATAGTTCTGACTGGTTCTGACTTTGCTTCTGGGATATAACAGCTGGGGTTGTGAGTGCAACAGCTGCTCAAAAAATTTAGCAGGGATAGACCAGGAGGGACTTTTACAATTAATTGATCTGACTCTTTCTGTGAAGCATATTATTTCTGCTAATAATTCCAGCATTCAACTCACAGTCCTCTCACTTGACTTCTGGAGTCATGGCTTGCCTTGGTTTTTGTGGCTTAACCCAGTGAATCAAGTTACAACCTGAATGTCATGTTGTGCAAGTAGCCTCCCATAATTTAGGTAATTCAATGCATAATGCATTGTGGAGTTGGAGGAACAAATAAGGAAATAGAGAAGGAATTGAATGTCAGAGATCCCAAACTTAGGTGGTTGTGGATTTTTTTTTTTTTTTGAGGAAGAAGGAAGAAGAGGTAGGACAGAGAACAGCTCAAATTTTTGAGATCTACCAAGCCAATTAATGGACTATCCATTTGCCTGCTATTTTACTTCTGACTTAAAAAGGTTATACTGGGTGGACTTTAGAAAAAACTTCCTTCTCTAGAAGTATCTCCTCATTGAGTACAAACTATGATTTCAAACCTGTTAAACTTATACATGAGTGACAACTCAGGAAAAAACCAGAAATCTTACTTCCTCTCACTAATGTTTGTTGCTGAATTCCCCACAATGACCTTTCCTTGTTGTAATCCTTAGCAGTTGGAGAAGGACACAGTCCATTTAATCCATGAACTACCAGAGAACCACACATGGTTTCATATCTCCCAGTGGTGTGAAACCACTTGTCATGAAACTGAACAGTCAGGAGATGGTTGTTCATCTCACATATCCTTCCTAGCCCTGTGCTCTCTTTCCCCCTTGGCATCCATCAGTGTTTACCTTTACTGATGGAGCAGCTGCAGTTTTTTTCTGCAAATGAGGTTGGTTTTTGTAAGACTGTACAAGCAGGTAGCTAAAGGTGGTCTAAAGACTAAAAAGGCTTCAACTATAGAGATTGCACAGTTTCCCCTATGCAACCTATTCTAGCAATTTTTTTTCTATTCTCACCTCTATAAAAATTATCCTAATGATTAAATTTGCTGAAACATTTTTCCTTATTGCTAATTTAGAGAATATAAATATGTTTCTATTCCTTAATTTGAAAAGTTATCTCCATGCATGTTTTACATACCTGGACATGTTACACTGTCTTTTAGCTTTTCCTTTTCTAAACTAAAAAAGCTGTACTTTAATTTCTTTCCTAACAGTTTAAGTCTCCTAATCTGATCACTATCTCCTTGAACTCTTCCAGGCTCTGTCTAGTCTTTTGCATCTTTCTTGTGGGCAGTGGTAACAAACAAAATTCTCTGGAGCCTGAAGACTGGAAAGTTTATTTTTTTGCAACGTAGTGACAGAATACTTGTTTGTGCATCCCAACATGAAGTCATAACCCAGACCTTGTTCTGCAGAATACTGAATTGCATGTTGCTTTTCCCTAAATTTCTTCAGTTTTTTACAATTTTCATAACTGCAGCCCTTGACTTTTTCAGATGCATAGAACAGCTTCTAAATGTACACTTAGCTTCATCCAACAATTACTTGACTTTTTCTAAACCCAGAAAAGACAAATGCCCTTGAGTCTTTGTGGTTTGAGAGTTGATAACTTTTGCTTTGCATGTGTCTTCTAGTAATTCCATTTATATCCTGAGGTATAAATATATAAGGTAGCAACCTTATAGCATGCAAAACCATGTCAAAAATCCCCTTAAAGTCAGGGTATAGGGTATCTATAGCCTTGTACAGTTGTCTTTTTATAGAAAGGAAAATTGCATTGAAAGCTAAAGAAGAGGAAATAATCTAAGCAGTTTCCTATTCCGTCCTTCCTTTCAGTGCCTTGAAGTGAGATATATAATACAAAGAAACGCATTTTCAAATATTGCTTACTTCATCATTATTTCCCCAATTTAATTGGCCGTTGACTGGTCCTTTCACATGCTACCACATCTGTTCACCTGATAATATTGGCTCATTTCTTGTTTTGTGTAGAGAAAAATACTGTAGAAGTAAGTGAAAAGAAATTACTTAGAAAAATCAGTTCTTCATTTTTATTTGTTTTTTTAAGGTAAAAACATTCCCTTTTAAAGTAACAAATAACATAAATGATGCATGAATGATCTACGTTGAGCTGCATTGTTACTTCTACTGAGTTACTGTGTTTGATAGGCTTGAAAAGGCACTACAGCTCATTAAAATATTTTTTGGAAAACACTTTAACAGGAAAAAAATTAAGATGTACTTTATTATAAAGAATTCTCTCATTGCTTTTGTAGTAGTTTATAGAAGAAGAATAATTTTTATGGGTGGTGTAAAAATCAGCTATAAAAGATAACTTATATGATTAAAAATTTATAATTCACACACAGACTAGTTATGGTTCTCAAACATGGACAAAAGTCTCTGCAGTGAACAGGTGTGTCATTTCTTGAGGTTTTAAAATACTCTAGAAAAGCAAGAACATGTTTCTCTTCAGTAGTTGTCTATTTTTAGCCTGATTTTTTTTTTTTTCAGTCATGACAATTCTTGCTTTTCTTAGCTCCCTGTCTTCAGCTCTGAAAGCCATTTGTCCCTCCATGTTAGCCACAGCCACAGGAATGAAGAACATTGCTCAGGACTTCAAAACAGTCCAATTCCTGGTTATCTTCAGTTATTACAGTGGTTTGTATGAAATATCTTCTCTCTTCTCTATGATAATATCAATCTAGTGCCTACCACTGGTGAAAATGGTAGAAAATAAAGTTTGACAAGAAATTACACTGGAATTTACACAGGTGCAGGGTGTGACTCACTCTTTCTTTCTAGAGCCAAAAGAGAAAACAATTGTTAGGCTTTTCATTGGAAGGACTTTGAGCCTGAGAAGCTAAGAATAAAAGGGATTATTTTGTTCTGAGACTATGTGAGATATCTTGCCCTAGTTTATTATACACTGAAGCCCATGAAAACTTTAGTTTTGGAAATGTTGAAAATGTTTTCCCTCTCTGTTGTAAAGTTATGATCTACTTCAGAGACATTTATGGCTGTAAATGTCCTCCTTTTGGCTGTTATAGAAAGAATATCCCCCCCATCCTCTAAAGCCAGTGAGCTGCATAGCTTTGTTCTTACGGTGTTGTTAACAGTGATGGAAACAAACACTGCAGTACTTGAATTAGGAATGAACTCCACTCTAGCTGGGTACTAGAACAGGAGAGAAAATGAAAGCCTTTAGCAGATGAAAGTGAAAATGTGTCTGGTGTTTCTTTATCAAATCCTGAGTTTAAAGAATTAAACTTCAGAGGGGATGCGTTATTACAGTACTATAATGAAAGTTGAACTGTCAAAAAAATAGGATGTTTAGGTTTCTTTAATAAAACCGGAATTGTTTTAGCCTGAATCATGGTGCTTAAATTAGATCCTTTCCTGAAAATGACATTTTTTGAAAGTATGGAATAGAATTTCAGATCAAAAGCACAAAAGCATCTGGGAATCGGATCAAAGTCTCAGTAGGAATCCACAGTTACATTATTTTATGATATATAAACTACACAATTGTCAAAATCTATAACCATTAGAAAAATTAAACATTTCCAGCAATCTTATATTTTAGTCCTTTTTTTCCTAAAATTCCTAACACTTGACAGGATCAGCTCTTTAGAAATTCAATTGATGTGGTAGAAGACCAATTATCTACAAAGACCTTATCTACAAAGCTTGCCTAGGTTGTATTCTTTGAATATGACTGCTAAAAGCCAACCACTGTTTTCTTATTGTTTTAGTTCTTGGGAGATGAAAGGGCATTTAATTTCTGGTTTGACTTCTCCACCCCAGTTTTTATGAGTTTTCTTTTCAAAGACTGGATCTGAAACAAGTGAACTGATAAAAACCTTCTACTTCATGTGTCCTGTATCAAAACAACTTCCTTACTGTGGTTACTGAAAGAAAAGTTAGGAAATATTCAAGTTTAGACTATCATATGTTATGATAGTGAATACTAAAGGAATACTAAAGGATAAAACAGAATAAAATAATAAAATAATAAAAAGAATAATAAAGGAATAAAACAGAAACCCTGTCTGCAGCAATTGAATGTAGTTTGAAAAAAAAGAGTATTTGAAAATGCCAAGAATTTAATCTTCTAATTTAAACTGTATCATTGATATAAGAAAGGCTTTCAGTGTCTTATACTCTGCATGCGTTGTAAAATCATCCCATGTCACTCAGGCATTATAATACCTTATTGAAAATGTCTTACAACCATTCCTGATTTGTTTATATTAATATTTCAGTATACTAATTTGAAGGAGAGATGTTCTCCTGCCACCCTAGTGTATGCATGGTACATGCTTGTTAATCTTTCATCAGGATGTGTGCAGAATATGAAAAGAAATTAATTGCATAATGAATCAATGAACAAAGTACCTTAATTTATTTAAAATTACTATTTTCATAAAAAATAGGGTAATAGTTTAAATTTTCATTAAAAATACAAAATGTTCTGCAACTTAATTGTTAGTGATAAAAATTTGCATACTAAGAACCAGACTAACAAGAAAATTACAAAATTCTATCTGAATGAGAGATGTTTAACACTAAAAAGGAATAAGCATAGAAAATCAGCAATAATTGATGATAATGATAATGTAGTATCATTTCACAGGAAAGAATACTTATTTGGTGTGGGACTCGTGAAATACAGGGCTAGAGTAGGATATGAAGAACACAAGAAAAAGTTATCTTCGTTTTAGATTTTTGTATGTATGTATTGCTCTATTGATATGTGCAATCAATGTATGAATGCAGTCAGATATTAAACAGGGAAGGACAAACTTTAGATTCCTCACCACAGATTTCAACACTGCATTAAGCTTTAAGATTTTATTGGTTCAGTAAGATGTTTCCAAACTGTGAGCTCCTGGATAAGTCTCCACTTCCCTTGTCCAGGCAGATACCCCTGTCGCATCTTGATTCTGAGCTGGGGTGAGATGTGTGTGTGCATCACCCCTCCTTCTGCCCTGGTATCTATGGAAGAAAATCCAAAGCCAGGGCCTGGAGAAGATTCACTGCTGACCTTGCCTGGTCCTGCTCACCTTGGCTGGGTCCCTCATTTGGATGACTGAAGGACTGGGTCTGGCATTGCTTAATGCACTATGTTTTTCCTGTCATCCACTGAAAGAATTAGCTATAATTTTACTTATATACATGATGTGGCACAGTATCCATGTATAACTTATTCCTGTCTTGGAGCCCTTAGGAAGTGTAACTCTGTAGGATGTGTGCAAGACAGGGCTCTAACATCATGTCAGAGCCCCAGAGCTACAATTCAGAACCTACTGACATTTCTGGATCTGAGCCATTGTGGATCAAACATTTGGTTTAAAATATATTCATGAGATATTTAAAACAATATGCTGGGCTTAAAAAATTATTTTACTGTTTGAGCTATTAAAAATGTATGTTTTCAAGCTTTACTCTTCAACTACAAAATATTTGTATTTTTCTTTCACTTGAGCCTCCCACATCATCACAAATCTCTGGGGATTAAGACTCTCTGGACAAGTACCAGGTCTCTGAAGCTTATGATAAGGCAGTAAGGATGAGCAACTGTAGGAAACCTGTGTATGGCAGATCAGGTGTGCAGTATGACAGATGGCTAGGAATATGTGCTGCTTTACAAACAATAGATACACTCTGTTTCATTTTGGTCACGGTGTTTGTTGCTATTGACTCTCCCATTTTGTGTCTGTCACTTGAATATGCAAGATATGCATCTATAAGCTTTGAGACTTTCTAATGATAAAATAACTTGAAAATTTTCCCCTGCACTCCAACTTTAATTGGATATTGTCAGTCTAATAACACAGCTCAGGTGTGCTTGAGCCTGTACTCCTTGCTTATGTGTGAAGGAAGCAAATGCAGACCTGAGAATATATATTGCCCTGCCCAGACATTTTATAAGGTTCAGTGATTGGATCATAGATGTTAGAATCTATTTTCTGTTTAAAAAGAGACAGTTATTTCTTCCTCTTACATCCTGTAAATTACCAGTTCTCTTTTTTCTATCTGGTATCTTGATATATACTGAGATAATACTATTGCAACATCTGTCATGATCTCAACATATCCAATTGTCTTTCACGTGTCTGTTAAGGTACATCAAGCTAAATGATGTAGTGGCATATTGCATCTCTAAGCTCGGTTTAAAAACTAATTAGGATGCAAACAAGAATGAATGCATAATGGTTTCTTTTTGAAGCTGACTAGAAATTTGACTGCAGTACAGTTAAGCAAATAATTTCCAATGAATAATTGATATCAATGTCACCTTTTCTGTTTATGAATTATCCACTAGCCTATTAAAATTTTCACTGGTTTGTTAATTTTATCCAATCTGTGAATTTTAAAATTATTTCTTGAACACTGTAAGTGAACAAAGACAGATAATGTTTATCTTATGCCTTAGGTAACATAATAGTTCTGTGAAAGGTAAAAAGCTCTGCAAATAAAAAGTGCAATATATCGTTTGGCAAGTATTTCTGGATTTTAGTTTTGAAGCCAAGGAAATTCAAATGGGAAAAGTACTGTTAATACTCAACTGCTCTTGAGAAACTGTTCTCAAGAGGGTTACATACAGAAATAAAAAGGAATTCTTCTTTTATTTAGGTTTGACTGAGAGTGTCTTTCCTTTTGCTCTATGCTGATTCATAACTCAAGCCACCAAAACATTCCCCAGTGTTTTCTGTTAAAGACTGGGACAAGAGAAATATGTTGCATAAGAAGAGAATATTATAATCATTACTTAATATACAAAACATTTTCATCAAGGCACTCCTTACAAATTCCAAAAAAGGATTGCAGCTGGCTCTTTGAATGGATTCATAGAATAAGCAAGGCTGTGTAAATAGCCTTGTTATTTTGTGCATTTCTAGCGTGAGGGACTGATCCTCCTCTAATCCTTGCTGTGTATCAAGTCTCTCTCTTTGCCCAGGGGATGTATATGAGAGGACAATTTCTCTTGTCAAGAAGAAATTGGGCCACACTAGCCTGATAAGTTTTGACCTCTTTGCTGTATGCACTGCCACAATCAGACAGCTTTTCTGTGCTCATCAAGACTACTCAGAGGGCGTCATGACCCTTAATTAACATGGCAGCTGATGAAAAGTGTTGCTGTTGTCCTATTTCCCTTCACAAAGCTGAATCCCTAAGTTGGTACAGACATTTTATTCTACTCCTCCTTTGACTTCCTACTTATGGGTATGGAGCAAGGTGTTGACACTCCTTTGACTTCCTACTTATGGGTATGGAGCAAGGTGTTGACACTCCTTTGACTTCCTACTTATGGGTATGGAGCATGGTGTTGACACTCTTTTTTGCCTCTGTAAAATACTAGAAAACCTGGTCTGTGCAACTGTGTTCTTCATCATTGGCCTGATTTTAAATAGAACTGATCTTGTTTTTAAACATATGTAGCTTCACTCATTTCAGGGAATAACTCACCTTCAAATGAGTGGAAAGAAAGAGTCCTTTGTATCTTCCAGAAAATTTGAGGAGAGCTAAGATATTGTATTCAAAGCAAATTCTGTGGGTGGAGTAACATTTGCTAAGGAAAGTTCTGAGTTTGGAACAGAGAAACATCATTACTCCTTTTTAAATTCATCATACTGAAGTTTTAAGATGCTCAGAATAATTGAGATTTTTGGGCCATAAAGCTGAGAGCCAGTTGCAAAATTTCTGGATGCACATGCTGAATACAAATAATTCTTGGGGCTTCTAAAGACAGTTAGGTGCTATGGTAGTTTGACTTTTCCCCATACTGCTTTACAGGCAGTATTTTTGTTATATTTACCTCTTAGTTGTTGAGAAATGTTAGAAATGTTGATTGGTAGACAGCATCTCTATCACTTTTCTCAGTGCTAATGGCTTTAGCAAAATGAAAAATGGCCTTGCATTGGCTAAACCCTACTCTTTCTAATTCTAAAGCGAGCAGGGACAAGATGCATTAGCATGTTAATAGAACTTTGCACCCTAAGGTTCTGGTTTATCAGATATTAAGAACGCATTAGTGATTCACAAACAGTGATGGACAGGATTTGTTAGCATGCAAATGCTACCTGAAAATAAATGGTTATTGTGGTATCTAGAATCACACACTCACTGAACAAATAATTTAAACATGAGCTTCTCATTTTAGTAAGTTTTCTCTGTAACATAAAACACATTGCAATGTTTTCAAAGACGACTGTTGACTTTAAGCATCTTAAAATTGAGATATTATCTTAAGATTCTTTGAAAAGGCCAGATTTTCATGTACTCATGTTTAGATTATGTATCACATCTAATCTAGTGATTAGATCTCTGTATGTAATTGAGATACCCAACGATTGGTATCATGTAACCATAGCGAAGACAGCCAAAATCACTAGCAATTTTTGTTTGCACAACACACCAGTTTAACCTCATTGCCCTTTTACACAGACAGGATTTGTTTTATAATGGTTTCCAGCTCACTGACAAGATTTCCCAGCCTCCTGTCATATATTGTGGTTCTGATGCATAAACATGTGGATCAAGCTAGAGAAAGTGCGTCAAGATAGGTGAATTTGAGTTAAATTGTATTTGGGATTCAAAGCTCACTGAAAACACAATATTTTCCCTAGAGTTGATCTTGTTTGAGGCTGTTTCACTTAGCACTTTAGTTTGTCTGATTGATTGAGGGAACTTAAATACAAATACATAAAAAACATGCAGCACTTTTCCATGAAATTGGCTGATGTAAAAATTCCAAGCTTCCCAATGCTGTAATGAATTATAGTTCTATTTTGGTGCACGAAGTGAAACTAATATCTATCTCACATAAAAACAGGCAGATTTACCACTGTGCCTACAGTGTTTGCTCTTCTTTATCTTTTTTCTTTTTTGTATGCTTATGATTCATGGTGCACCTAAAGCTAGAAGCTGACAGACTATCACTTGCACAGATAGATGCTATTCTGAAATACCTTTAATAGGTTTATGTTGAGTTGACAGGGAAAAGGGACCATATAAAATATAAGCCCTAGAATAATTATTGGCAAATATAAAATTTTGGATATTAAGGCTCAGCAAGAAAGCTGCAAGGAACACTTCTGGAGTTGTAGTTGATTGAACATATTGTATAATAATAATAATAATAATAATTATTGTTATTATTATTCCTAAGAATAATAACATGGCTTCTATATTGTTTATGTAGATTCACAAATTCACTTGGGACCTTTCCCTCATAGTCAGCAAAATTCCCAGTCTTCAAGCACAGTAATGCAATTAAACAAGACGTGGCCAATGAACCAGACAGACCACAGGTTAGCCAGTTCTGGATACCTTACAACAAGCCTCAACTTTTCAGTCACCATCTTAATAGTTTCAAGTATAGGCTTAACTTCACTTTCATACTGAATTTCCCCTCTCCCCCATATTCTACCCCTCCAAGTAAAGGCATGTGGTGTTTTCTCAAGGTGTAACTTGCTATATAGTACTTCATGTCTATAGAATTGGGATAATAGTTAACTTGTTTCAGCTGGGTGCTGGTTTTGGGTCGGCATTAGTCTACAAATTTCCACCCCTCAGATTGTGCTGACCTGGTATGATGGGCCAATGGGTTTCACATGAGGACAATGCTGCCATATCTCAAGCAGATGCCACCTCCCCGCATAGCTTCTTCCAGCATGTAGTGACTCCATTGATTAGTCATTAGAGAGAGCTGATCTAGGTCCAGGAGTCCTACAGCTGCATTCTGAAGGAACAATGACAAAACTTTGTAGGATCTGTGGATTTTTTTTTTCTCTTTTAGCTCAGCTACCAGTAATTTGAGTGTCAAATTGAATGACATAACACACCTGTAATTAAAGGTGTTTTGTTGTGCCCTCCCTGACTTTTCTATGAGTCAACTCAAGCACCTGTATTACTTATTTTCTCTCTAGAGTGAGTTAGAGTGGTGGGAGAGGTGAATGTGTACATTATATGACATATGAAGGTGTCTCATCTCTGGTCAATAAACAGCATCTCTGGATCTGAACCAGCAAAAAAGTACTTCTAGCAGCTCAGAAATCCAACATGTTTACTGCTATGTCTTCATCACCTGGGCTAGCATGGAAACATATTAGGAAGGATACAGGTAAGCACTTTATATCATATGTGCACCTTGGAGAAAAAAAATGATTAGTGCTATCTCAAGACGTTATTTAATGGTGTACCTGGTATCAGCAATCACAGTTCTCTACAGGGAAGGGTACTTTATTTAGTCCTCCACAGGTAACTCTAACTACATCAATTATCAGTAAAAGCACTACCCTTTTGTTTTATGACAACAGAGCCACTGCTACTCTCCTACACTTGGGAATCTCTTCTTGTTATCATGAAGTCTTTTCTTAATAAATTCCTGGATATAAATGGATGTGAAAGTAGTAGGAAATTAAGACTGGGAGAAGGAATGCTATCTTCATATTAACACTTTTTTCATTTAGCACTCTTACGTTGAAATGCCCAGAATTTTTATTTTTTATTTATGTCTGAACACGAGCCCAGTCGTTCCAGTCATCATAAAAAAATCCAAATAAAAGACATTTCTTCCATCAGGAGGCACCAATAATCATACCTCACTCTTACGCAGGGTATTTCATCCACAGATCTCAATGCACTGTACAAAAAGTATTAAAAGTAATTTAAAAATTGATTGAAAACAGGTTCATATTTTATATGATTTAATTTTTCCTTTTTTCAGTTGAAAGTTTTGACATTTCTTCCATAACAAAAACTAACTGGAGGTACACAACCCTGAATATTGGGTGAGTCAGCAGTTCAGATACCTGCTCAAGATGTAGTTCAGGACTTGTTGAGCTTCCTTCAGGCTTGGGGCAGCAGAGATTTGTGTATTTATAGTAAGCTCTTTTTAAACCATTCACTACATGAATGTAGTGAAACACCTAGCTGCAAATAATTAATATGATCAGACTCAGTCTTTTCGTTTGTGCTTTGTAAACAGACCTTGGATCTCATTAATTTGTTTGCTATTCATTATTGATTGGCTATATCACAAGAATGAATTTCAGTTTGTGTGAATGGTGTTTTTTGGCTGCATCTGCTGTTCAGTATCACTGCTCTCATTGATATGTGAGATTGGTCACTCCAGCCCTACAGCTTTGTTTTTCTCCCTTGATTGTTTTAGTGGTCAAAACATGAGGCTAATAGCTGCCTGGGGATAGGGAAGGCAGTGATTGTTGTGTTGTGGTACTAGAAACAAGGAACTCTTAAATAGTGCGAATTAATAGACGGTCTGGCAACACAAAAGTGGATTGAGACTCTCCAGACGACTGGCAGCAAAGATGTACTGCCACTGAATGTGGAGTGGGCTGTTCACATTTTCATTTGCTCCTTTTGACACAGATGGATACTAAGTAGTTGGCTGAAACAGGATAAACTTGCAAACAGAGCGTGAAATCACTAGTGAGTGAGGAAGGGAGGAGAAGGGATAGAAAGAGTAAAGGAAGCAGGAAAAAGCAAGAGAAAAAGAATGCTATAATCTAGATGAAAAGAATTAGCAGTTTTATTTCTCAACACTCTCCTGTGCAATTGCTTTCTTTTCTTTCCTCTGTTATCCTGTAGACTTGTGGCAACGCTTTTAAGTTGCTCAAGTATATAGGGTCTAGCTGTTCAGGACTTCCAGACTGACTCAAAACTTAAACAAGCAGCTTTTATACTCCCTTAGCATTTATATAGCATCATCATAAATTATTTCCTGTCTTTAATGTCTCTTATAAGTGAGATATGGAATAAAATGGAAGAGGAATTGACTGAATTTGTTTGAACAAACATAACTAGTATTATCCAAATTACTTTTTGGTTTAAATTCAAGTCATTTTTGTTCTTCGTATATGCCAAGACTGTGATTGCATTAGGCTTGCTCATCTTTAAAAGAAAAAAATGCTTCTCTATCCTACGTATCCTGTAGCAAAATCTCACTCTTTAAGTAAAATAAGATAATCTATTTGGGTGATGCAATGGTAGGAACAGCTTGAGCGGTATGACCCTGAGGAGGGATCCCTGGGCAACTATACCCTTACAGTCTAAGTTTCCCACCCCTCATAGGAAATTCGTCCAATTACAATATTAGCATGTGGAGTGTTGATCTCCACTGGTTTTCTTTGTTGTCTCTACATGGGCTGCTTCTTCTCTTACCCCTAAGGCTGCAACTTCTGCTGAGGGGGGTAGTGGCCTTTCTTCATTCTTTATCCTTGAGGATCAATTGGCTCTGAGACCTTCTTTTACTTAGGCAGATAAAAAGCTCAGGGTACCTAGGTGAAATTTCACAAGTTGCTGCCTCAGTTTAGTTCTCCCACCAAGACTCTAAACCACACTGCTGCTTACTTGCTCCCCTTTCTCCACCTCCATTCTGCTCCTCTTCCCACCCTGTGAGGGTGGCCATAAAGAGGAATTGGGGACACAAAAGGCCTCAGGGTTGAGAAAAGAACAATTTACTGGAAACAACAATGAGATAAGAAAATACACAACAATACTAATAACAAAAGTGTACAAAAGAGAAGGTGATTTATATGTGAAATGCTCACTAAGGACTCCAAGATGGTGAGCAGAGGTGGACAATCTTGACATTCAGTTTTTTCAACCAGAAGCCAGGCTCTTCTTATCAGAAGCCAGAGATAGTCCCTTTCCCACCTCCCTGGCAATGATGTGAGGTGGTACTGAATGACACCAAGGTCCTGGCTGAAACTACGACAGTAAGTGACAGGCAACAATTAATTTCCTTTATTTCTTTACACAAACCAAACTAGATAATATCCAATCTCCCCATTTCATGTAATCGCAAAACTGCACTAAGTACTTCAGTTTAGAAATTATGTCGACAGGTTTCTGAAAATGGTTGATTAGATCTACTTTGGCAGATTAACTGTCAACGTCCTTGCATTGTGACATGAATATCCAGACCAGCTAAAGTACTGTTGAATTTACTAGTGCTAAGCATTTCTCTCTCACTTTTAAGAATAATAAATTTGCAGAAATTAGGTTCCCAGAGTACCTGAGAAATAAATTCTGAAAACATTCATCTTCCAAGAACAATTTATTTTGCAGCTGACCTTTCAGTGTTTCATACTTGCCTGGAGATGGCCAGCAATGTTAGGATTTCTGTGGCTGAAGGAAGAATGATTATTGCTCATGCCATAGTTCTATACCTGGTATCTAATTACCTCTTAAAAGAGACAATAAAAGACTGGCAATTCTGCCCAAACTTCACTGATACTCCTATTGTACTGCCTTTGGTACATTGCCTTCTGTTTAGGTAAGCACGTATCAGTGGGAGTGCATGAGCTAGCCTAAACAATACAGTTATTGATCATATATGATTTGCTATGAAATTTTTTCTCTTGTGTTTTCTGACAACACTTCCTTCTTTAAGAGGACACAGCTTTTAGGTTAATGATGGCATGCTGGCTGATCTGCTGTTGTGCCAGGCATTAAAAGACTGATATACAGGTAAGGTTGTTCATTTAAGCAGAAAGGAGTTGCTTGTTGCTTTGATGGAAGCCTGACTCCAGTACCACCTCCGTGTGACATTTCTGGCTCAATTTTCTGCTACTCTGAGTTCAGCGACAATTCTTCCCTTTAACTACTTTGAGTCACAAAAGGAAGCTTGACTATGAAAATTAACAGAATGTCAGAGAAAAAATATTGAACTATTACAATATACTTGGAAAATATAAGTAATTTGGAAGTGTATTTCCTAAAGTCTGAATTCAAAGACTAAGCCTTCAGCTGCCATAAAGTAAGGTTAACTGTTAGCTAAAGGTAATTTAGTTTTAACTAGAGTAACTGCATTCATTTACCCTAGCATGAGGTGGCTCTGTGTTTTAGAAAGAAAGTGTGCTCCCAATGGATAGTACTTCAGCAAACACTTTAATTCTACTCACTAAGCCCTTTGCAGCTTAGAAATCGTGGGTCATGCTAAAGTAATGTTAGATTGGCTGTGTCCTGGGGATCAGGAAAAAAAAATAATTAAAGAATGAGAATATTCAACGGTGACATTTTTTTTTCAACTGTAGCAGATGAATCTGAATCACTTGGATTTTCAGAAAAGGGCTAATATGCTAGAAGGACCAGGAGGCCATCATAAAGGTATACAATATCATAGTTATTTTACTTATTTAAATGCACTTTGGCAGCAAAACTATGGTATCTGACAGCATTCAGAAAGAAATCTTAAACTGATATAAAGTGGCATGCTTACTGCTGCTTTTGCATATAAAAGAGAAAATTCTGTTTTTGAAAGCTGACTGTCATGGTTTAACCCCAGTCATCAAATAAGCCTGATACCGATGTTTGTTTAGTTTCCCCTGGTGGGATGGGAGAATGAATCAGAAGTGCAAAAATGAGAGAGCTCATGGATTGAGATAAAGACAATTTAATAGGTAAAGCAAAAGCACATGCACAAGCATAGAAAAACTAGGAATTAATTCACCACTTCCCATGCACAGGCAGATGTTCAGCCATTCCCAGGAAAGCAGCATTTCATCATATGTTGTGGTTACTTGGGAAGACAAACTCCAGAACTCTGAACATCCCTTCTTTGTCCTTCTTCTCTTCCCAGTTTTATATGCTGAACAAGACATGATATTGTATGGAACATCCCTTTTGTCAGTTGGGGGTCAGCTGCTCCATCTGGATTCCCTCTGATTTCTTGGATACCCTGAACCTGCTCATTGATGGGGTGGTGTGAGAAGGAGAAAAGAGTTTCATTCTGTATGAGCACTGCTCAGGAATAGCTAAATATCTCTGTATTATCAACACTACTTTCAGCACAGATTCAAAACCGAGCTCTATACCAGCTACTGTGGATAAAATTAATTCTATCCCAGCCCAAACCAGCACACTGACTCAATGAAATTGTGCTACATTCTTTGATTCAGAGTGTGAAGGTCCAAGAAGTAGCTGCTTTGTTCTAATATATTCAGAAATTGTTACTTTTTTTTGCGAAAAATTTGCTTTGTGGTAAATTGTATTTTTTTTTCCTTTTATTTTTCCCAGAAGTTCCTTGCCTGTTTTTCCTGTTTCACTTATTTGTTTTGGGCTATTTTGCTACAGTTTTTTCCCCTTCCTTCTCCTTTCTAGGGATTACACTGAGCTTTTGTCCATTTAGTTATTCTTGACTAATATTCCAGTTGCCTATTTCTTTTTCAGAAGTCATCTGTCTTCCTTTTTGATTTATTTCTCTGTAGTTACTGCTACAATGGTTAGGTCTCTATTAATTTTGCAAGTGTCTTCACTGCAAATAATCTTGTTCATTTAAGGAAGTAAGGTTCTGAATGAATATAGTAGAGTAACATGTTTATGCACAGCACCTCACTAATCATCATGTTATAACCACTCAAATATATGGCCAATATTACATTTCCATCCAACACATGCATAATATTAAAAAGATGGATTTTTTTTACTTTATCTTAATAGGAACTCCTGAGCATGTAATAGAAGTGTTCAATAATTTAAAGAATGAACATCTGTGAACCATCCAAGTCTTGGTCTCTTCTGAGATATAATGGGAATGAAGTTCTTGAAAGGGCGCTTGAAAGTAACCTGAAGTGCTCAAATATCAATGATTCTAGTCAATATTCTATTTGAAACAACTTTTCTTTTTTGTGTTTTGATGAGACAATTTGTTCTCCCACAGTGAGGTTTCAACCATGCTCTTATTTGGATATACTCCTATTAATGACATAAGGGTCTTCTCATGAAAGAGAAGCCTAATGTCCAAGAAATCTGTTTGGTTGCAAAGCAAGACATGAATTTCAAAAGAATTATTAAATCAGCTAGAATTTGATGCAACATAAAGGGTGAGATGTAATTCATTCCATAATTTGACTCACTCATCGAGACCTTGATCCATTTCTCATTAGTACAGGGTTTGACAAAATAATTAGTTTCTGCCACTCATTTATATACGGTGATGTTATTACAGCAAGTCAAAATAAGGGAAAAATACCTTGCTTTATATTTCTTGACACTTGTGGGGTCTTTGCCAATAGAAATAGGCATCTAACATGTAAATTCATCATTGCCTTTGAGAGTTCTGTCAGATTTTGGGTTTGCCCTATTCAATTTCCTTCTTTTCCCCCCACCCTCCTTTGCTGCTATGACCTTTGAAACAAGAATGGGAACTGACAGACTGACTAGCTGCAGAAGAGAAAGCAATTAAGCTGACCACCTGCAGCACTGTCAAAAGCAGAGATAGTAAACTGAAGCAGAAAAAAAAAAGGAGAAAACCCGTTTTCCTCTGATTTTTTTTCCATCATGCTTCTTCAGGGGTATATATCACTCTTTAAAGATTCTCTATTTCATCCATTAAAAATGGCATGTTACGTAATATATTCTTAAAATAGAATGGATATAATAGAGCTCGGAATTGTTTTGATACATTTAAAAAAACATCTGCAGTGCCTCATAACATATTCACTTTAGAGAGAGCGGTAATAAATATTCAGTTTATTATCCTGTCTTGCCATGCATTTTAAATATCTGCAAAATGTATTTATTTAAATAATTGGGTACCTGTGCAATTAACAATAGCTGTTACATCATGCATGATTCTTGGCTACTAATAGTGAGGATCAACTGCAGTGTTCCATTGGTGGTTTTCAATTTGTTTCTGAATTTTCTGTAATTGATTGATGCTACTTGAGACAGTCTTCAAAGCTGCAAAACCAAAAATAGTGCATCTCCCATCTCTAAGAAAGTCCTTTTCCAAGGGTTCCCTTTCCTTCACAACTAGAATGAGAGTGGGCTAGAGAGAGTGAGAAGACATAATCTCACATTCTCCATCGTGTGTCATGATAAAAGCTGTTCCTGGCTGCCCAGCAGGCAGTGACATTCAGTTTCTCCTGCCAGTTTGCAGCACAGGAACTTGCTCTGTGGGCTGTAAAAAGGTCAGGATATTGTCTGTGATTCTGTGACTGTATTTATGAAAGTGACTGTATTTATCCCATCATCCTGGTGGGAGCAGCTTTAGTTTGGACTGCAGAGTTCTATCACATAATCTGAGAAACCTTTCACAGTACACATGCAGTGTAACACAGCCAAGTGTGAAGACCTAAGCTCTGAGGAAATGGCAGGCAAAGCTGTAAATTTAACTTGTGACTGGGGGCACTTGGACCGGTTGTATGAACAAGGCAACAGGAGTTTTATGGACAGCAGGTGGGAGTGTGCGCATGGCGAGCTTTATAGCTGGTAACTGAGGGGATCTGGGGAGCTTTCTCCTACCTTGCTCTGTCAGACTGTGTTCTGCAGACCTCTACAAAACACCACAAAATCCAACAGTACTCTGACCTAAGTGCTGTTACAACTTTGGGAAGCTTGAGGTAACAATGATCTCCATGTTAAGTCATGTTTAAGAACAAGTTCTGCTGATTGTGAAGATGTGCCTAGACTCCATGCTGGCCTGGTCCGTGACACCCACCACCTGCATGTCTTCTTAACATAAACAACTGGAGGGGCACATGGGAAAATGTGTTCATAAATCCTCTTCAAGAATCCCCAATTTTCACTTGCACATGGCTTAAAATAGTGTTTTTGCTGCCATATTTATTCCTGACTCTTGTAGAAACTGCACGGTCCTTCCAGGCATGTCCCAATAACAAGGGCAGATGAGAATCCCTGTGTGGGTCTGCTTGCAGAGCTGTGCTGCTCCCTGGATGTGATAGCATGCTGCCAGACATGTAAAGTGGAAGAAGAGGGTAAAAAAATCATGATGGGAAAGGAGGAAGCCGAGAACTAACATGTGTCAAAGTGTTATCTGGAGCAGAGCCTTTTGAAAATGAACACTGAACAGGGCTCTTTCCCCTTGGGAAACTGACTTATTATTGATGGTTTCTGAAGTGGTATCTCCATCAGAATTTGAATATCTCTTGGTCCACCCTTGGGAGAAGGATTTTTGTCTGTCTCTAAGAAACTTGGCATTATTCAGCACATATGATAATGCAAGATTTAGTATGCTGATAGTAGATGTTCTTTCCCTAACAGTTACAGCTAATGGAATTTCTACTGAATCATGGATGTCTTGAGTCAGACTTTAATTCTGTGTATGTGCTGGTTTTAAGATCAGCAGGGAATTAAACTCCAAATAAGCCACCTCCCTTTCCCTGACACTTTCACCTTTTTCATAAGTGAGGGACAAAATTTTAAAAAAGGCAATAATAGGGTTTGAAGTAACAATTTACTGAAAGCACAAAGCAATGGAAAAAAAGACACACACAGTAACAACAGCAACATTATTAGCAAAAGTATACAAAACCCAAGAAGGTGTTTTGTCCACAAAAAGGTATTCTCCTCTGAGAACAAAACCAAGATGGTGGATGCTTCCTGTAGGATGCATCTGTGTGGTTTCCCCAGACAAAGACAATAAGGTGACCTGGATGGATGGATTCCCATGCCCTGAGCCATGTGGTATTTGGGGAAAAAAGGCAATATGGTGGGGGAAATCCCACAGCTAATGTTTCCCCTTCCCAGCATGAAAACAATGAAAAGCAAGGACAAAGGAACCCCAGTAAACAAAGTGGTCTGAGTAGGCATCGTGCAGCCACTGAGCTCAGACTCACGCTGTTGCTTGAGCTGCTATTTCTACCTCTGAAACATTCTTGCTCCAGGGCTGACTCCGTGCCAGCCGGCCTTTCTGGGTTCAGCCTGGTCTCAGAACTGTCCTTTCAGCACCACGCCTGGGAGTGGCACCGCTGTCCCTTTCAGCACCAAAGGTCTGTAGTCACACTGGAGAAAAAGTGAGAAGGCAACGGGTGGGCGCAGAGGAACCGAGTCCACAGGGGTTGATGGTGACAGTCCCTTTGCTGGACAGAGCGAGGCATGATGACTCACTCATTATCCGGCATCCTGTCTCCTCCTGCTGAAACCCACAGCCCAGTGATGATGGGCTTGGTGTAGAAGAAACAACTCAGTCACACACAGAGTACTGAACTCTACCCCTTTCTCTGTAACCAGGACAGTAGAAAAACTTTTTTGTATAGCCAATTTTTTATTTGATGTCAACTCTTTGCTGACATAGCATTTACAGACATTGAACCAATACATCTATTAACTTTGAAAGATTTGTATAACAAAGCAATCTCTGCATAGAAAATGTGTACCGGCATCAGAGTATAGAATTCCATAAACCTGAAACCCTTGCAGCATGGATCAAAAGTTACAATTACATGTAAGGCCCCAAGAATGAGAATCTGATTTCTCGGGAACAAGACTCAGTCTGAGATCAGTAAGTGGTGAGATGTTAAAGGCATTAGGCAGTAAGGTTTACTGCTGACAGAGTAGTCTGACACCATGCCTGTATTACAGAAATGTTACCAGTGTATTGTTTTCATCTACACACAGACCTACAATATCTGGCTCATTTATTTCACATATTTTATAGTGTAGTAGAGCATTAAGGCATATGGTAATAAAATAGTCAGTTGTTCTACACATTTTGTTTCTTTTGTTGGTCATGCAGTGTAATTTGCAATATATTCTGTAGGTCCATTGAAGTAATGTATTTTCCTTTTTGTTTTCTGAGTTGGCTAAATTTGTGTGGGTTTTTTTTTTGTTTGTCTGTTTTGTTTGTTTTTTTTCAAGACTGTGCTTTTACATATTAGACTTTAAACCCCACAAAAATGGCTGCAAGAGAAGAGTTTGATTTGGCAGGGTGGCCGGGTCTGTGCTGTTCAGCTGTGAGACACTGCACAACAGCCCTCCAGCTGAAGTTGTTCTTGTGGGGATTGTGTTGAGAGAAGGGGCTGGTACAATATTGTCTTCCAGGACACAGATACTAGGGAGAAGAAGGGTATTTTCAAACCCCAGAGCTGCAGAACATGTGCAGTGTTCTGGGTAGCACTGACTACTGCTGGAAACAACAGAGAACCTGACAGCTTAGAGCTGCTGTGTCTGGAAGATCCTAAATCTTGGACAGTGGTAGACCAAACCCTGCTCTACTTATTTATTGAAACCTGATGGTCCTGAAATTCCAAGACACTGATTGGCACAAAATGTTGAGATACCTGAAATACCTGAATTTACTTCTATCAAGATGAGACAAGGATAAGCAAGAGACACATATGGCTTGTAGAATGGACACATACAGATCCAACTGAGTGGCAACCTGCACATCACACATCCTTGGATCATGAAGAGCAAGGTTTACCTATAGAAAGACATCCTAATAGTCCAATAGAAGAGCTCCAAGCAGAAGCCATAGAATGATATCATTTACATTACCGTGTTACATTGTCTTTAATCTCAGGTAAAAAAAATACAGTAGTTCTGGTTTCATTATATGTGGTCTCCTTGTGGATGATAGCTGCAAGTATCCAAAAGCAAGAAATAAAAATAGATATTTAAATGCAAAATATTATCTCAGGAAAAAGGCTGAGAGATAGATAATAGTCTATATAATTATATATGCACATATAAATATATATTTAAAGCAGTTGTATAGCCAGAGGGTCTCCAGAAAAGAAGACAAGCAAGTGCCTTCTGTCCCTGCAGGAACCTATTGCATGTAAAACTGCAGCACAGGCACAGCAAGTAGACATAAGCCATGTGATAAGAACAAGGACAAGAGCTCTGTTAAGTGTTCCTAATGCCAGGAATACCTCTGGCAGCTGCTGCTCACTTGCAGAACAAAAGTGTATGGAGTACATGCTGTACATCTGGAATAGAGTGAACTTATGAGATGGACAGACTGATGATGACCTGCCCTCACAGTAAGTTCTTTGTGCTCAGTAAGCAGTGACAGTCTATTCTGAGCACATTGCTTGTCAGTTTGCCATGAGAGTAAGCCTGTATAGAATGGTCCAGATTCAAGCACTTGCAACACGAGGTGTGGGCACTTATTTGCACACAGAACTGCCTGGAACTGAGATGATGAAGTCCAGCTCCTTCTGTTCCTTCCTACACTAATCTAGTAAAAGTACCCCAGGCTGAAAATCTGATTTTCCTTATGTAAATTGTTTTAGGATTTTTAATTTTCTTAAAAGCTATGCACTTCAGTAAAGCAAACATACTTTAACTCTTGGGAAATAATTGGTATGCAGCAGGTTACAGAGCTTGGAAAGGCAGTTTGTTTGTTTGGGATGAACAGATCCTTCATGTGCTGATGTGTCTTTGAGTCCTTACAACTTCTCTGTGACATCAACTGAAATTTACAAAGTGCTGTGTTAGTGAAAGTTAATTTGAAAATATTTACGTGCTATCTAGCATTCCTTTTACAAAACAGACAAAGAGAATAGAATGAAGAATTCATTGTAAAACACATAATTTTAAGGGAAGATAATGAAAGATTTTACTATGAAAAGATAAACAGAAGACACTTTTAAAAGCAAATTGTATAAAAGGGAGGCTGTCTGGCAGAATTAGATCTGATAGTTTTTTCTACAGCAAAACCACAAAACCAGCTAGCAGCCACCAAAGTCTGCAAAATTCTAGTCTATTTTTCAGAAAAGCATTTATAGATTAGATGATAAATGATTATAAAGTCAGGCAGTTCTTCATACCACATCCCTGCTACTGGGTAGGGATGTTGCTTAGCAACATTTGAACAGGAAGAATCCTGGATTGGCTTGTGTGGAGTGTCAATGCAGGTTATATTATGCGGCCAGAGAGGAGTCATACTGTGTTCATGAGCCATCTTTTATGCCTTTCCTTTAAACATAATTTTTTTTGTAAATAGATATTTTGATTTCTTTGTTTAGCTACTAGTCCATGCTAGACATTTCTGCATTTCGTATACATGAGGAACTCCTTGACTGGGCAGAGCACATTAAGTGAAGTTTTGGAGCTATGGAGGTAACGGTCTACATTTTCTGAAGGTTTACTACCTCTTTCTTGGATATTTGCAAATATATCCACTCAGTAATGTAAAAGCTCACATTTCCATTCACTCCTATGCCACCCAAACCACAGGTATATTATCTAGTTTAGTGGGATGAACCTTTAAAGTACTTGCTGGTTAAACAGGTATTTGCTTTTCCCTCTTCTGCCCCTCCTCATCCTCTCACCCCATCCCCTCCCTGGCTTGGTCTCTGCCCTGCCCATTAGCTGTTTGTGACCCTTGCTATTCACATGGAATCACAGAATCACTGGGTTGCACGGGACCTTCAAGATCATCGAGTCCAACCCATGCCCCAAGCCTTCAACTAAACCATGGCACCGAGTGCCACATCCAGTCTTTTTAAAACACATCCAGGGATGGTGACTCCACCACCTCCCCAGGCAGATCATTCCAGAACTTTATTACCCCTTCTGTAAAAAACTTTTTCCTAATATCCAACCTGTATTTCCCTTGGTACAGCTTAAGACTGTGTCCTGTGGTTCTGTCAGTTGCTGCCTGGACAAAAAGACCATCCCCCACCTGACTACATCCACCTTTCTGGAAGTTGTAGAGAGTGATAAGGTCACCTCTGATAGTTATCTAAAAGACAGAAAGGCTCTTGGACACTGATTTTTTTTTCCATAGCTTGTTACACCAGGAAAAATGAACAGGAAAGTGCTTGTTTTTGTATATAAGTACTAGTTCTTGGTTCAATTCAGCAGCAGATTGCATTTGTAATTTATACTTGTCCAAAATGGATGTAGAAAGCTACTCTAGCTTTCTAGAAAGTGATTTCACAGCACTTTCTACATGTATTTTGTAATTTTTGTCTTGTAAAGTGTTTGCAAAAATCACCTTTTTATGCCCATTTTGCAGAGGTAAAATTTCCCAAAAAATTGCAGGGCAGTGCTGGATTTGACATGAAGTATCTTTATGGAAACATATGAAACAAAGGTATCAACACTGAAGTCTTAAACCAGATAAAACTCCTACCAAAATCATGCTTACCTAAGGATTGTAGGGTTCACCTTCCATTTCCTGTGAGATGCTTTGCAATTTTTAGTGCCAGTCTCTATGCAGAATATTTGCACATATCTACTACTCAGCTCTGGACTTACTTAATGTAATCCAAATTAAACTGAAAACTTGGCTGATTGTGAGACAGAGATCTCTTGTAGATGTCTAGCCATAAATCCAGAATATCTAAACCAGAGCTCTTAAATGTCTTCCTCAAACCCTCTCTATTCCCTGATTTCTTACTATTGATAATAGTAACAATTTACCTGTCATGAAGATGCATTATTTGAGAGTGTCTTCTTTCTTGGTCCATTTGCCCATCTGATGTATCAGCCTTTTACTTCTGAAATAGAAAGGTGTTTCAACTTTTATACTCTCCATCCTAAAACCCTTGTCCAAAATATTTGTGTTCTGAGTATTGCTCTCTTTTGAGGCTTGATAAATGTGGTCTAGTCCTCTCCTATCAGAAAATTATTGCAAAGATCATGACTTCAAAGCCATTTCCTGACTGTGCCTCTCTCCTATCAAACATAAAGTCCCGCTCTCCACATGGACTCTTAGCTCATGTTCACTCTGGCATTGCTGGTTTCCTACTCTGATCGACTGTCACTTAATGAATTCTTCTAAGATATATTTTAGCTCAGGGCAGGAACCCTAGTAGCTGTGAAGTTTCTGAATTTGTCTGACTGGCTCATTCATATTAAGGCCACTCAAAAAACCTATTAATCCTGTGGCTGCATTCTGTGTTTGTTGTCTTCAAAGCTGACACTGAGGAGCACAGCAAAGCTGTTGTGTTATGTGATGTGGGTGGCAGTATTGTAGGGATCCCTGCTTTCATTTCTCTTATGTCAGCTGCTTCGGTTTTGAATATTTCTGACCTGATGACTGAGAGATTGGAGCATCTGAAATTTGAGTGGAGGCTGACATATGAGTAGAGAGCTGGGATTGTTTAGTCTAGAGAACTCAGAGGGGATCTTACAAATTTATCTAAATACCTGAGGGAGGAAAGTAAATTAAACAGAGCCAGAGTCTCCTCAGTGGTATCCAGTTAAAATACAAGAGGTAAAGAGGAAAAAAATAATTGAATAAATTCTCTTTAAACAGAAGAAACAACCATTTTTACTGTAAAAATAATTAATACTTCAGCAGGGTGCCCAGAGAGGCTCTGAAGCCAACATTCCTGGGCAGCAAGTTGTTCTAGATGGCCATGGGTTTGAACAAGATGATCTCCAAAGGTTGCTTCTAAACTCAGTAATTATGTGTCCTTCCATATTTCTGCTTGGAAGTGCAGCCTGCCTTAATTAACAAAAGTGAAAAGCAAAACCAAAACCCCTGAAAACCCCTAAGAGTTTTTTCCCCCATGTTGAGTGTGTAGTTTTTTGAGGATTTTTTTGGGGACCCATTTGACTTTCGCCATTCTTTTTTCACCGCGGACACCTATGAATCTTGGGTGCTCTCTTCACTGTAGGAGTTGGATACAACATTTTTACTGGTCTTTTCTTGAGAAATGTCTGCACATACTGTGTGAGCAGAGACCTTTGTTCATTGGTGGGAGGAGTAAGGTGTCTTCTGGAAGGGATCAAAAAACTGTTACCATGTTGAGTTGCACAATTGAAAAACCCCACAAGAAGAGGTGGTGGGAGAAGACTTTTGTGGCAAGGCAGCCACTTTGTTATCTGTAGATCACCTTGAGTGTGAGCTCTCAGATGAGTGTGGGCTTAGCTGCTGACCTTCACCGGGACCTGGGAGGAGGAGGGGGGCTGGATCCTGGCATGAGTCTGGGAGGAAAGGGTTTTCAAACTCCCAGTGAGGTGCTTGTTATAGGGTGGCTGAAAGGCAGGTTGCCTTAAATGCCATGAGGCTTTGACCCTGCATAATTCTCACAGTTTCTGGATGTGCTGGCAGTGCTGTAATTACTTATTTTATCCAGCCAACATTATCCCAAAGAAAGAGGCAATAATACAGATTCAGTTTTGTAATTGCCACTTTTAAAAAAAGACTTTGTTGAAGTGCCTGCTTCTGTAGGTTGTTTTTTGAACATAACTGCAACCACAAATTCTCCCACATTTTCTTCCTTGTTGCTGCTTTTATAATTTATTTCTTGAAGTGTATTCACTGCATACAGCTAGCAAGCCTTTTCCCATTCAGAGTAGCAAACTTCATGCAGATTTGCTCTCATGGATAAATCTAATTTTCTTCAATTTTCTGTGTCTAGTGCATCATACAGATTCACCAAATTATGCAAGGAATCTTTGATTTTTTTCTGAAGGCTCTAAACATGAAAGAAAAACCAGAACGTTTAGTGACATTTTGGCCTTTGGATTCTTTTAAAATATGGTGCAAAGTTTTCAGCTAGACTTTGACAGCATTTAAAAAAGAATGCCAGAAATACATTTTCTTGTATTTAAATTGATACAATTTTCTTGTATCTTAAATTCATTAAGGATTTTAACACTGTTGAGGAGAGAATAGTATTATAATTTCCAAGATCACAACTCCTGCTGCAAAGGCTTCTATTACGTTTATAAGCTCCCTTATAAAAGAGTTGAATAGAACTTCAGTTTTAAAATTTTCTTTGTCCAGATAGCACAGGCACAGAAAACCAGACTATGTTACATTCATGGAATAGAGACAAGACTTTTAAAAATGTTTGCCTGAAGGTATATGGAGCATTTCTTTTCTTTTCTCTCTTCCTAGATGTAACTGATAGCCACCCCAAATATACACTTTCTCAGCAGACTGGAATATACCTTGGGCATACATTGGAGCTGGATGAAATAGAACAAGTAAAACAATCAGACACAGCAAAAATAGGTTCTTTTATAGGTTTAGAGTCTTCTGGGGATGTTTGAAAACTCACAATTTCATAGCTGCTAACTACACCCACTATCATCATTACTGTACACTCACATTAAAATAGCCACAAAAGCAGAAGGTGAATTTTGCAGAGACTGAGAATACTAAAACTTCTCCGTTCCTCTTTTGGATGAATTAAAAGTGGGATTTTTTCACCTTCTAAGCAAATACTGCGATGTAGCTATCAAATCACTGCACAGAACCAAGGGAAACTATATATAACAGGGAACTTGAATAGGGAATTTTAGGAAGCATTGCTATATCTGGTTAGTAGTTAGTATCTCTGGCACCAGGTTATCTTTTATAGCACTGAAAAATGCACACAATGTCGCCAAAATCTTGAGTTTTTCAATGCTGTATGTCTTGTGTTTATTTGTATGCTACAGTGCATGAGAGGCTGTTTCTAAACCTAGGAAATTTGTTTTTCAAAGCCTAAGGGAAAGTTCTGTTTTCCCAAGAAGCCTCACTGAGAAAAGATGCAGTGTGATTCAGTTTCAGAAGTTCAGTTATTAAAAAAGTTGAATAATGTGTTTTAGGCATATGTATAGATTTCACTGATTTCACTAATATATTATTTGATAAGAAATGTGCAAATGAATTCAAAAATTTTGAAAAGGAGAAGGTATTTTTTCTCATGCAACCTCTTGAAAACAATTATTCAGCAATATTGGTGTCTGAAAGCTTAGGCATCTTCAAAACAATTTTGATTAATTTGCTTAGTCTTACTACATATTGAAATCCTTCAGCTGTGTTTTCCGAATCAACAGTGATACATTTTTACACTTTTTTATAGAATAAAAAAACCTTCTGGTTTCTCAAAAGGAAATCTCTGTTCACATGTACAGAAACTAAGATAAATCGTTATATAAAGTGTTTTCTTTAGTACTCCTATATTTCTCAGTTTCAGCAACATTAGTTACCAAATGACATTGCAAAGGTATTCTAACATGACTGCTGAGTACGAGGATAACAAAAAGCTGTGTGACAAACTCTCCCAGTGAAAATGGGCTAGGCTAATGGCCCTTCCACAGATGTGTTTGGGAGAGGCAATTAGTACAATTTTTTGTTTATTTCTATATAGTTAAAAAAGAAATAAATTATTGTCCATCACTTTTTTACCTCTTTTTCCTAAGGCATTTCCAAAATTGGTTTTTTCTTTTTACTGTGACATATACTACATAAAAATATTGATCACATAATCTAATGACATTTGTATCTAATGGACAAACACGGCACCATTTGTTGTCCATGTAGGGAGTTTTATATTTTGCCTTTTAGCACAATATGAGCCTTTCGGAATTTATCTATTTTTCATTCTCTTCTAGGTACTCTTTTGAATCCTGCCACTTTCAAAGAATAATTGTAGCAATTGGATACAATAAGGCAAATCCATGGAGGGGACAAATTCCATTTTTCAAGGAAATAGGACACATCAAATATTATTTCTGCCTGCTGACTTTAAAAAACAAACAAACAAACAAACAACAACAAAAAAAAAACAACAAAAACCAAACTCTCAAGAAAACATTAAGCCCTGAGATTAAAAACAATCTTACAAATACCCTCAGTGATAGGCACTGCCTGGATGTGTAAAGTCAGCTGAGCTTGTAAGCATTAGCAGAATAGGCTTTAGTTTATAAATGTAACCTGCCATTCAGAGGATTTTGGCTTCAAATTCACATAATATTAACATTTCTGATCATTCTTGAAGACACACTAAGGTAAAAAATGGCTCAGCCTGGCACTTATTCAACAGATGTGCACTGTGTCTTGTGCTTGAAGGAAAAATTAATCAAAGCCCTCAGTGGTGGCCTGTCTTTACTCCACCTGAAGCCAGTGGGCACTTTGCCATTCATTTCAATAGAAAATCTGGGTAAATACTATGCACATCTAAAACTCTAATACCCCTGTTTGAAAAGAATCAGAATTCTTAAGTTTTTCTTATACCATATGCTATCATATTAAAAAATGAGGCAATTTTAATAATGGGCAGGAAATTGTCAAAATATCAGTGAGTATCCTCGTAGATTCACATTCAAATAATAGTTCTGCTAGAGAAATAACATCTCCAAGGCCTCCTGCAAAAACATGCTATATAATTAAGAATAAAAGTAAAAAATCCAGACAAACACCATGTCATTAAAGCTGGAATGAGAGTAGAATGCAGAGTTATAGTGGTCAGCAATATGATCAGACAAACACTGATCCCAATTAAAAGTATTTTGTATTTTATATTCGTACACTTAGTGGAAACACACTTAGTGGTGTTTCCATCGTCTGACCTTCAAGAATGCATAAATGATCAATTGAGGAAAAATTTATTTCCTCACTTCATAATGGTTAGCTCTTATTTTTGGCCTTGAGAAGTACACAGAGTGTTCTGGGACCTTTGCCATACCTGTGCTGAATAGGGTGTGTAAATCATGAAGCGCAACTATGTCCTATGTTTCTTTTTCTTTCAGCAGTTCTTACTGGATGCTTTGCTTCATTTTTTAAAATGGACACAAACTGGTTTAAAAAAACTCCATACTTGTATCCTTAGCAAGCCTGAAAATTCAATTCTGATAATGCAGTGGAGATTTATCAACATTTTCTCATCAAAGAGATTTTGGCTACAATCTTTTAGATATTTTAAAGGATGAAGTAATAATGACCCCAATATAAAATTAGATAATTGGAGCAGCTTTCATTTATACATTGTGCCTGGCATGGGGAATTTTACTGGTATCTGATAATTTATAAACTATGGATAAAAAAGCAATCTCCAGGTTATTAAAATGTGAAAAATCATACTTCAATAACTGAATAGCTATTAAAAGATTTTTCAGAGGACACTTTAAATCAGTACTGTTGACAACTAAAGAGACAGAAGTATTTAAAAGAAGAATGCTTTTTGACCTCCTAAAACCAGAGCTGCTGCCTTCTTTGATTTTGCATTATACCCACTCAGAAGTGTTGTACTGCTGTATATCCTTCTTAGAAATGAAACTACTGATGCACTGCATTTTTAATTGTTTGTTTGTTTTTAAAATCTGTCGTTGTTTTATTAAGTTAAGAAATAATTTTTTCAATTTCTTACTGATTTTTTTAATGTGAAGCCTACAGCAGCAAAGGCAAAATTTCAAATTAACAATAGCTGTCTGGGTTTATTTACCCAGGTAATTTCCTTTAAATCATATTGATATTTCTGAAGAAGGCAGTTTAATTTCTTGGCTACTAAAATGAAATTAAAATATTAAATAGAATATGAACTGTTTTCATAGAAGTAATCAGAAATGACTTTGAAAGCCAAGGACACACTGTGTCCACTCCATACTTATTACAATCAATGCATTTGCTTTCTTAGAGCAAATATTGTGAGGCATTATATCAGAATATTTTACAATACTGGTCTCTGAAGTGCAGAGAAGATCTGCCGTATTCCAGGGTTTGTTTTAGGATTTGACAAAGTGTTGCTTTGGTATTTTGCCTGTACCTGACCCAGACTGAGAAAATGCTCCCTACCTGCCATGTTCAGATCAGGAAACCAATGCAGAAAGGAGGTTGGAGGAGGAACCTGGATGTCACAGTTGTCCTAATCCTTTCCAGTCAAGAAAAGTCGTGAAATGTCTCCCTTTACTGCTTAAGGGATCAGCAGGAGGCCATGGTGGAACAAAGTTCTGCAATGACAAGCCATTTTTGAGCACCCAGTCTGTACACTCCAATCACAGTCGCTCAAAGTAATATGCCAAGTGATTTTCTAGTGCTAACTGGTGCTGTGCTTAGCTGGCATGTGCAGCGCTTGGTTAAGCTGAGATCAGCGGCACTATTGCTGCTTTGAGTAATATCTGCTTTGTGAGCCCTATTTGTGCAAAAGCACGGAGACCTTGAACCTTTCTTGTTCTCATTGGCTAATGACAGAAGCCAATTCTTAGGGGAGGAAGCTTGGAGCAATATTGTCAAATCCCTCTATCAAATATCAATAGGTAGTTTTCTTTGCACTAGCAACTTGTCTTCAAAGAGTTGAAGTTCTGGAAAACTTACTGAATGAATGCCTTTAAGGCATGGGCTACAAAATTCCTCATCAGAAGAAATATCTAACTGTGGAGTGTAACTGTAGACCTCCTGAGACACTAAACCCCTGCAGAAGGCTCAGTAAACAAGGTATTAACTATGTCCAGGGACAGCAAAGCAGAGAAACTGCATAACAAGAGGGGAGTTGCTACTCATTAGTTTCAGGTAGCTACAAGCAGACTAGGTAATCAGATTGTCTTAGATAAAGTCATGGGCTTAATCACTGAGATTTTTTTGTAATGAGAATTAGTACAGAGGTTCATAACCTGGCTATTTGGACAGACAAAAGAGAAGGTAGAAGGTGCTTGTGGAGAGCTCTGGTCTAGGTGACTCTAGCACTGTTTGCAGTTGCAGTCAGTGTGGCAGCAGAGGAACTTCCTTTGTCTGGCAATGATAAGGCTTGCCCAGCATGGAAAGGTTGCGATGGACCTAAGTTTTTCCAGCAGTGTGGAGATGATGACAATTTGCAGAAGAGAAAATATTGCATCTTCTATGTTTCTGCTTTCTCTCTCTCCCTTTGTATATGCTTATGTATAGTTTTAAAGGAACACAGAAATAACAGTATGAGCTACTTCAATATTTTTATTTTCATCCAAAGGGAGAGATACTTCCCACTAGGTAGCTGTAGACAGAGATATGATCTCCCTTGAGCTTTCCTATTTTAAAGAATGAATAAACAGAGTTCCCTCAGGCTCTCCTCACTTGATGCACTGTGTGAAAGTCTTTGGAGAGCTGTTCTGATAAATGTCACAGAGAAGGGAATAATCATTTCCTTGACTTGTTCTCAGAGCCCAGGATGCAATCCCCTTAATGGCTGTGAGGGCACAGTGCTGACTCATGTTTAATTTTTGTTTTCCAGGACCTCCAGGTCATTTCAGCCAAGACATCCCACAGCCTGTACCATTGTGTAGGATGATTATATTCCAGATGCAATATTTTGCCTTTGTTGAACTTCATGAGGTTCCTGTCAGCCCACTTCTCCAGTCTGCCCAGGCTGCTCTGATAGCCCTGCCCTCCAGCACATTGACTCCCAGTTTGATATTACCAATTTGATATTACCAGCAATGCTTCTGGGAGTGCACTCTCTTCCATCGTCAGGGGCTAAGGCTGTGTTTCACAGCAACTTGGCATAACCAGGTGGTCACACCTGCATGTTTGTTCTGTACAAACAACTGTATGCTGATGACAACAGGATGCTCTAAACTGTGACACGGAGATCTGTAAATAATTCCTTTTGTTGCTAACCTCTTTTGCATTGAAATAAAGCATTCTAGAGTCTACTGCATTGCACGTCTTCTTTGTATTAAAGGCAAATCACAAATAACGAGGAATTTTATGTAGAGATATTAGAATACTATAAAAGAGGCAATTGAGAAGTAATTTTCTCCAAGGACACAGGGGAAACTTCTAAACATTTATGCTCTTGTGAAGCTGTTGACAGCTTTTTAATCCTCTTAGAGTGAATTTGCTCCTCCTGTATATGTGAGCAATTGACCTCTATGATAACACTTGCTAACTACAGTGCTCCATCTGGGCTATCAAAGGTTACAAACCTGTAGTGGTCTTTGGGTGAATCAACATATAGAGGTAACCAGGGAAACCTCCAAAGAAGGTTCTGTGTGTTAACAAGATTTGATTGTCAATGTCATTAGGCATTTAATGTATATTTTATGCATCTCTGTTTTATTCAATGTGTGAAATGCTTAATCTTATTGGATCCTGACCTAACTCTACAGGCTAGGAAATGTGACTGTGTTCCTCAGAGGTACAGCCCACATTATCTTAAATACAGTCATATTTTTACAAGGTTGTATGGTCTATTTTCAGCTGGGCTAGAGATTCATTCATTGTATGCCATCCTGTGTATTAATAGCCCCGGTACACAGCAGTAATGACAGAAACACTCTTCACTGCCCCAAACCACAAAGCAACTCTGATTTTGGTGAGGCATCCTTAGGAGAAATGAACCAATTCCCTTCTGAGGGACTCCTCACATGCTTTCCTCACTGGTCAGGACATTTCTTATTAGGCAAATATGACATTTTTCCTACAGAAGCCAACATACTCAAATGGGGAATTAGCCCTCATTTGTATAGAACTTATTTTTATTGAATCCTGCTAAGTCTCAATGATGCTTGTTCACAGGAGGTTTCATCTAGGAGTGTGATTTCATTTTATTATTTCCAGTTGTGCTATTATGTATTTTAACTACAGTAGGCTTTTTTGTACAATAAGAAAAAAGTTAAATCCTTCTTGAACAATTCAGTTCTTTGTGAGCTGCCTCTGGGGAGCCACTGCACTGAAGGAATTCATTGTATTTTTGTGATTTGTCACAAGACAAAAACCATAAAACTTCTTGACAATGCTTGTAAATTATCAAAGCAAAAATGCCTGATCCATTCTGTCTATGAGGGCTGTGGTAGTCCCATGGGTGTTGTACTCAATGTCAAAGAAACAGACTGGGATATTGACTGTGTCCTAGAAGGTATTGAAAACACCACATGTGAGGCCAGCCCTCTAATGACTACCAACTTCAATTGCTGACATAGCAATCTCTTGGGTTAGTCAAGTAGGGGCTTAAAAGACAACTTCAAAGAAAAGAGTAGTTAACAATCACAAGGCAACTGCAGGGAAGCAACTTTTGCTTCAAGTGGGAGCAGCAAACATGCAGAAAAGTTTCATATAAGCCATAAAAACCTGATGTTTTATTGAAAAGATGAAAGACTTCTTTTTTCCTAATCTGAAATAGTGGCATGACCCCCATTTCTCTGAATTTCCAGCCAATATTTGAAATGATGCCCTTCAGGAATTACTCTTATCAGGGAGATTATGCCCAGAGCTGTATGGTTGAAAAGAACTGTCTTTAGGGAATTACTGCCTGGAGGGAAGTTATCATTAAAGCTCTGTAAGAATAGACCTTTTTTTCCTCTTTTTTTACCTCCTTGAAATATTTAAAAATTATAACCATGTTCTGCATACTAACTTTTGGTATGGTCCTTTCTCAAATGCAGTAAATATTGCAGATTTAAATCATTTATTGCAGAATAGGGAAGCATAGGATACCAAAATTAAATTTTGTTTTTATCCAGAGGAAAATTCCAGATAGTGCCTGAACATTGGTTCCATATTACTTCAGCCTCCCCAAGTGACTAAAGGCAAAGATGCTATGGGGGCTGACTGTTTCATGCAGTAGAAGACAGGAAGACTTCTACTTCAGTATCTGGATTACAGTCAGGGTTATAAACTCCAACTTTTCATATTTATATGTAATATGAATTATATTCATACTGCACACTTACAGATGTACATACATGTAATGCATATATGCATTCAATTACATTTGTAAGTGATAAGAATTATGTCATAGCAGTTTAACTCTGCACAACAGAGTCCTCATCTGTAACTGGAACTACTTCAGTACAAGCACAGAGTCCTGGGAAGTCTCTAGGCTTTTTTCTTTTTCAAGATCTGATTACTAAGTCGTTGTCCATTCTTGGCAGTAAAATCTGCTGGTTTTGCTCAACTCAAGGCTCTTCATGATAAATGTTGTACAAACACTGGGTGAGGCAGGCCTTGGGGGTTAATGTTCTAGTTGGAGTTCTTGAACTGTGATCTACCTTGGAGCAGCAGATCGTCCTGTGGATCAAGGTGCACAATTAGGCTTAGGAAAACAATAACATACAGTTCTTGTCATCATGTTTCAATTCCGTGTTGCTACTTTAGGGCCTCTAATTCTTACCCCATGTTCACACATATTTAGTTATTTATTTATTCTTGAATTTCTGAATTTTAAAAAAAAAATTCTGAAATGTCCTTGTTCTATCTATAAAGACTGTCCTTCTTTAAACTCTAATAATGATCATGATATCTGAGTGCCAAAATTGATTTAAGAATATATGCTTTTAGGACTTTAGGATTGGGTTGAAATATTTGGATATAACATATGTTAAAATCTCAAACTTCAAAGTAGCTGTAGCTGTCAGTCAGACACATGAGGAATACAGCATATGTCCTTTAATGAATCTTCAGGCTTTAAAACAATTTTGCAGTTATAACAAAACAACAAAAATAAGGGAGGACAACTTATGTTCTTGTGTGTGAAAGACAAATACAAGGTTACAAAGTGATTGTTGTCAGTTTGGCCAGAGTCCATCTTTTAGGAAGCAGAATACTTCTGAAAGAGCAAAAATTCAAGCTTTGCTACAGAGACAGCTCATCATATGGGTAAACATGCATGTGCTGTCTGCCTCCTGAGATAAACTGTCTCTTCAGCTTTCTCTTAGCTGTGCTCATTTGCCATCAGTAGAGAGCTAGTGTTGCTGTAGGGAAAAGATGGCAGAACCTGACATAATAATATATATGTTTTATAGCATCAGAATGCTTTGATGCATTGTAACATCTGGCACAAGTATAGAGGGATTTCTGTTACTCTAATCAAATCCTCTTGGAATGATAACATTAGATATGTACATACTGGTACATCAAAGGCCTCATTTATCATTTATCAGGAAACAGAAGGGAAACCCAATTTTTATGTAAATGCAGACAAAATGTTAATATCAAGTGCTTAGTGAAAGTCTCAGTATTGCTATGCAGTATAATAACT
Organism: Pyrgilauda ruficollis; assembly: GCF_017590135.1. NCBI lineage: Eukaryota > Metazoa > Chordata > Aves > Passeriformes > Passeridae > Pyrgilauda > Pyrgilauda ruficollis. The sequence goes on along the minus strand of NW_024524155.1, from coordinate 1,646,052 downwards.
AGCTTGACTTTTTTTATTTCACTGTTTGCAATGTATTATTTGGGATATTCTAACAAGTATTAGGTGTTAAAATCTGATTAACACTAGCTGGACAAACAGAATTTTTGTTCTGATATGAAATAAAAATAAGAGTTGTCACTGGCATACAGTAAAACAGAAAAGAATACATGGGGATTTTTAAGAGTGCAAGGCAGAAATGTTGAACAATAATAATGTATTTCAATTTGAAAGTCAAGATGGAGCAAGGACAAGAGATGTTCAGAAGAGTAGTTCTTTGAATCCAAATCACAGAAGACTTGTGCTACGTATCAGGTAAAACTGGAATGTGATCTTGAATCTCTAATCAGTGTGCTGTTGGCTATTATGATATGATGTATTTTTTTCCACAATTTTTAAATGGTTTCATTTTTATTTTTGTTTTCTTACTAGTCTCCATATTTCTAGTAATTTTTTTTGACTGGTGACTTCAACAGTACAGTAAGACTCACTGTGTCAGCCAGAACACCCTAATTCTACTTCTAATTCTCAGAAAGCATGCACTTAGCCTCATGTTTCAAACAACTCATCAAGGGACTCGGCCTTTAAATATGGGGACACAGAATCTGATGCTATTCAGGTAGATGAAAAGCAAGCTGTCATCCTAACTCTGTTTCAACATGGATGTTAAAAGTGCCTGATTTTGCAGTCACTGCTCCAGAAAAGAGATGAAGAGCTCATTTCATAAAATGGGTACTATTTGTGACAGTATAACAGAAATTCCTAAACTGCAAAAAAGCCAGACAGTGGAATCTTCCCTCACTAGACACAGCACTTCACTGCTGTGAAAGAAAGATGTCAGTACTGTCTCTGATTATTCTAATTTTACTTTCAAATTTTTTACATGCCACCTGCTTATGGATGCTTTATCCCCTTTGGCACAGAAGATGATATTCAAATAAGATATTTTTCTTTATCATATTCAAGGATGATATTTATGGTCTAACACTCTGACTCTGAAGATCCAAGTACCTTTTGTAATATGGTTACTGAGAGAGTCTGAAGTAATTCTGACGGCATTTGCAGCCAGAATTCAGTGAAGAACAGAATGGTTACTTCTCAGGAAGTTGTTGCTGCTGTCTGTCCCTGTCTAGAGAGAAAATAAAAGTGTTTTAAACTTCTCATGAAAAAAATCAACAAAATATGATTCCTGAAAATATTTTACTAAAAAATAGTTCAAATTAAAATTTTTGAAAGTGTGTGTCTTTTGAAAACTATTTTACTAATGATACAATCATCCTGTAGGGCATGCTGAAACTGTTGTTAGCAGTTGCATTGTGTAGCAATATTCTTCCTGTTCTTTATAGCTTCATTCAAGTCTTACTAGAATAATTGTGTGCAGTATAACATGAAATATAAGAATACGGGTATCAGACAAATTTTAATTTTGGAAAAATGCATCACGTCAGAATCTTCCTAAAACAAGAGCACTTCATAAAGCCCCCTAATTTAATGTCTCCAAATAACAGTTCCAAAACTGCTTCAATGTTCTCTTATTTAACAGTTCATTTGACTGCACCTTGATTCTTCAAATAGACCCAATGCAAAAATCTTTGTTCTAATAAATAGTATCCAATTGTTTGACAAAGACACTGTGGTGTTTTGTATCATTCATTTTCAAGAAGCTTTCTGTTGCTTTCTGTTGAAACTCAAAGCTCCCTTAACTAAAGGACTTATACACCAGATTAAAATTATGTAAAGTGCATACTTCAAATTTAGGTGCTTTTGATTTAGCCAGTAAAAACAATAAGCTTTTTTGTCAGACTTATCATTTGTTGTCTAACAGTGGGTTGTTTCTCAATCTGATGAATTTGTAAATGTCCTTGTAATATCTTTTCAGGCTTTCATTTTGTAGGCTTTCAAGTAATTCTTGAGGTTCCCTAACATCCACCGTACTGCAACCTCACTACTGAAGAGCTACAACTAGAAGTTGGTCTGAAGATAAATTGGTCTCCTTAAGTCATTCATTCCACTGTCACCAGTTTTATGCTTACTTTGGGAAGTGTTACCTTCACTGACTCTTTTTGTTGAGGAAAGCAATGCGTTCCTGTGACAAGCTGACAGATATGACCTGGCACAGTCTGGATTGTGTCAGCTATTCCAATCCCTGTCACAAGGGTTGATGACTTCTGTGTTCTGCAACCTTATTTATACTGCGTAATTTTTTCCCCCAATGAATTGTCTTCTAGCATACTGAATGACCTGATTCTCAGCATGGCCTAGCTTTCATCATTAGTTTTGAAGTTGGTTCAGGCTCTTTCAACTGCTGACCTAACTCCTTGGTTATAATTTCTATGATACTAGGTTTTCTTGCTATTCATCATGTTTTGCCTCACTTTGAACTCACTTCATCAGAGAGACTGACCACTGAGGACCAACAAAGGGACCCCCAGGACAGAAAAATGCATTCATAAAGGGGAGGGAAATTATGTTAATGGTTACAGGAAATTGATTATCATATGTGTGGTTATTCTGGGACGATCAATGAATATGTATGTACAATACAGTATATAAACAGGAACTCATCATGCACAATATTTTGGAGGAGATATCCCCTGGTGCATCTGGCTGAATAAAGAATGTCTACTTCTTAATCCTACATTGGTGTTACAAAGTTTCTCTGATTTTTACCACATAGGTTCTCTTTTCTGGAGGCACACCGTTCAGCACAACACATCTTCTTCCATCTTGCTTGCTTTTTTTTCCTTCCCTTAGCTATGCAGAAAGTTGCCATTTTGCCTCTCTCTAGAATCCTATCTGTGCTTTCAGACCCATTTGCTGTTCTTGCTCTTTTGTGGTTTTTTCCCTCTCCAAGTTCTCCCTTCACCCTTTTACAGAGAACAGGTAAATTAGCCACAACTCTTCACAAAGCTCATAGCAGAGAAGCTCTTACCGTTATCATTGGTTGAAGCTCACAGCAAGACAGATCTGTCTTTTGCCTTTTTTTATTCAGTCCTTCTGTTTTCTGATATGGGGCTAGCCTTAATCATACCAGTTGCTCAGGCACTAGAATGTGGCCAGGCTTTGTCCTTTTCCCATCCAACTTGGATACAGCATTGGTTAACCATCTCTTGGAAGAAAAACGTCACGGAGCTACAGCCTCTCTGTTGCACTTTAATAAGTGCAAAATATAATTAGTGGGTCTAAGGACTTGTTAGGCATGCTAGGAGAAGATAATATATTTCTGAGATGTTGTGAGGAGATTTTTGATGTTTAATACTGCTACAGTGTTTAAATTATAGATCCACTTCAAAAGATTCACCTGATTTATACTTTCAAAGCATTTTGTTCCTTCTAAAAGCCATATGAGACTGTAACAATTTTGGAATTTTTTTTATACAGTTTGTGGACATGTTGTAGGAAACTTTATTGCTTTTCTCTTAAATGGGCACAGAAGGCAAATGTAAAAAGCTGGCAATTGATAAGTTCAGAAAAACTTTGGCTCACAAAGGCATAATTGATTCTTATGAGACTGTATATATCTTCATTGGAACTTCTCAGTTTACGTGGGAAAAGATCAGTCCTAAAATGTGTCTATCTAGGCTGTGATGATGTCCTGCAAACAATATAATTTAAAAGATATTCATTAATATGTTTTTCTTACAGGCTGAATTAGAAAGTTTTAGCCATGAAATATACTACTTGTGCTCTTTGAATAATATATTAAGCTGTGCCATCTTTCTTCACACTCTTTAAACAATGCTGTTTTGCCAGTATGCAATGTCCTTTTCAAATGACCTTTTTAATAGAACATGTTGAATTCTCTGAAAAGTCGAATTTAATTTGAAGACTTGTCTGTGCACATTGAACATATTGCCATTTTTTTCCTGGAGGAAAAGTACCTTGTCTTTTGTTAATTTATGCCCTATGCAGCAAGGAGGTACAGACCTTTTTAATAAATCCACCTGTGATATTAAGAATATGTACAAGTCTTTATAAGATCATGTTTCAAATCAAGGCTAAATCTATCTCTACAACCTTTGCTGAAAATGAATAGCTCTGAAAGAAGCAGGCTCAGGAAAAGTAGCAGTATTTATTATGAAAGAGGGAGGAGTTATCTTAATTAATATTTGATAATACAGAACAATTAAGCTGAAACATTTATGCATTTTACAAGAAAATAATTGTAAGGATAGAGATATGCACTTTGACAAATGTGATAATATGATTTATTTTATGTATTCCAAAACAGGTATTCCAATTTTGTATTGGAAAAAAATATTTAATGTATTTTTTCAAAAAGTAATTATAATTTTACTAAAAAAATTAAAAAGTATAATTATAAAATTAATTGTACTTTTACTCAAAAAAAAATCCCCAAATACAATCAGCACAGTGCATTTTATGTGCAAGTGCTCATCACTGGCATCATGAATAAATCATAATTAGATGCACTTTCATGACTGTATACCATGTTGGGTTTTTTTTCTGCGCAAATTTCCGGAAGAAAGGTTACTATGGTGACAGAATACTCATTGGAATGATTTTATCTCAATTGCTGAGCATTTTTATTCCTGGCCTCTCCAGTATACCTTCTAATTCAAAACTGTAATTTTAAAGTTATTGGAGATGTTTTAAATCCTGCTGCAAGGAAATGATGACCAAAACATAAGAAGTCCTTCAAACAAATAAGAAAAGAGAGATGAGAAAAAAAAGTTGGGAAAATGTGATTAAACTTTGTGCAATAACTAACTCACTCTGTAGAATCTGTTTTCTCAAAGTAAAATTACAGGAAATAATTTAAGAGTTTCAATATTGTATGGAATTCTCATGAATAGTTTGAAGTTGCATGACTGGGTACACTATGTTTGAACCTAGGATATCTTCTGGAGCTCTCAAATGCCAGGCTTTCAAAATCCAAGGAAAGTCTAATCAGCATTTCGTTACCATGTCTAGAGCAACATAGAAGCGAATCTCCAGCCTGCAGTTTGGTAAGTCTCAATTTTAGAGACACCTTCCCAAGAATAAAATATCTTGGCTGGTAGGTCTTTCCACATGACTCACAAAGCTAAATATGGTTTTTGTAATCATGGAGCTGAAAAACTGTGAACAGCTGAGTGCTTAAAACTGCATTCAGCAGAGAGCTACAGACTAGGAATCTCAGAGAAGTTGCTTAAAAAAATATTGGTGACTAAAGGAGAAAAGTGGGAGATGGAAAAAATGATTTTTCTGAGCTATTTCATTTTTTAAATGACCTAACATATTTTATTTCTATCTGTAGAAGCGCAGAAATAGAAATATTGCTTATGCAAGGAGAAGGTGAAAATTGCTGCATCAAAAACTAATTTGGCAGAGTTGGCTGTCACTGAAAGATGTACATGGTACATGGCACAGCATCACAATGTGCCCAGGAGGCCAAGGAAAGTGACTACTCCTGTTTCTGCAGCACTGGTTGTACCCTGCCTGCAGCGCTGGGATAGGCTCTGGGCCTTCTAGTACAAAAGAAACATGGACAAACGAGAGTGAGCGCAGGGAAGGGGCGTCAGGATGAGTAAAAGAGCGTGTATCATATGAGAGGAAGCTCTGATATGTGAAGATATTCCATAACTAGAATCAAAACCCGTTTGTCTGTGGGTTTTTCCCTGTAGCTGTAGAATAAGATCATTATTATTAACATTGCCCATGGATGGATATCTGTTTATATTGATAGGTTCACTAATTTTTAATAAAAAATACCTAAATGTTAGCTCAAAGAGGAATTCTGACTTGACTGTAGCTAAAATCAATTATTGTATTTAGATTGGTAGAGCCAATAAGTAACACCAAATATTATTTAGGGTTTTAATTCTATAATTTTTTTTGGAGAAAGTAATCACATGGACTGTCTCTTGTTTTAATGGTTATTCAGACTTATCATTCAGCTGTGCTTATGTAAAACAGTATTGAAAAGACAGCCAAACAGTACCAGAAATGGGAGTCCCCTTACCTGTGTAATCTATTCCTAGAATTGATCAGGAATTTGCATAAAATTTAGAGGAACAGATATATCCAAACTCTTTGACAGTAAGAGGTTAGAAGTTCATTGAAATGCATCAGATGACATTGACAAAAAAATGCTAATAAGGAGCAATGGCCCTGGGCTTTCTCCTGCTTTGGGCTGCTCAGTACATCTCAGCAGTAAGTTATACTTTGCATCAAAGCTGAAAGGAGAAAGAGTATTGACACTTAGAGTCTTCCTGATTTTCCTTGTGACAAAAATTCTATTTAATTCTGTTTAAAAATGCTAAATATTGTGTTAGCTTTATTATTGAATTTATAATTCTGTACTAAAATATTATTTATGGGGAAGAACACAAGGTTATTTTAACTTCGTTATGATTATTAAAGCAATTATCTTCATGAATTTTGCTATGTTGAAGCCTTGGCAGAAATTCATGACTGTAGAGAAGAAATTCTCCAGTCTTCTTCACTTGTGTCTGTAAGGTAATAATAGTCCTGCAAACCCAAAAATGTCAATGCCTACTTCAACCCCCATCCACAAAATATCTTGAAATCTGAAATTCATAAGTAAAATAGAAGAAATATGCAAGAAGAAGAGTATGTAATAGAAGAAATATGCAAGTTTGAGAAGTCTGGTTTGAGCCAGCAGCTGTAAAGTCTACGCAGGAAAGAAGATATTTTAGTCTGGTTTTAAAATTCATGTAGTGAGATATTAATTGTATCAAAGGGCTAAATGAAAAAGCGAGTACTTGCTTTCCAAACTGACAAGGTTGTGATCACAACAAAGAAAAAAAGAAAGTAGGTTCTTCCAGCATGAGAAGCGTGTTAAATAAAACTGCTCAGAAGATTACTTTAAATTCTGGATGCTCACTTTTCAACTTCTTACTAGCTCCCTTTTTGATTCATATATATCTTCTCTTTTTGGTCCTTATATAAAGACCTGACAAAGATGTGATTATATTGCCTCAGAAAAGGCATTCCCTGAAGCAGTAGTTTAGGCTGGGAAATAGCTCCATGTTGGAAATGCAACAGGCAGAGGCAAAGGCAGGCAAGGGGGAAGGACATTTAGCCACAAGCAGAACTTTGGACAAACATTAACAAGGAGCTCTTTTTTCCTCTCATGATCCAGCTTCTCCCATGCTGTGCAAGTTACAGCTGCAGAGAATATTCCACCTGATCTCTATCTTGCTTTCTCACAGAGACCTGCTCCGTCTCTCTGCCATGGACAAGTATTTCCAGTCCTCACTGATTCCTTCTTGCTCTGCTCATTTGTTCTGCACTGTTTGATGATCCAGCTTCCCCAAGCTATCTTCCTGTGAAAAAACTAAGGTTTTTATTCCTTAAAAAAAACCCAAAAAAACCAAACCAGTAAAAAGAAGAAAACATTTTCCTTCAGTGCCTGAATTCTTCTAGTTTGAGGCTGTGATTTCCAGCGCTGCTACCAAGGCTCTTCACTGAATTCTATCAAAATACTTTCAGATGATGTGCTGTCAGGTTATGATTTGTTTGGACAAAATCTTAATCTCATTTCCTGAGGTAAAAGGCTCCATGTCATATCTTTTATATTAAAAATTATCTCATTCTTTTAAACTCTGATGTTTTGTGTTGCCACTGCTGCGTTGTCACAGTACCTGGTTGAGCCTGGTGAAAACTGCACTTGCCAAAGACAGTTAGCACTTCACACGATTTTTTTTTCACACATAGATAGAATATTTAAGATGCAGGATTTATATGAAATCTTTTTGTCATTTACTTTAAGAAGATGAGGCAAGGGTAATAAAAACCCCAACAACCAACCAACCAACCAAAAAATCCCCAAAGCCACACCTTATGAAAAAAAACAACCTGTGTGAATTTCAGGAGGGAAGATCTAAATTATCAATATTGTACATCAGGATTGACATCTGATTTATTGCTCAGTAGTGCTTTAGCTAAGGGCTTGAATAGACACAGAATTCTTGCTATACAACACTAGAACTGAACTCACAAATCTCAGAAAGAGAAGAGAAAGTGGTTGCACTTCCAAAAAATCAATATCAAGTACCATATCTTATGAGAAAAGCATCCTTCTACATGTATCCAGCTTTAGACCATGACTTCATAACAGCCACAATTCTAGGATTACTAAAACTTGTACTTAAATCTGAATCTTCAATATTTTTTCATTTACCTTTTTTGTGTGTCCTATTGGATTTGGATTAAGGACTGAGACAATTAGTATCACTTTTTCTTGTTGTAAGTTTTCATCCTATTTTAATATATGAAAGTTAAAATGGGTTTTCTTTTGCTGGTCTGAGTAATGCATGAATTATTGGATTCACACCTATTTAAGACCATTTTTCTTAAATATGCAGTCCTCTTAATTTTTATAGTATAACAGTAGAGACGAAGTAAACGTAGTTGATTTAACTTGATTAATTTACTTTGATCCTTTCCTGACAGTTCATAAGACTTCCAGAGTACATGAATTTCAGTAAAAATTAATAATACTATGGCAGTGATCAATTTGCTACTGGGTGTTTACAGTCAAGGTCAGTGAATTCCTGCCAAAAACATAGACAGCAACTGCAGGGAACTACCTCCTTTGGAGACAAAGAGATTTTGTTGTACGTTCCTGGAAAGTTTGGTATAATGTGGGTTATTACTTACATCCAGCTGAAGTGAAACTGAATATTAACCAGACAGATGAAAGAATCAAAATGTATATATTGGCTTTGAACCAGGTGGGAGTTTCTAGAACCTTCTTTTACCTCGTGTCTGCTGTTGATGGTTTGATAGGTTCTCTGTTACCGCCACACTCAGCAGTGTTGTTCTGTCCTTATTGTGCCTGTCTTGCTTATTTAGTGACAGGAATTATTGTGTTCTTTAGCTTGGTGGAAGACAAGAAGAAAAATGGACAGATTAGCAGGTGTGTAGAGTTGAGACTGGGAGGGAAAAACATGCTTTCTTGTCTTTGAAATCCATCAGATGGAAGGGTGTTTATTATTATTCACTGTAGTGGCCAGTCTGTTATTAAAATTACTAATTAAAGTGGTCATCCAAATGCAGCATGTCACAAAGTGTTTGCACCTCACAGTGAGGATGATAGGGCACACAAAGTGTTCTCTGTGTGAGCAACACATGATTACTAGGCAGAAAAATAACAGTTACTAGCCAGAAAAGTCTAACAATTTCAGACTTTTAAAAAATCTGGTTCAAGGAGCCTTTCCATAGAAAAACTTTTGTCATGTTTGCTACTCTTCCAAAACTGGGGAGGCAGTTTTTTAAACCTGTACATGTTAGAAACTTGTACTTGATAGAAACACGAAACTGAATATTTTTAAAAATTTCATTCTTTTTATTCAAGGTGAATAACAAGAGTTTTCAAAGCTTCATCCATATTTCCATCTTCTGGCCCTGCACAGAATCTCCGCTTTCATCTTTTCATATGCAGCTCTTTGCAGGTACAGGTAATAACAAAAAATTGTATCCACAGTACAATGCAGACTTTATTTCTCTGCCTATAATACTGATTGATGTAGGTGACGAGCAGTTCCATGACCTCGAAAGAAATAAAACTTGTGTTTACACAATTTGGGATAAAGAAAAATGAGCAGTAGCAGCCTCAGAGATTGCTTGAATCATGCACAAAGAGGGAGCAGTTACACACACTCGTGGATAAATGGATGTGTAAGAACCTCTGGCAGAACCCATTTAGGGTGATGTACAAAACTGAGCAGTTAAGTGACAGAAAGTAAAACCAACTCTCTGATTCCTGGTTTTGAGTGATGACTGCTTCAGAAATAAACTGTGAAAACATTGTGGACAAAGAAAGGAACAGTCAAAAGTTTCAAATTGCAATAGACAAAGGAAGGCAACTCAAACTAACTTTAGCAGTTCCAAGTATAGTTGCTAATAAAAGAAATGGTCCACAGGCAGGATATTTTTCTAATAGTGAATTCTAAAGTGTGTGATTGTACTTGGTGGTTTCTTCAAGGTTTATTGCAAGTATGGCTCTAGATATATCAATATGACTCCCTATTTTTAAGTTCAATGGTTATCAGGAAGGGGACATAATGAAATATGTGATAAAAAGACTGTAGAATTGTTACTGTCTATACCTATCCTTTTTAAGTTACAAAGGCACCTACAGCATTTGTCTACTGATAAGATTTTGCTCAATAACCAGAAATCAATGGTGTAATCATGGCAACTGCTGAGATTAGCCATGAAAGTTTGTCTAGATGCTTCTCTTTTAAGTACTTGGATAAAATGGCTTCATCTAACTCAGATAAGGTAAGGAAAACACATAATTCTTCTGGTTTACATATCTGGTAGCATTTTCAAGACTAGTTTTCACTCAGTCACAAGAACTGGCCATTTCCAAGGCCTTAGAAAAACTTAATATTAGCGTCTCTTGTTTAGAATTAATGAACTTCAAACCACCTAACTTGTTCTTACAATGTGAGGGACATGCTTTGTGGAGAAGGAAGCAAATTTACTTTCAATAGAATTTGATTCTCTTACACAGCATTTTCATAACTGAGATACCAAGAGGTTGGGGAAGATGTAAGCAAGTGGCTGAAAATTCATACTGAGAGTAGCTATCTGTTGTCCACAAACTGAAAAGAGGAGCAAAGGAAAGTTTCTCAAGCTAAGTATTACTTGTTTTCATTAAAAGTTTGGACAGCAGAATACAGAATGCACTTATTAAATTTTCAGGAAAAAAAATAAAAACAAGAAACCAAGGGCAGAAAAACTACAGGCACTTGGGAAGATTAGAATGTGAAATGTTGATTGATTGGAACAATAGGATGAATCAGACACTATGTAAATCAATCAGAGAAGGGGAAAATTCCCACACATGATTATGATAAGCTATGTATATGCAAATGGGAAATGCTAGAAAAGGTGAAGTTCTAAAGAAGAGGATCTGTGGCTTTTAGAAGATCAACAGCTAAGCAACAGCAGCTTGGTAGGGCGCTACCTTCTGATAAAAGATAAAAGGCTTAAACTGAACCTGTTTAAGCCTTTTAAGGCTTTTAAGGCTTTTAAGGCTGTGCTGTAGAAATTGGTTTTGGAAACACGAAGGGTTGTAAAGTTCCCAAACAGGATGATTGTCACTGTAGAGTTTTTGGTATACAATGACAAATAAAACACAGCACTAGTTTAAATGCTCATCAACCATTCAAATTTCCAGTGATTCTCAGTCAAGGTGCTATTTCTTTTATATTAAACAAATGTTCTCCTGGACTGTATATCATGAAACAATGACAGATTATACATCAGTATATAAGGCAACGTTTCTGGAAAAAAACATTTTGTCATGATTTCAAAGATAGCTGATAAAATACTTGGATTTGGCATTTCATGTATTTCTGAAATTTCTTCATACAGGGATGAAAAACTGGGAAAGATAAAACTGGTTCATAATGCCTCAAGGTTCTTAGCCCAATTGTTGTTGCACCTGTGGGTGCTGTCTGCCATTGCCTAGTGTACCTGTGTGGGCCATAACGCAGGTGGTTGAGCTGTGGGGACAGCTCCAATTAGACACACAAATAGTTTCAGCGGAGTCAGAAAAGCTGGTTCACAAGAAAAGCCATTAGCAGAGCTTAGCTCTGAATTCTGGTATTCTAAGTCTCAGAAAAGCCCTTAAACCACAAATTCTTTCTGTTCATATTATGAGAATGAAAGTTTTTTTTTTTGTTTTTTTTTTTTCTGGCATTGTTGTGTAATATTTAATTATTAACAACCAAATAACTGTGAAAAAAATATTGGGTAGCTGGTTTGCAACTGCTGACAAGAATTCCTCATATTTACATGGATATTTATAATGCAACCCTTAAATTATTAATTTAGGTTAAGAATTTTTTTAATTATACATTTCAGTATCAAGCAAACTTACCTAACAGTATTCTGGACAGCAGAATATGAACGTGAGAGATGTTCTGCCCTTGGCCAATACAAGAAGAGGTTAAATAGCTGCACTGGGAATAGGAAGGAGGACCAGTCTTTTCCAGTAAACACTGTTCAGTGCTCATTTTCTAGGGAAGGTATTATTGCATTGGCTAATTAGAAATAGGGAGCAAAAGAAGGAAGCCAGTTAAATTTGTGTTTGCACAGGGCAGCAAAAACTCTGTAACTAATTATGGAAGAAACTTTGCTCTCTAGCTGCAAAGTTCAAGTTTGTCAAGAGATCTAATTTGGACATAAAGAGTAATGACCCGGGAAAAATTAAAAAAGAATGCGTAATCGGGTCTTAGAAAAAGTTAATTTGACCCTGGAGTAAAGACCTGAGTCTGATTGAGAGGACTTTTTCCTGAAGTTCTTGTTTCTCTCTTGGCAAAGCATATTTGTATGCCAAGAGCGCAATAACTTTTCTTCTCTTTCCTATTACTCTGAAGGTTGATGTACAGAGTGTTCTTCACTGAACATGGAAACATTGTATATGCTGGAGTGTGATTTAATGCAGAAATATTTGAGGGATTTATGAACTTTCTGGGAAGCTGCAGACAAGTATTTGAATGAATGCATACTTGCATATGCAGAAATCCTTGTGCTGCCCCTTTTTATTATGCTTCATTTAATAAAATCTTTAAGATGCATGTTTCAATCTTAATTCTTTGAATAATAAACAGCAATAATAAATTTCTCTTTCCCTGACCACTTCCACGTCATGTTACAGTCTGGTGACATTACCAGTAGATCAAGGATTCTTGTTAAGTTTCTAAGGTAGATTTGATGGTAGTGACTTCATTACCCACCCTTCTAATAAGTCCAGAAGTTTCCAACTCCTTGAAGGTGATGGAGTCCTTCCTATTATTAATCACCTAACTAGCCACACCTTAATGCTTCAGACGGCACTGGAGAGGAGAGACACAGAAGCCAATGCCCTATAAAAAGACTGATGGTTCTTTCAGTGCACCATAGCCAGAACATGCCTCTCCTGCAGAACTGTTTTATTTGCTACACTGGTCCACACTCACAGGCTATTAAAACACCTGTGATGTGTTTGTCATCTTCTAAAAGTTACATTCTACACACTGTGTAAAACCCTTGAAAATACTCTTTTTTTGACTGCAACAGACAATGTTAAAATAAAGGAATTGGATCAGCAACATGTTTTAGAATAGGTCTCTTGCCATCTGAAGTGTTAGCAGAGAAGTTTTTCTTGTCTTTTCTGACAAGTGAGGACAAAAGCCTGGTTACATAGAAGTCAACACAGCACCAGAGCAGCCTCACAGAGCTTTTCTTTCTGTAAACAGTATCAGACTTTTTTTGGAGAGTTCTTTTCCTGTGTAATGCTGGTGAAACATCCTAAGTGTGTAGGATAGGGAAAATAAATTAAACTTTTACATGTTCACAAATAGGCAAAATCAGATCCAGTGATGGGAAAAGTGTGCTTGTGTTCATTACCAGCCCTACTTCCATTCCTTTATCTGGCTTGTTTTCTCATGTTTTCATGGCTGACACGAGGTTCTTGACAAAATTTTCTTTTCCAAATCTATTTAGAAGATTTCTTCGTTGTTAGGTTGCATTTAACACAAATGATACAAAAAGGAGATAGCTCACTGAGAGATAGTGGCTTGAGAGCCACAGCTTATAAATAAAAAAAAATCCTGGCTGACACAATGTGCAAAGTATCCAGTTGCTGAATGAATGATTCAGTTAATGGGGCAGTTCAGCATTAATGGCTTCCTTCTATGAAAGTATTGACATGGCAATCGGTAAAGAACTAGCAGATGGCAGCTCTGAAGTAGGATTGACCAGAAAAAAACACAGGTCTTTAAAAAAAAAATTACGTTTTTACACTTCTTTGGTACATTGAAATGAAAATGATACCTTCAAAATGTGAGCACTAAATGTCTGAGGGAGTGAGTGAAAATTTGTTTGTAGTTTATGCTAGGGAAAAATAATGTGGAGAATTATGGTGACAAGTGTCTCTTAACTGCAGTCAAATGTCCACTTTGTACAAACTAAGCATTAGTTTTCTCACACAGAGATAAAATGATTTAATGAGAAAGCAGATGACAGTCAGTGTCTCCTGGGTTATGGGGAATTGTCCCAGACAGAAAATTTACCAGCTGACATGAACAAATCTCTTATTTTTGAATGGAGCTGAAATCAGGGAGCTAACAAAACTTTGGCTGCAGCTTGTACTGCATTTTGAAATTTTGGATTATTTTTTCTGTAGGGATGGCAAACAACACTGCCAACAGGTATTTTAAAAAGCATTGACTATAAAATTGAAGACATAAACTATAAATATATATGTAGTTGTGAGGTGTTAGTCTTCCAATTTTCTCCTCTCTTCTTTACAAATGCTTTCACTTTATGTATGAGTCTCCAAATAAGGATAACCTTCCCCCTCAAAAAAAATCAGAGTGAACCACCCTTGGCAGTCTGAGAAGCTGGATCTGCAAGGGCCACCAGGTGCTCTGTAGATTTACTTTCTGGCACAGAATTAGGTAATTTCATGGAATCTTATATTTTATATCTCTTTTGGATGTAAAAGAGAGCTTTATTTCAACAGCAAAACTCTCCAGAGCTTAACTGTTAGCTTTAATGGCTGGGTTTTAGTTGTGTGTTTTTGTTGTCTTGCCAGATGAATGACGAAGTCACTGATAGTGATTTTGAACCTTTTCCTTTAATTAGATTTACTTTTGATTTTTGAGCTAAAGGTTCTATTGGGTTGGTTAGTAGGTTGTAGCAGAGCAACACACCACTTTTAATGTCTTCTGAACTTTAATAGGTATGATGACACTTCAAATGCAGTGTCATTACTGCCGAGCTTATTACCACCAAACATGAGCAATTTCACCTCAAACAAACGTGGTTGTTTGAACAGCAAACACGGCTGTTGTGAACGGTTGTTTATAAAATGATACTTTCTATTTTCCAGAAATGGAGGGTTACACAACAAAGATTCAGAAGTACTCAATGTTTGAATTCTGAGGGGAATGTTCATGTTTATATCTTTATGCTGTGATCCTGCCTGCTTTCTTGTTCAAGGTCTTCAAATGGGTGAATTTTCCAATAATAGCCTAAGACTGAATGCTCATCCGTGTGAACCATTCATTACAATATTTATGAAAAAGCAGCTCAGTATGGAGATAGCACAGAATGAGCTAGTTTAAAATCTCCTATGTTCCGTATGTGTTATGTAGCATTTATTTAGCACTAATTCTGATCAGTGTATCAAAAACATGACTTAGAATTCACTCTATAACTTAGTGTGTTTGGTTGGTTGGAAAGCTGCCTATTTCTTCTATTTTTATTTTGATTTCTAGTCTCAAGGGGAGCTCACACTGCATATTGAGTAGAAACATACAGCTCTTTTAATGGAATATCCTATTGCCCTGACATGAACGAGAGCTGCGACACATTCACGGGGTTCTAAGAGTAAACACAGTTCTTAGCTACATTATTCAGTGTTGAGTCTAGCATGGGAAAATTAGATACAGACCTAAAGTTTGTGACAAGTCTTCACTGTCAATTTATCCATCTGTTGTGGCTTTTCAAGGGGGAAATCTCCAAGGATCTGTTTGGCAATGCAAATTGGTATAGAATTTAATTTTGCAGTTTTCAGTGGCTATTTTAATGGTCATCTTCCATCACTAAACAACTAAAAATAGTATTAAAGCAGTATATTGAAATGCAAATTAGAGTATCTACATTTAAATATTGTACTTCTGTATAAGTGAAGACTACTGAATATGATTTGTTTCCTTGAATTCTTTAATATATGCTTCATTTTTATTCAGTATTTAACATCCCAAGTAATATATTCTACTGTCCCAAACTTACAAAGCTTTTCTGTGATAATTGTACTTAATAACTAGACTACCAGGTGACTCTGATTTGGACCTTCCAAAGCTTTTCTGTGATAATTGTACTGTACTTAATAACTAGACTACCAGGTGACTCTGATTTGGACCTTTGGAAAATGTTTATGGAGGGAAAAAGTTTTGTACAGTATGCATAGAAAATGGTACATTTTGAAAAATCCTACATTCAGTACAAAATACCATTCAATCTCGAATTTGCAGCACTTATGAAAACAAAATTTCTGACTTTTAAAAGAGATTATTCATTAAATGCATTTCTCTGACTTTAGTATTTTGCAATGTGCTGTATTTATGGTATATCAACAACCATTCATGGTTAAAGTAACACTTTTTAATGCAAGAATACAAAAGGCACAAGATACAAAACATCTAATACATGCTGCAATGCAGTAGCATTTCAATGCATTCTTGCCACTGAATAGAAGAAAATAACTCTGAGTGCAAATCAAGGGCTCTTTATTTTGCCAGTATTAGTGGAGTTACCTATTGCATTTTGGAGTCACCTATATATTCTACCATTCAAAAGGCGGAAAGGGCAGCTACAATCTGACAAGTCACTTTAGAGCAAGAAGAAGGACATGTGATAGGATGCCTTGCATAATGACCTTGTGCAGAGGTGCAGAGATGATATGTGGACTCCAGCTGAATTAAGAATGGCAGAGGACCCATGAAGAGCCAGACTGGAGGTCAATCCGTATAGCCCAGTATCCTGTCTCTGACAATGACCGAAAGCAGGGAAGAGTGTAAGAACAAGGTAAATATGCTTCCCAAAATTATTCCTCTGCCATCCAGTTATTTGCAGCCCAAGGGTTTGTGGAGACAGATGTATTTTCTCTTTATTTTATAGCATAGCGAGTATCTCTTCTGTGAGCTTTGCTAATCTCTCCTGGAAGACCTGTAAATGTTTACACTCTACAGCACCTTGTGGCCAGCAGTACTGTAGCTTAAGTGGCTGTATGAAGAACAGCTCTCTTAGTTCTGGACTGCCTTCTTCAGAGTTTAATTTCACATTCCCATTTCTTTTCTTGGGAGAGTTAATGGCAAATCAATCCTTATACACCCTCCCTATGACACTTCTGATCTTAAAGAACTCTGTTTTATTCCCCTCATTCTTTTCTTTTACCCTCCCAAGAGTTCTATTCTACTTAGTTATTTTTGGTACAGAAACTGCTCTTTGACTTTGATTGTCCTTATGATCTTTACCAACACTTTTTCAGCTTTGCTATGACTTGTTTGAGATGAGTAAAATTTGGAAATTTTACTCAGGAAAATTTGTCGCCATTGTCTGCTCCTTTCCCAGACTACTTAGTAGTATGTTAAACAATGCACATGCCAGCACATATCCTTGAACTCCATTCAAGACCTCCTCCCACTGTGATGATTAAGCATCTGTGCTCCCTTCCCTTCCCTTCCCTTCCCTTCCCTTCCCTTCCCTTCCCTTCCCTGTCAAAAAGACATACAGTCATGAGAAAAAAGAGCACAATATAATCCCATGTAAAGAGGCAATATTTGCACTGATATTAAATGGAAAGTGTTTGACTTATTAGCACTCACTGTGCACTGCTGCAAGGGTGATTATTAAGAAAGCCCTAAGAAGAGGAATAGAACAAAGGTGGTTTCTTAATTGAACCTGGGAAAGAGAACCACAATCAATGGCTGTGCTTTCAACTCTGTCGTTATGAGAATGCCTCCCTGCAGCAGACCATGTTAATATTGGGTGACCACATCACAGTGAATAATAAATCTGGCTGACATTATAGGCAGTTGTTTTAGTTTACAGTTAATAAAATTGCAGTGAAATGTAGTTATGTTTGGTGTGTTTATTTATACATGTATCATCTATCTATCTCTTTACTTATTACAATTGAGGGCTTCAATTGCTGACAGTTCCTGGTCTGAGTTTGATTTATGAACTATGGAAGTAGGAACAAAAGGGTCAGCTTTAATCTCATGTAGGCAGTTGAAAATTTAACAAATGTCCCTTTCTCAAAAGTGAGAATGTTAGTTTCTGTTCTTCGAAACCTATGTGTCTTGATGCAAACTCTTTGTGTCCTTTGATATTCCACTGAAAATTGGTGCTGCTCCTGGGAATAGGGATGTGTGTTTCTCTCTTCCCATCTAAATTCTGCGGTTTAATCTCACCCTCCTGTAGCAATCCCTGCTACTGTTGTGATTGCTGTATTTGCTCTTGATGCTGTAGTAAAAATTATAAGGGAGATAATAATGAATTGACTGCCACAACAGATAAGCAGCTGTCCTCCAGCGTCTGGGAAAATCCTGTGCCAAGTGCTATAAGGTGCAGATATGGAAAAATCCCTAAATGCTCTGGATTGTCTTATGTCGAAGTTCAAAATAATTTAAAAAGTATTTTTTCCTTGTATCATATATGACACCATCTTGCTCTAGTCATTTATTTAAAAATGGAACAAAATCTGCCCAATCTGATACTGTTCTTGCTCAGAAAGTGTCTAAAGGTCACAAATAAGTTAATGGCAGAGATGCAGGTCCCTTGGACTCAGTGACACTATGCTTAATTTCTTTTTACCTATGACTACAGGTAAAAAGAAATTAGGTCTTCCTGTACAGGAGCTGTGTGTCTCTGCATCCAGTGGTGAGAATAAATGCCACTTAGATGCAAAATAAACCCTTCCAGGGCCAGAGTGACAGATCACATATAAATTAAGTGACAAATGTTGCCTGATGTTCACAGAGCAAGAATGATGTGATGGCATAACAGGTATAAAGAAGAATCCAGTTCTGTGGCCCAGAGGACCTGACCTCTGGGGCATAACCAGAAGATGCTGAACGCCCATGGCCAGCCTTCAGTCCAGTGTGAGGAACAGCAGGCCTTGCTGCTTTGAAACACAGAGGAAGGAGATGGAATTGTACAGCCTTCAGCACTTTGTGAGACAGGTTACTGGTTAAAGCCCTCTGGGAATTGTCAGACACAGGTTGCAGCATCTCCTCCAAATGCAGGGACTGAAGCATGATTTCTTACAGAATTGCCCAGCCCTAGAAGAGTCTGTGTTCATTGACTAGGTAAAGAGTCTAAAACCTAATATCCTGCCAGGGCTGGATGCCCATTTTGTAGGTGTTCTGATGTCACTGCCACATATCTTCAAGGAATCTGAAATTCTTGATCATCTGTAAATGCAAATGGTGATTTTTCTTCAAATATTGTTGGTTAACAGGCCTCGCATCATGGTGTTTTAGAGGGAAGCCGAAGACTTGAGTAACCTGAGAGCGCGTTGGAAGATATAAATTTGCCCTGTCCTTCCTCTTTGTAGCATAATCTACAGTGTGAAGTGCTCTATTTTATATGTAAAGGAAAACTGACATTTTAAACTGAGTAGGTTTGTTGTACTAGACTTCTTTCTGCTTCACTTGTGCCATTGATTCCAGCATTCTTAAGAGGGTCTTGGGGATACTACCCCTAATTCCAGAAGTAAACCTCCATTAACCTTACGTGTTCAACACCCTAGTGAGAAACCAGCTTCAAGGCATCATTGAGGATATGCATAGTGTATGATGGAAGAAGAAAGTTTCATAAACACCTTGCAGTAATCAGTGTCTGTTTTCTGTGAATGTGAGCACACCACTTACTGCCTTTATGACAAATTTTTTAATGTGTAAGTAGCAGCTTAATTTTTAGAGCACTCAAAGTCCTTGAAGGCACTGGGTAGTGGGTAAGCTAGCCAAGTGATCTTTGCAAATAAATTGTATTCAGTATTGGATCAACCTGAGTAGGGGTTGGCTGAAAAACTGGATGGCTCAATTCTGCCAATCCTTTTTTCTCTGTCCAGCCCTCTAATCTTCCTACATGCTTCAGTCTTTCAGTGTGGTCTGTACAGACTGTTCCATGTGCCTGCAAACAGCTCTTTGAAGGATCATGCTTTTGTGAAATTTCAGGCAGAGGTTTTCTTTTGGAGAATATTTTTATCAGTGAAACACTGGACTGCTCTTCATTTGCTACTTGTAGTGCACACCAAAGTGACTCTGTATTAATCCCAAATTCCATAAACAGAAAATTATCTTGATCTAATAAAATAGTAATGTATGCTACGTTGAATTTCCTGGGCATAATGCAGCACACAGGTGCATAATGTGGCTATTTAATTAATATAATATATTCCTTTCTGCATGTTGCTGTATGATTAACAGCTCCTGCTGAGAAATGTACTGTAGGTACAATTGAAATGGATGCGACTAATGAACAAGGATATTTGCAATTCATTACTATGTTGTATAGTTTCACTCATAAAATTTTATGGAATTAATTAAACATTATTTTCTGCAGGTGATCATAACAATAACTTTTGAACTAATACAAGAAAAGTTGATTCAAAACACAATCAAAAAGCACTCAAGTTCTTCAAATCACAAAAGCTTCAGATTTCATGTGAAACCCAGCTTTTTGTCTCTAAATTCTTTTAGGGGGTTTTGATGATCAAGTACAGCTCTAATATACTGTTAGCTGAAGTGAAAGGCAAGATTCTTGTCCACTTTATTTTCTCATCTCTCTAATCTCTAATGATTTTTTTAGAAGAAAAGAAAGGGAATTTAATTCTCAAAGCAACCATGTAATTTGATGGAAAAGCTCTCTGGAAAATTAATTATTTCTTGTGTAGAAAAGGATCCAGGCATGCGCTCTATGTAAATGCAATTTTCAGTTCTGTTGTTGGCAATTATGGATGTGATATGCTGAGCTACAGGACATAAATTCTTGTTTCAGAAGCAACCCTTAGAGACAAGATCACAAATGAGAAGGAAGAGGTTATGAAGAGAATCAGCTCTGTCCAGATTAGTCAAACGTCTATTTGCAGACAGGTGCACACACTTTGTAGCAGACCAGAAAAAGGCACTATAACTGAAAATGAATCCCCAAATTTTAATCTCCTTCTCCAGTGTGAGAGTGTAAAAAATTTCACTTTGTCTTTTGGTAAAATGACACTTACCTTGACACGAAGTTCCCCCTAATGAGATTCATCCTTCTCTAGCAGCTGCCCCAAAGTGTCACCTGGAGACAAAGCCAAACTAGACAGTAAGGGCCCCCAGAGCCTCCCCCTGCATGGAGCCTCTTCCAGATGTGCTCCCACATCTGCTCAGCTGGATGCTTGCCCCTCTGCTCTTGGGACCGTGGGTGAAGGGAGCAGTGAGCCTCAGTAACATGTGCCCACATGTGCCACCCCTCCAAAGGACATGCTGACTTTGCTGCAAGGCCTTGAGCAAGCAGACTTGTGGGTCTCCCACCCAATGGCATCTTGCCAGAGCCAGCTGAATGACAGCATGGATGTCTGGGCGATGCCAAAAAAACAACAACAGAGCCATACATTTCTAGTGGAAGAAGAGGTCTGCTTGCTAACTTCACCTGTCAGCATATTTTCTATTGGGAACAAGGGAAAAGATGGGGCTTAGTCATTCCAGCATTTCCCATTACTCCTGAAGGTAATTTGTCCACCTTACTGGCAAAGATCCGAAAGTGGTGCAGCTCTGTGGATGCTGTGGTGTATTTAGGATTTGTCTGCACTGCAGAGGCTGTATGAATAAATCTACTTTTTTGTCTAGTGGGGAAATGTGTGTTGCAACTAAATCCTGCCCTCCCTGCAAGCCAAAATGCTTAATTAAAATTGTAGCAATGCCTATACAGTGGTTGATCTGTCTGTGGGAAATTGCCTGCACAAAATTGCCCACCCACAACCACATGCACAGGTAGCTTAGTACCATTTTTTGCTCTAACTTAATTTAGACTAACTTGTGTGGATTTAATGTGAACATACATAATTCAAACTGATTCTTGAATGATGATTTATTATTAGACAGAGGTAGAAGAGTTCCCATGTGAAGTGAAATCTCTTTTTATGAGTAAATGAAGGCAGATTTTTTCAGTGTTTAAGGCCAAAAAAGGACATTGCTTTTTTGTTTTTTTAAATTTCAATGCACTTATACTTAAATCAAACTCCACATTCTGTGAAAGAACTAGAGCACAGATGTATTTCACACATGAGATGTATTTCACACATGTAAAGTTTGAGCTCACAGGAGGAAAAAGAAGCCAGAGAGGTTTTTATGTTGATGGGTTTTGAGGGGGTTTAGCAGATGTAGAAAATTGAAAGAGATAGCAGAGCAGTCCATTTCTTTGATGTGCTGAAGGTTTGTAAAATTTTCTGTCTGCATTCAGCTCTTAGGAAGATAAAACTGACATGAGCTCCCAATTTCTTGTGAATTTTGATTGACAAGGTTGTTTGTTATACTTAACTCAGGTGTCATACGTGTATAACAAGGCTTTTGACTGATTATTGTGCCGGTTGCATTATGCTGTATCTCGGAGAAGAGCTTAGAAAACTGCAAAGATCTGAGTATTACTCAGGGCATACAAAATCTTGTCTTTCAAAGGAGTTTCCACTTTAAAAAAGAAAGTGGAAATTTGACAAGCTAGCTTGATTATGTTTTAGCCCTTGGTTTGATTTTTGTATTGAAAGATAGTAGTGCAGAAACAGTGTGTGAAAGAACTAAATCTAAAGCAAGATTTTAAGATTTTAAGGAGTAATATCTGAGGATTTATTGTTACTGTGGCCGTGGTAGAATAGCATGGTCTTATAGAAGACTAGATGTTCTCTCCCTCAACAGCCTTAGCCACTTAGCATTTTTAAGAAACATAACCTATTCTTATCCTTCCTAAATGTCAAAAATTGAGAAGAAATACACAGCAAGTGTACCCTTTCCCAGCTATAACATGGCCATGAAACACCACCACTTGCTGCAGGATGTGTGCCTGGTGAGGGAGATCTGCCCAGGCCTCACAATTTTGTATCCTAAGAGGATTCCTTTCCTCAAATACTAGTAGTCAGCCAACAATGTCCCGAGCTTTCTGGAAACACTTGTTCAGGTTTCCTCTCCTGTGAGAAGCCAGTTGTGATTGTCTCCTGTATTGCTGGCCTTTATATTCAACCCATTGTTTTTCCAGAATGTGCTCATTTCCTCCGTGTAGTTTCAATGAAGAATTTGCTAAAAGTATTTGCCACTTTTTTTCAAGTTTTCTCTCCTTTTTGGCAAATGAACGTCTCTGTGGAAAAAAAACCCCAAAACAGTTAAATTAAGGAGAGGTTTAATTTCTTGGATTCAGTTATTTTTATTTCCTGTTGGTGTGTTTATTTGATATTGCTTTATAACTACTGGCTTCTTAACTATCTGAATTCTGGTTTACAAAGTTGGAATGACAGAGAAAGAAGGGATATGCACATTTTGAGACCAAACCAGGTCTCGTTTACTAAGGCTGTATTTCACCTTTCTTGATTTATTTGACTGCTTTAATTATTAGATTTTAAGTTCTTGATTTCTATTTTCTTTTGTAAATGATTGTGGAAAGAAGCTGCTGCAGTAACCTCTAGCCTTCAATTAAGGTGTGCAAAATGTGCAGGAAATGTAACTGAACAATTTAGATGATTCTTCCAGTGAATTCATCCAGAAATAACAAAGACCAATGGCTATAGTCCTCAGTTTGTATTAGGGAATATGGATTTCTTTACTGATTTTGTCACAGAAAAATGGTGTAGTCTTTTAGAAATGAGCTCTCTGATTCAGTTTCATCCTCTGGAAGATAGATATTTTGCTAACTTTTTCTCTGAAAACAGAAAATCAGAATGTCTACAGAAGGTAATGTGCTGACAGACAGTATTTCTAGTCTGTTAATAGTAAATCTGAGACACCCCAGGTAAAAGAGCTGTTAGAACTTGACACCTTTCTTTTGTTATTGTGGCATTCTCTGCAGGACAAATACATTTGTCACAAAGACCTCTACAAACTTGGAGAAGCCAAGTTCCAATCAGTTTTGACATCTGAAGTGAGAAATATTTCTATTTCTAAATTATAGCAAAACTATGTTTTCTTTCCCACATAAAGATTATAGTTGTGATTTTGTTTGTTTGTTTGTTTGTTTGTTTGTTTGAAGCTGAACACCACTTCTAGTGAGAAGAGGAAATCCAAGCAACTCTGACTTACATCAGTTCCCTGAACTTTTCAGAACGCTGTCCTGCCTCTTTGGTATCCTCAGAACGCAGCATATTCTGAAATATTGTCTTGTAGATTTGGGAAGAAACCATCTCATCTCCATTATCTGCATTTAAAATTTACTGTTTCAGTATGTCAAATATTTTTTGACTTTAACAACTATATTTTCTGTACACAGCATCCTCACTGGAAGCTCTCAAACCTTTGCCAGCTCTGAATGATCCAGCTTGTATGTGCTGACATGAGATGAAGGATGATGCTGCCAGAGGCTTCAGGAGCCAGATGACATGGGGAGACTTTTTTGCAAGTGGTGTTGCCAGATTTTAGAAACTCTAAACACAGACAAAGAGTCAGTTTTAGAGAGGAAACATTGTTTATTCTGCTCGGGGTGCGAGGTGGAAGTTTTCAACAAATTAAGCACACTAGGGGGTAAAATCAAAAGGCTGTATACATTGAAATTTGCATAAACCCACCTGCCGAGTTCAGAGCTGCCATCCCCCCAAGGCACAGCTTGCACACCCTGTGCCATACCTGTTACTGCGCCTGCCAGCGCCTCTCTGCGGGCTCTGCTGGTCATCTGGGGATGTGTCCTCTACTCAGTTCCAAGCAAAGTGCAGCTCAGGTTGCACAGAACACAAGAGTGTCTGCCAAATATGATGTGATCTGCAGCTCTGGAGCCATGCCTTACTAAACAAACGTCAAGCAGGACTAAAAACATAAAAGCTTTCCATAAACATTAAGCACCACCTGTTTAACACACCGATAGCATGTATTTGCATTCAAAAGAGGGGTTAGAGGTGAGAATGATACCATCAGCTTCCAGCTGCAAGAGAGATCAAAGGAAGTGTTGTGGTTTGGAAATGGTACTCCCCAATTTAGTTCTCCCAAGGAGACTCTCCCAAACCAGACGTTCCTTGCTCACTCCCCCTCCTTCCACTCCCCCTTCCTTCTCCGGGGATGGAGTTGAGAATTGGTGGCGCATAAAGGTGAAAATCATGAGCTGAAATAAGCACAATTTACTGGAAACAGCAACGGAACAAGAAAATGAGCAGGAACAGCAGCAATACTAACAACAAGAGGTATAAGGAAAAGGAACTATTTAGACAGAAAGTAAAACACCAGACTATTTGTTCCCGCTCTCCCCTCCAGCCATGAGAAATGAGAGAGCCCCCAACTCCTGTCCCTGGCGGGGGACGTGGATGGTATCAAAAAACACCGGGGTCCGGCCAGGTTCCCCTCATGTTCTGTAAAAAATTAACCCTGTCCTGGCCAAAGCTAGAACAGGAAGGGACGGAGAACTGTGCTTAAGTGGGATGGAGCTGGGCAATGGGCTGTCCCTCCTGCCTTTTCATTGCTGTCCTAATTGATAAAGGAACCAAAGGGAATGAGAGAAAAGAGATTTTTCAGGCATAGGAAAAAGAGATTTGAGACATGACAACCGTGAGTCCAGTCAGGATTGGGGAATAAGGAGGATAATGAGTGAGAGGAGGTAGTAGGACATATTTAGAACCAGGAAGCTACACGTGTAATTAATCAGACGAGGCAGGGGAGACTGTGTCACAAGGCACCATAAGCATACGGTGCCTTTCATTCCTGAAAGGCAATGATGGCATTTCAACCACATGTTATAGGATAATTATTTAGTTTGTGAGCTAAATTATTTATGTAGACTAGATTAGTGGTAAAACACATGGTTGTGTTTCCTGAGGAGACCTTGTGCTTGTTTTAATGCTTTTCCTTATTTTTAATTACATCTCTTTTCTGAATTTTCATGGCAGTTATAAATTTATCTTGTTCCTTTACATCTAATTTACTCTTAGTACAAAGTGCTTTGAAGAAGTTGCTTAATGAATCTAAACCTTACTGCTTGCCACATGTCCAGCAATAACACAATGTGTGTTTGTGATTTGCAGATGTTTTTGGAGATAAGCAGTCAGTACATTGGAAATTTTATTTTTACAGGTGGCAACATCACATCCATTGAGTGTCAATAGTAATTTTTTTACTTACTGGGTTTCTGTTCTCATAGTGTTGTGGGTTTTGATCTGATTCTGTCTCTAGCTTAAATTCCCCTAAGTCTTAGGAGATTTCAATTTATATTCATGTGATGCCCTTCTTGGCCTGTGTGTTTTCATTTGATACATTAATAGAATTTTGTACCTTATTCATTAATTTCAATCCCTACTAGCAAAAGGGACATTGCAAAATCATTACAGCTCTTCTGTTTGATAATTAGTGCTGTTACAAATTTCTTTGAAACAAAGACAATAGATCAGTGGATTCTATTCAGTAGTTCTACATAATTACTAATCATTATTAAAACAATCAGTTTTAAAATTAAATTTAAATAAAATTAAAACAGTCAAACCTGTAATGAACCCTTACTGCATAAATTGACATTACATTTGTGTGACACTACGAAAGGACGAAAATAAAAGGAGAGGTGTGAATAGGAAGATAAGATCAAAAAACCAAAAAGAAACAGAAAGCCAAGGAAATAACCTAGAAAGAAAGGTACTGTTTTGCCACAAATGGCATTTTCACTAGACTCAGAAAGAGAGTTGTGAAAAGTAAAGCCCAAGGGACAGGCTGTTCAGTTTAAAACTTCAGTAGTGGGAAAGTAGAGTAATCTTTTTGTAGCTATATAAAAAAACTTTTTCTTATACACTTGATACTAACACAGAAGTGGGACATTCAAAAAGCTAGAATGACTTTTTTTTTTTTCAATAATACTTGAAGCTGCTCTTAAAAAGCTTGATTTTCTAACGTTACCATAATTGTCTCAGGTGCTGCCATCTTCAGCTCCTTCTCTACTGCCATTTTGCTGAGTTAGTGGATACACAGGTAAGTACCATGAAGATAAGACAGGAAGAATTTCCCCTGTTCTTGACCAAAAGTCTACAAGTCATATCAACACACTCTTCCTGCACATTTGTGGAGTAGATAGTCTCCAAACATCATGTTCTCTCTCTCTGGTGTAAATAAATACAGACAATACAGAAAAGTTTGTTGCTTTTTTAATTTAGCTCATTTTTCAAAACACTGGGATAGAGGGAATTGAATAAGAAATCAAATATCTATTAGCTGCTGCTGCTAACTGAGAAATACCTCCTCAGTACAAGCAGGAGGTTGGTTCCAGGCTGAGATGCCTTTTTGCCTTTTTAACACTGGTGGTAAAGACTCGTCCATGGGGCCCTTTCTTCTCACAGAAGAACTTGTGGAGAGTGAAGTATGCCATGCTAACACATTTTGGAAGGACAAGAATCTGGAAACATTTAGGATCATTAATGTTTAGTAGGCAATTTAGAGGGGGGAAAAACAGTGATGTAAATGAGGGGAAGACTTAAAGGAAGCAAATAATTGGTGGAAAATGAAGAGCTAAAAGAATTTATGAAGGTAAAAAGTAAAATTGAATATGGAGTGGAGGAGACATGAGACTTCATTGGAAGGAGATATTGCTACTCTTCAGGACCCTCTCCCTACTGTGCTGTCAAAATGGTTTTTACCCTAATAATTGTCATAGGTAGGGGAACTCCATGGAAGCTTGGGATTTTGTGGATCATGTCAAAGAGTCTTGGGAATCTGTAGTAGTTTTTCAGGGTAAAGGAAAAATGAATTGATTTTTTAAATGTTGTTTCACTGTCATGAAAATCTATGCAATAATTATCTTACTCAGCAACAGAAATCTTATAATTGGGAAAAAAAAAGCAAATAAAGATGAAACATATATTTGCATATTATGATATTTGCAAAGCAAACAGACATGGTTATGCAATTCTATTTACTATGTTTTACCCAAATACCCAAATATTATATTTTACCTGGTGTATCTACAATAGCTTGTAACTTAGGTGGCAAAAGCCCTTGGGAAGGGCATTGCTGAAATTCAAAAAATAGAAGCAGTAGCTGTACGAGAACAGAACCGCAAGTGTTTTTATCTATCCAGTCTTAGACATCAGCCTTCATGATTTTTGCTTTAATTCATTTTTAGTAGCTTTACTTTTTAAAAATCATTCCAGTGCTGTCTTATTCAATAGTAGTATCAATGTGTATCACCAAATATACACCTAAGAATATAATGAACAGCTAATAATTTGAAGCAAAAAGGCTTCGCTTGTTTCACAAAATGAAGAAAAGAAAAATAATGCTCAGATCCTCATGCAGTAGATCCTCCAGGACATTCAATTTTGTCAAATTGAACTTTGTGAGCATCAGAACAACAACTCAAGCAGGAAACACCCTTCTTTCAAAATAGTACGAGTGCTTTAACAATGCAGCTGCAGAGAAAGGAGGTTTCAAATCACACCCAAAGCCAATCCATGCTGAATTTCAGCAGGGAAAAGCTACTGTGTAGAGAGCTACTGTGTAGAGAACAAGACAAAATTATCTTGTTATTAAATCTCATTTCTAATAAAGATGGATTCAAAATCTTGCATCTAAACAACCTTGAATTACTTTGGTTTCAGAAATCAAATCCACCATTTGGAATTCTGCCAGACCAAATGATAAATGTGAGCAGTTACATTAATCTTAACTTGTCCAGAATAGGAATGAAGCCTCAGGGAAGAAAATAATTTATAAGCATGGAGGAGGAAGGAGGAAAGAATTAATGTAGCCCAAAGGCTGCTCACCAATTCTTTAAAAAAAGGAAAATACTTTTAATTATTTAACTTCCAACATCAGTTTTTGACTCCAGATCATATACTAATGTTTTCTTATTTTAGATATGATAGTCTTGATTATTAGAATTCAGAGGATTTTCTTCCCAGAAAGTTAATATGCCATCAATTACAGATCACTGTGTTCATGAGCACAAATTATCCATTGACGATCTTGCAGCATTGTAAGGATACATTACTTTGGAATATATGGTATTTTGGAACACAATAATCTAATATTAAAACAATGTAATCAAGTATGCAAGTTGCCAATAATGTATGTGCCTTTTCCCACATCTTAAGCCTTGTCTAGATGTGTTGCCAAGATATTTAATATATGTGTTTAATTTTGCCAGTTAGTGAAATACACAGAATTCAGATGGCTTTTTTCAGGAGGAGTGCTGACTAGCCAGCTACTCTTACCCACCCTATCCTATTCGTCCAGACTTTTTCCAGAAAGTATGAGAGAGGTTTAATTGCAGAATTCTTTCAAAGACATTTTTAGTAGCCTAGTCTCTGTGCAAGATTGGGGTGCTAAACAGAGGTGAGTTTTTGTTCACAGCCCTGATTTAGTAGTGTAATCTCTGGAAAGAGCTGGGTTGATGATATTCTTTTGTTTGCTCGTTGCTTTCCCTGTTTCCTAGAGGTCTGTCTTCTCCACGACCAGTGTGCTGCTTGATTGGCTTGTCCCCATGAGGCATTGGTTAGGGTGCTCGGACACTGGGATTTTGCTTCTCAGTGAAGGACTGAGCACCGAAAATCTGATTACTGGAGTCCCAGCAGATATGAATTTACAGGTTATCATGAACCAATCCTTCCCTAACTCATCCTTCCTGCCCAGAGGGAAGTGTGAATATCTGCCCCATTAGCAGTGTGCCTGAGTATTTCATGGGGTCTGGCTTCATCATTATGATTGCAAAAACTTTCTCTGGTGGCTGTGAATCCTATCCACTCAACTGAAGTAACACACTGTTGAAATATTTTTCTACTATACCAAAATGGAGTTGGATAGGTAACAACCAATATGTTAAACAGTTGCAGTAATGATTGCAACTTGTCACAAGAAAATGATCATTTGCAAAGTGGACAGCTAACCAGTTCAGGTGGTCTATACTGCCTCTGTCTATTAGGTATGATTTAGGTACTGCAGAGTCCTCATATCCATAACCAGGATATAAATCTACTGTGTGGGGAGACAGTTAAAAGTGACAGAGTCTTCATATAATATTTGTGTAACACACAGCAGGTAAAAATTAATAAAAAAAGAGATATCAAAAGATTAGCTTATCTTTAATTGTGAGTTAGGTATTATGGATAACAAAATAAAACAAAACAAAAAAACAAACAAACAAAAGAAGAGGTATTTTACACATGAGAACTCCCAATCTTTGATAAACCTATCGTTGCTTTGTCTACAGCAATTAGGATATAAAATATTCCTTTCAGATAGGCTCCTATGAAATAGGTCTGAAAAGTAAAGCCACAATAGCAGGGGCTAGAATATCTTGGTATTAAGTGTTGCTACAAATGTGCAGCTGAATTTTTTCCACATTGGCTTGACTTCCAAGGGAAATTATGGGATGCATTGTATCTGTCTTGGTATTTGCCAATCTGTCATTCTGTATCTCCTCGAGCCTATCAGCTACTTTAAAACAAACTTCTGGACAGAGGTGTAGAGGGCTCAGTAATATTAAATTCCTCCAAACTGCAAGAAAAGACGCTGCTGAGAAGAGGAAGAGTCAAATTGTCATTGTACCACAGGGGACCCCACAGAGTGAGATCAATTATGTTACTAGAAAAAAAAGATTGCCCTGGAGAGAGATACTATGGACACTGCAGTCACAGGAAAGCTTCAAAAAGAACTTGCATTTTATCAGGCACTAATTAATCCAAGCAATATTCATATCAAACCAGACAAGAATTTCTACTCCTACAATGATTTGTTTGGGTATTGAACTGTGACTCCAAGAACAGATCAATGAGAGAGAGCTGTTTATCCCATGGTATATTCCTATTCTATTCTCCGCATGCTGTAGAAGGGAAGTGTTAGGAATTAGTTTTCTGTGTGTGGTGGGATTGGCTTCCACCCTTATACTTAACTGGCTTTTTTTCTTTTGTATAGGCAAACTGTTTCTCTGTAAGCAACAGGAGATATACACTGAACTACAGAAAAGGTTTTGCAAGAAGAACCGACCAGCAGTCACCTTCAAAATATTTGTAAGAATGCAGCAGAAAGATCATTATGTTCATATGAGAAATAAATATATAGCACAGTCTGAAAGTTACATTTGAAATAAAGTTCTAAATCTTCCGTGTGACTTTTCATAAAAACCACAGGTTCTTGTAAGTTCTGGCCTAAATTAAAGTAACAATATTTATTAAAAAGTCTTTCAGTGAAAAATTTCAAGCCAGCTTTTTCCAGAAGGGTGAAGATTTCTGAGATAAATGTGTGGCAGGATATTTAAGCAAATGGTTCAGAGAAGCCATTCCTGATGTCAATAAGCTTATCTGATTTCCTAATTTTTCACAAGAACTTTACTGTAGCCATCTGCATCTATTTCATAGTCAAATTCCCTGTAAAAAATGTCACAAAAATGAAAAGATAGAATGACAAAACTGTTGGTCCATTTTGAGGAAAGTATGAAGTTTCCATGTTCCTTACTGAGGTAGCACCTGTGATGGGTTTTTGTGTGGCCCAGCTCTTCCCTGTGCATTATGCCACAGTGTGGTATGGGGGCTTTAAGCATGCAGTTTGACAGATTTTATCTATTTCTTTTAAGTGGGAGATCTTTACAAATACATGCTTGTCTCCCAGACTATGAAAGATGTGAGAGAATATTTACAAAGACTGTTTTATACATGCATATTTATATCATTAGTTGGTACTGTTAGTACAAAATAATCTAGTAATGACAGATCTCTATTTTCTCCTTCACCTCTATAAGCTTGTAATTAACAAATAGCAGAGCATTAATGCAGTACTAAAAGGTGAACTAAGTTTCAAAAGAAAAATATTTTAATTCCCTGTATTCTCTTCAGAACTCAGAAGAAATAATCACCTGATAAACAAATACTTTCCCATCCTCCTATGTATTGCTCAGTTCTTTTGACATGCTATGCACAGCACGACTTTGCTAAAACAAGTAGAAGATAACTGTTGGCCAGGAAATCATACAATGTAAGTGCTCCCAGAAGAAAGCAGAGCTCTGTGAAATGCCTGACACAAGTCTAAAGGCAAACCTTTGTGCAGTGGAATAAGATTATAAAACTGGAAGATTTGATCCATATTTTCCATTCTTGGAATTCTGGTTTTGCTTTTAGAATTAATGAAGCTTGGATTAATTTGTTCAGGTGTTAAGTTCTGCCCTTGACTGTGTTTTTTGATCTTTGTCCATGCCTGGAAGAAGATTTTTAAACACATGTTACTGATGTAAACTGGAGCAAGGTGAAGGCCAAATGTACACCTTATCAAATGTGCAGAACATGTCTTGTTTTGAATCCATCCCTGTGAGTACTGCATTGCCCTTGACGCAAAAGCTCTGCTCTGTTCTGAAGTGGATTTCTGTGCTATGAGCTCAAGATCCCCAGGGGAATTGCCAGCAAGGCCCAAGACATTGTGTTTACTGATGAATGCTTTCTGCTGCCTAGTGCAGCACAGATTTACTGAAATACGGCAGTGCATTACCAGGAGATGAGGGGTCTACAGGCCTGTCACTTGAAAGACAGCACATAGAAATCTGGAAAGGTCTTCAGTCGGGTGCCCTGACAGATTTACCAGAAGAGATCTGTGAAATCTGAAGACAAGTTTGGTTTTCTTTGCAGGTGGTAATACTTTCCTCACCAGTTATATTCTCCTCACCTCTAAATAAGAAGTGAAAGTTAACAGTGACTGTAATACAGTATGTATAATATTTCTGAAGTTTTATATTCTGGCTGTAAGCCAGAACATGCCCAAATAATGTCTCTGGAGAAACACTCAGCTTCTAACAGCTCAGACTTGAGCAGTATTTCAGTTCCTGTACTTGTTTTTCTCCATTTATGACACCTGTTTACCAGCAGTGCTTCTTGTCACTTTCTCATTGCTGCTCATTTGGTTACAGAGAAGAGCCTTTAGTTCAAATAAGTAGCAGGGATCAGCAGAGTAGGGAGATAGAGGGCACTCTAGAGATAAAACTAGAGATTGTTTTATGTGGTCCCTTTTTCTGAATAGCACTGTGTGATGAAGGTTCATGTACTCAGGCATCTGCACCCAAGGAAAATGACTTTGTAATACCCTTTTCAGGTTTTCACTCCCTTTTTAGATTCTTTGCCCTCTTTTCACCCCTGCTTTATTTTAATCACTATTTAATTACTATTACAAACATCCACAGTCTAAAATCAGGATGGCTTCACCTAACCAAATTTTCTGGAAGATCACATTACCTGTAAAGCGAAGTCAGCAAATTTTCTCTCAAAAGCAGAGCAAGAATAGGCAACTTGTGCCCATCTGTATTGAAGGAACTTTAACTCATGTGTGTGGATTTGCTTTGCTCATATCAGTATATCCATTCTATCAAATCTGACATACAGTCCCTCTGTAAGGCATTTAAATTAATCTGCCAAAACACAAAAGGGCTCTATTATTTTTAAATCATAGTATTATTGCTTTTTCACATTAATCCCACTCTATCACTGCTGCAAATAAAGTGGGTTGCTATGTTCATCATACTTGATGAATTAATATCCATTTTCTTAGGTTTGGACTACTGTAACAACACTTTATAGTTTACCTCTTCTCATATACTTTCCTAACCATCAGAAATAATGTAAAACTTTTCCCAGAGGTTGACAAAACTTAGCAGAATTTGCAGCTTGTTTTAGATGTCTTTAATTTCCCCTCCTAATGAAAAATATTCTGTTTCCTTGTCAAGTTTTAAAGCTAACACAAATAAAATACACAATGTTCCCCACAGGTCTGCTGGCCAGTGTTGCTCTCTGAATAATAAGTCTTACCAGTGCCCATGGTACTCTTATGATATATTACACTAGCATATTCATGTGGATGCATTCATCCAGATCCTGCTCATCACCCAAGGAAATCAGAATATCCACAGATTTGTGGTGACAAATTATGCACTTGGCAAGAGCAGGGCTCACCTGCGATGCATTAGGAATGAAGACAAAATGCTCATTATCAAATCATTTTTTCTCATTTATATGAAAGAGAATCCCACCTGACTTTTTCAAACAAAAGCAGAATTTCATCGTAGGGAAGGGATTATATTTCACTGTTACAAACATCCTTTTCTCTCTCTGCAATCTTGTGTCAATGTTTATTCCCTGTGGCTTAATACAAATGGACTTGTTTAATTTTCCTTGCCCCACATTTTGCCACAGATGTTTTGTCCTAGCTATGTGTTAGCATATATTTCACTTGCATGGCCTTTGTTCCATCCTGGAAATTGAAGCATAAAATTATTTCAGAACATGGGTTTAAATACTGAGTTATCCTGAATGCAAAGCACATCAATTAATCTTTCATTCTTTGTTTAAGTTAAAATCTCTGCCCTAGCAATCCTCTGTGGTTCTAGGTGAAGAGACCAGCAGTGCTGTTTCTGTATCCTTACTACAGTCAGTCCTATTTCATTTAAACTAGAAAAGTCTTACCCCTACTATTTATTCTATTGCACATAATTGAGCACATACCTATCACTAACCTTAAACTGTTTAACACCAGTATTTGTATTGATACAGACATGATAGAATATAGATAAATATAAGCTGAAAAATGTGTTGGAGAAGCAGGACAGCTGAGTCTGCACTGAGCTACTTTTATCCTTTGAACAGTTTGTTCAAATGTGGCTGGTTTGTCGAGTCTGTTCTGCAGCAATCACTCTGTCCTAAACCCTTAGGACTAAGCATGTGGAATAAATATTACCAGCTTGGTTCTCTTCCTAAGGTGTACAAAATAAGATCTCTTCCAGTATAGATATACATACCATCATGTTTAAATTGTCCATCTATGTTTTAATTCAGGAATATTACATCTTTGTCAGCATTAGAGTTAATAAAAAATAAGAGCAGGGGAAGATTTCATTTGACTGTTGAAGCAAAAGTGAGCTTCTCACTTGTTTGTGCAGCCGCTTTGTTTGTCAATGAAGTGATGGAAATCTTGCAGGAAAATTAGCTAAAGATATCCCTGGCTTTGTTTCAAAACTGATCAAAGCTTTACATGTTTGCGACTTACTTAATGAACAATGGACTGATGAAAATATGTACATAGGGGCTCTGAATATTGTTGTGTTGTGGAAAAAATATAGATGAGGCAGAGCAAGACAGCTTACAATACTAGAGGGATATTGCATGTAAATATGTACAGTGCATTAAACCATTGTCTAACAACTTTGTTCTTCAAGGGAAAGAAATGTTAAAAGAAAGTGCATAGTGAAGGCTCATTAAAATTGAAAAGACATTGCAGGAATTTTTGAGTATTACAGCTCTTTTCGGTGGAAAACATATTTCATTTTATACACTGTTCAAGATGACAGTAGCTAGGGTCATCTACTGCCTGAAAGGAGCTGCATTTCAGAACAAGTTTCTGGTTTGGGGGTTGCATTGTGAACACCTTGGACTGATTATCAAAACTCCAGATATGAAGTTTCTACTGACTTCTGTTTAAGGAAATTAGGTACCAGCCATTCAGTGAAGCTTTTATGGGAACCAGCTTTGAGCAGGTGATGTGGGAATGGCTGGGGAGAATCTCCATGCTGGTCAGAGTGAGGTCCTGTTTGGCTCAGCAAGGAAGGCTTTTTGTGTGACTCCTGCCTTGCAAACTCCTCAGAGTTTGTATTGTGAAATCCAGCCTCAGCTATAACATTTTTAAGAGCTTTCAGCTAAGTCATTTCCCAAGGGATGGCATGGGTAGTAAGGTGTGTTGTGCTGTGACACAGCACTAAATAACATGCCTCAAATATTATATATAATATGAAATCCAGTGGCTCCATCCAAAACACCTAACCTGCTCCATGCTTAAGATCATCAATCAATGTTTTAGAGTTCACCATTTTTGTCTGTTTCACATTTTTGATACGAGCTTTATCTCCAGGAAATAACACTAGAAACCATTCTTCTCCTATTTCCTCCAACCCAAACTTGTAAAGCTTGTAAAGGAACTCACAAAAACAAAAAGGGAAGAGAATACATAACCCCTGTAGAATGAAATGAATCAGGAAAGTTATGCCTTCATTTTTCTTCATTTTTCAGTTTGGGTCTATTATCAACATTGCCTGCATATGCTGAGAGAGCTGAGGTTACAGAGCCAGCAGGCCCTGCAGCCATGGACATCCACGGTGGAACAGATATCCACATGCAGCCCACGCTGGAGTGGGTGGATGCGCCCAAAGGGGGCTGTGACTCTGGTGCTTTGCCAGGCTCCTGGCACGTCGTGTGGTCCCATGTGGAGGAGCCCATGCTGGAGCAGGTTTGCTGGCAGGACTTGTGGGGGACCCACACTACACAATCTGCTCCTGAAGGGCCGAACCACATCCAAGGCTCCCAACTGGGGCAGTTTGTGAAGAGCTGTCCATTGGAGAATTTCATGGAGGACTGTCTCCTGTGGGAGGGACCCCATGCTGGAGAAGAGGAAGAGTGTGAAGAGCCCTCCTCCTGTGAAGGAAGCAGCAGCAGAGACAATGTGTGATGAACTGACCAGAAACCCCATTCCCATCCTGTTCATCTGGGTGGGAAGGAGGTAGAGAACATGAAAATAAAGTAAAGCCTGGGAAGAAGGGACGGGTGGGAGGAAAGTGTTTTAAAGTTTTGGTTTGATCTCTCATTATCCATCTCTGATTTGATTGGTAATAAATTAAATTAATTTCCCCAAATTGAGCCTTTCACACCTCTGAAAGCAACTGGTGAGTGGTCTCTCTCTACACTTATGAGGGAGAGAACCTCTGAGACTTTAATTATATTTCTTCTCCCCTGCCTAACTGAGAACGGGAGTGATAGAGCAGATTTGGGGAGCACCTGGAGTCCAGACAGAGTCAACCCACTGCATTCTTTTGCTAGCTTGTCCCCATTGACAAAACAAATGTTTTCTGCAATGTAGTTCTTTGTAGACTTTGTTCACTATCACTGCTGAAAAGTGCTGTGTTGTTTTGGAGAGCCCAGAGTGCTTGATTTGTTAGGATAACCATGGCTACAAGAAAATAGTAAGTGCTAATAAGCCTAACTGCAGGTCTCTGCTAAAGAACTGCTGTCAGCTGGCACCTTTCAGAAGCATTTCAGAACTTTAATGGCAGGGCAGATATTTCACTATCAGATTAAGAGAATTACAAAATTGCTGATAATGGGAGGGAAATGGCCTAGATTAACCCCATTGCTCAAACTAGGGCCAGCTAGAGCCAATTGGACTCTTCCTCCAGCTCAATTCACCTGACACTAATCATTCTAATGCCAACTTGTTATCTGGGGACTAGACATGTTTTTCAATTAGTATAGGTATGCGATGTTTTAACAATTGTTGATATATAAGAAGTTGTTTGGAAAGTGTTGCCTTCATGGAAATTAACAAAGTATGTAGCATGTCTGAATCACCACTTCTGTGTTGCTAGGGTGAATGTCACAAATTCTAGTTCTCATTTGTGAAGAGGGCTTCTATGCCTAATTATCCCAGTAAATTCTGTGCACTTGCACAGAGCTCCTGTCACTGGTAACTTGTATGTGTTTCCTAGTTCTCTCAAGAAGCAAGCTGACCATACAGGATGCTGAAAAATTCTTAAGACCTTTGTTTGAGGATGCAATGAGGCAACAAACATTTATGGTATAGGAGATAGTAATGAAATGCAGCTGGAAAAAGAAAGCAAACTGGAAAAATAAAACTCTTTCAGTTCTTAGGGCTGAGAATTCTGACCAAAGAACACAGACTTAAAGATCAGAAACAAAAAAGGTAACAAAAAATCCACCTGCAAATCCACACGTGCACTCCAAAAAAGAGTATTCAGGGAATCTTTTTACTCCCACCCTGGCCACCACCCTGCCCCCAAGCCCTATCCCTTGGCCCCACCCCTCCCACAGAACTGACCCCCATCCTTATCCTTGCTGCAACCATGGGTAATTTAGAAATAGAAATTAGGTTGTAGAATTACCTGACTCTTCTAAGGAACCACTGCTCTTAACTCAGACCCAGAAGGACTGTCTTATTTAGCCTACAGAAACTGTCAGGTAATTTCAGTTACCATGGCTTTCAGATACAAAGAACCTGGCCAATTTAAATTTGCTAAGGGCAAGCAGATGTTTATCTTTACACATTGGCTGATATAAGGTAATTTTTTGCTTCATGTTAGTTTGTGTGGTTCATACTTTTGAGTCAAAGTTTAATAGTTTTCTCTGGTTTTCCCAATATAACTTTATAACTTTTTTTTTTTTTTTTAAATGGGACTCAAGACAGATGTGTAATGTAACATTTCAGATTTTCAGTGTCTTTTAAAAAAGATTTTGATGCCATTTTTACATAAATACCTCCATAATCTGCTTATATAAAGAGGACATTTATGACCTGCATGAAGAGAAACAGCTGTAAAATTTCTTGGTTTACACACAGACTAGATCATTTAGCTTGTAATAAAAGGGAAATATTTTCTACATTATGGTTGATGCTTTTTGTTTGATGGAAAATTGTATCTTTCATTTAGATTTTAAATGAGCAGTGTATGTTGAAACTCTCTCTGACAATTATCCCTTTATATCCTAAATAGGACTATTTAAATACCTACTAGAAGTACCATAACAAAATGGTACTGAATTTAGTATATAACCCTCTAATACCATTTACCTAAGAAAGGGCTGTTTTGCCAGCTGTCATAACAATGGATTGCAAAATGGCAGCCAGTTAATCTAATAAAGATCTTTGCCTCCCAGGTGTTTATATCTTTCCTATCACATTAGAACAATGTCAACTGAACACTGGATGCTGCTGCAAAATTAATCATTACTGCTGCGGTTATCCATGTGCATCTGGCACCTTAACTGTGGGGGCAAACAGCTCTCATCCCTGCTCCAGCAGCAAGGAATTAGCAGCCAGCCCCTCCTGCCACCTTGCAGCCCTGCAGAGGTGTGCTGCTGCCAGCAGTGCGCAGGTGGATGTGCAGCCAGCGCAGAGCCGAGCACACAAGAAAGCCTGGTGGCATTAAAGTCTGGAGTGTGTAAGTGAGGCTGTCCCTTCTCCCTTCCCCACAGCCGTTGCCTGAAGGGCTGGTGCCATGCTGAGGTTTGCTGGACTGTGTTCGGAAAGCAGCAGGAGCCAGGGAGAGAGGGAGGCATTTTCCCAAGCCCTTCCTAGGGGGTTAGCGCAGAAACCCAAAGCACTGGTTCAGTTTCTCTGCAGAGAAAAGAATGGCTCCTGTCGAATTTAGTAGCTCTGGATCCAGACTCTCATGCACGACACTGTATTTAGTATCTGCTGGAGGGATGGGGGGAGTCTGGGAGAGGCAGTGGCTCATCAGCTCTTTGGAGTTGATCTACCTGTGATCCGGGGTGAGCACTGCTGCATACAGCAGCATCAAAGAAAATGCTGCAAACATTTCCAGCCTATGAAATCCAGCATGAGATTTGCTTTGCTTTTTCAGAGAAATTGCTTGTTATAAGGTAGTGAAAGTCATGTTATCTTGAAACAAACTTCAATAATTTTTTTTTCTGATCCAACTATAGATCTTCTTTTGGCATCACCCTGTGCAACAACTCATTCCTACTTCTGCCAGCATTACACACAGTGTCTCAGGCAGTGCTGAGATTTCCTTCTCTCTGAAAGCAGCCTCTTGCTTTTCCATCTCAGCTGCTGTCCATCCACCCACAAATCACACAGTCAGCAGGTTTCCACTGTTCAGATCGTATGAGAGAAGTTTTGAGTAAAACTACAGGCTCTGACATATGTCCTTTTTCAGTGTCGTATATAAAGGCCAGTGGCTTAGACCTATGAATTTAAAGCAGTTTGAATTGCATATTTATTCACTGAGGAAAATATAGACTGGTTCATTTTTTTAATGTCTAGCTAATGTACTTACTCTAACAGTACCCAGTGATATGTTTCTAATGTTGGCATCTGTTTGTACCAAGAAAAAACTTAGTAAGCACATAAAAAGCCCACATCAGGTTCAGCCCAAATTACTTCTGTAAGCTGTACCATATGGTCAAAGATAAAATCTAATATTGGAAATACCAGTTGCTTAATTGCTAGCTCTGATACACTGGGGAAAATAAGATATTTACTCTGAAGGATTCATAATTCTACTTCATCTCTTCTGGTTTTATTGCACGAATGTCAGTGCTGCCTTTCCTGATCATTCAGCTACTCATTAGCTCCTTGGCAGATGTAATGTTCCTGCTCTCTTGCAGTTAAATTTTAACAATCAGACTTTTCTCTATTTATCACAGCCCTCAAACAATTAATGCTATCAGAAGGAAATGTGACTTTTCAGATAACAGAACCAGCCTCACAGCTGAGCATTCTAAATAATTTCTCCAGTAAAAATGATTTTATAAGGATTTTTGGATCCCTTCTGAGCTGTATGAAGATTTTATATTCCCAAATCTTCTTTACTACCTGAGTAGTAAACTCTCTACCTGAGAGTTTAGTTGTCTATTTTGAAAAACTAAGAACTGCATGGTAGTTGATGACTTTTTATTCTCAATATTAAATAATCCCATCAAACAAACAAAGGATGTTGCTATTTTTTTATATGTGAAGATAAAAATATGGTGATTATATATTCTATACATAATATATGGTGTTTTGCAAAACACAAGTATTTGAACACAGCTCCTGAAGAGATCATACATGACAGAGGTGCTCTTTAAATTCCACAAGAATTTTAGCCACAAAAAAAAGATTATCTATTTTTGATCTCTGTGAAAGTATATACCCTGTAGATGGATTTGCATCGTCATGTAAAGAAATTAAGGAGAAATGTTCCCTCACATACATGGATACCACACAAGATTGTCCTGAGATTTTTTTTAAACTGTGATCATTTTTTTCCTTAGTTTGAGCATGTAAGACCAAAATTTACATATGGAATCTACTGGCATCTCTAGTTACCATTTTTTATTAGCAAGTCACTCAGATGAGTCCATTCAGAAAATACTAGAGTTCTCATTATAACTACTATCTCTGTTTTTATCTTGATCTGGTTCAAATGCCATATAAATCTATTTTTAAAAGATTGATTTGTTATCACTCTAGAATAGCAGTTTAAAAATCAATTTACTGATGATAAAAAACAACTTATAAATTATTGGATCTGGTCCAGTTGAAAGATTGATTAAATACACTTATTCCAATTCTGAGATTTGGGGTTCTACTTTTTTTTTTACTATTTCTGTATTTTTGTTTCTAAGATAGGATGACAATTACCTAGTCCTTTAAGAACAAGAACAAAAATATCCATAACTAACTCATGTCTACTGAGGAACTTTCTTTGAAACCTGATTTGCTAATGATTAAAAATAAAGAGCAGGTAGCTGTTTGGAGAGGTAATCTGTTTTTCAGTATGTGTCAGGGGGTGCCTGGTACCAGCTTTATTCAAATGATCTTTTCAAAGCCTGGGTTATCAGTGTTTCCAAGTGTTTCTCTTGAGCTACACAAAAGAGATGAGAATTGGAAAAGGCAATACTTTGAGCTACTTTTTTTAGGTACATTACCCATATATTTGTGTCAGTACAGCTTTGTGTTGAAGCTAATAAGCTGGGAATGTGAACAGCTGAATTTCTCTGAGACGGCAGTAAATGAGATTAAAATAGCTTGAGAAACGCTCAAGTATCAGATTTCCTAATGTCCTCTGATGGCTCTATGTAGACAGAACTGGCAGCATGTTATCAGACACAATTCTGCAATGATTTGAATTAGGCCTGCTGGGGACAGGGCAAACCCACTGTTTGCGTACTTACATACACACATACACTGCAGCCACGTGTACTGCCACAGCCTGAAATGTTTTGGGACAATTTATAAAATATACTAACTTTTTTCAATACCTCCACTACTATCTCATTTCTGAGTGAAAAATGTTTTCTTTGGCTATATTGCCGTATTGGTTTTAGTCAAGTCACGGTCCTTTGCTCCATCTTGATGTGACTTCTACAAAATTTCAGTGCATGTTTTTATCAAAGTTTTTTCTTTTTTCTGGAAGTAGACTGGGAAAGTTTTTATTTATTTTTTAATCCTACTACTTTATTTTAATTTCTAGATTTTTAGATTTCTAAAATAACTAGAGACATGAATCACTGACTGATGGGTCTCTAATGGCCCATTGTGGCAGTGAATAACTGGTAGTTGTATAGAACTACAGAAAATTGTATCCCACATGGTTGTCTCATTGAAAAGAGACAGCTGGTACCCAGATCAGCTATCCTGATTTTTAGAGGATGGAGATTGCAGGATTAAAAGTCTCTTCGTTTTGCAGCAATCAGTTAAAAGTTCCAGGGAGATTTCCCTACTGAGTATATCCAGGTATTTGACAAAATGGTGACTCTGTACATAATAGTTATCAAATGAAGGTCAGCACTGCAGTCATATCAGGGTGGAAGAAAGAAAGTCAGAGATGACATTTCTAGCATAAGCACCTGCTTGATAGGATTAAATTTTTCATATAAATAAATATATTTACTACCTTTGAATTCAGGATTGGTTTACAAGACTACACCAAATCCTCTCACAAAAATGTTTTAAAAAGAAATCCTAAAACCTGACCTTTTAACAACATAAATGTACAGTCACTGACACAATGCTAGTAAGATTATAACACATCCCCCTCCACAAGAGAAAAAAAGCAGCTTAACTTCACGTTTAAGCAAAATGAAATAGCTGTCAGTTCATTCCACTGAGTTGAGGCCCAGCTGGAATCTTCCTGTGGGCTGTGGATGAATTTTCTACTAAATGAGAAAAGAAATCTTCTGATTAATATGTTAGTTTGAGAAATATAATAAAATATATTAGTATAGTCTTTAGCTATTGATGAGATGTAGCTATTGGAGTATGATAATCATATTTGGTTTCTCAGTTGAACATCTATGAAAATAATGAACAGGTATAGATGTCCACCTCAACTCAGCATGACTTATCATCCTGGGAAAGAAGCATCTGAATTAGTGGAGTTTTCTGGTTATATGCTGTATGGTTACATGTTTTGTAGATTACATACTTAGAGAAGTGTCCTATGGAAACACTTTCTCAAACTGCACCTCGCCCTCACCTCCCCAAACTGTTCACATTTAACTCTGTATCCTTGGCAGTTATT
Organism: Pyrgilauda ruficollis; assembly: GCF_017590135.1. NCBI lineage: Eukaryota > Metazoa > Chordata > Aves > Passeriformes > Passeridae > Pyrgilauda > Pyrgilauda ruficollis. Next base: position 1,603,314 of record NW_024524155.1, on the reverse strand, counting down.
TGGCAAAAAATTATTCATCTTAGAAGAAAATTAATACTACACTAGTTTCTTCTTTGACATTGAAAAATAATTTGTCCCAGCAGACAATGCTGTAGATTAGATCATAAAACTAAAGAAAAAACCCCAGTCAAATAAGTTAGACCTGATTAGATTTCTAAAAATGGGGAAACTTCTGTAGTTTGCAACATTTAGGGATGTAGAATAAACTAATAGAATAAAAAAGGTGATTCTGATTGGGATTTGTAATGTAGTATATAACATCTGGGACTACAAACTGATACTTGTCAGTTATTTGTGTGCTGCAAGGTGGATACACACATTCACATAAACCTTAACCAAGCTATTACAGCTTTTCAATAAGAGAGTCATTTGGAAGGAATGAAAAGCTTTGATGTTTTATTGAAAACAGCTCTGTTTCGAAAGAGCCTTCCCTGAGGATCTAGCAAACAAAATTAACATCAAGCATACTTCCATGGCAAGCATTTTTTTTGCCCCATAATGTATATAGCTATAAGTACATAGGTCCACAGCATTTTAAAATTTGAATTCAAAATGCCACTTGCAGTTCAAGACTGTGGAAAAGAGCATTTGATAACCATGATCCTCGTGGGGAACCCTTGTTCACACTGACAAGAGATTTTCAAGTGTGTAAAGAAAATCACTCATTCTACAGTCTGATAGCCAGCTAAATAACTTGTGTTAAGCTTTATGCCTCAGGAAAATTTCTACTAAAATAATGGGGGTTTTAAGCGCTCTTAGGACTTTCATTAAAGTTTTGTGATTGTTGCTAACACCAGACAAGCACAGAATACTGAGGCCATGGCTTCACATCTTAACTCTGCATCTTTGCCCTGTCATATCAGCCTTCCAAGCTGTGTTGCATCAGTGAGCCTTTGTAAAAAGAGGTTTGAAGAGATTTCATATCACATTTCTGATGCATGTAGAACAAAATGTATTATTTGTTGCAATGTAGTGTTACTTAATCTATCGTGGAGCTTCTTGGTAAAATGATCTTTTGACAACAAGATTTGAACATACTTTAAATAGCAAAATATGTTTATCTTTTATGGATACTGTGTATAGTGGACTTGCAGCATCTTTCCTGCCATTCTCTTGGTTTGGATACTGTAAATCAGTGAACCACAGTCAGAATAATCCCCTCAGTTTTGGATTAGGACTGGAGACAGTCAGTGGCTGACACACCTTTGCTTGAGCTGGAGCCGTGCCTGTGGAAAGATTTCCACTGGATAAAATCACAGAAGTTAATCTGTTCCCCCTTGCAGTAGCAGCCAGCTCTGTTCCAAAAATAACTAGCCATTTTCTGTATCGCAGGTAAAGCTCAGTTGTGAAAATAGGAAGTAGCTGACTTTTGCCATGGAACATTTATAATGAAAATGTGCAGTCAAAAGAAGCATTTGGCAGAGTTAAAGGCACGTGAGGAAAGATAAATTTAAAAATTCAGTGCAGTATTATAAGGATTTATGGAAGAACACCAGTATTACCCTCTTACACATCTGTCCAGTTTTCCTGTTTGCTCAATGTCATTTTGGATATTGGTTTATGCAACAATTATGTCTTGTCTTTTCATGTTTTTTTACTCTCCACAGTCTACAAAGGATGGCACACAATCTTGTATAGCTACTGCTCTCTTGTCCCACTCCAATTATATTAATTTCCACTGAATTTTTCTTCAAGACCTTGACTGTGACAAACAGACCATGAAGGTGGACCTGCAGAAAGAAGAAAATCATGCTGCACTGATCCTCCTGCTCTGTTCAGCAGAGAGGAGCTCAAGACCCGCAGAGTTCATCCCAAAACACACCCTACAATTGCAAAAAAATGAGAATCCTGCTAGGCAAAAATGTGTCAAATGACCGAAGAATTGTCACTAGCACAGCTGGAAAACAACAAATCATAATACATGCTGCTTTTCCATTAGAATCTTTATTTTTAGTTCTAAACCCAAGGACTTTGGAATAATCATTCCAGTGAGGTATACAGATCATGAGACTGCGTTTCTGAGGCATTCACTCTACAGATTTAATATATTTAAGAAGAATTTCTTTACTTTGAAAAAAAGAAGCTTTAATTGGAAATAAGACCTGCCCTATTTTTTTTTTTAATTTAACAAAATAAGAACTGTTTCTACAAACAGTATTAGCTCTAAACAGTTTTTAAACTCAAACAAGAGAATATTAAGTAGAGAAATTAATAAAAAGAGGCAGAACACAATCTCCCACTAGCACCATCTTCTAGTGGAGTGAACCAGAAGGTGGCTCTGGGAAGTATATGCTGTTTCCAGGCTCCTTTTTTCCTCACATAATTAATTTCCCATGCCACTGAAAATACACGCTCCTTATTCAGTACATGGTATACCTTCATGGAATGTGTGGAGGCAAACCTGGTTTGGTTATGCACCCTGACACACTCCCTAAAGCAAACAATTGTCATCATAACCAATCAGTTTCGAGTGGAGGATGTCTTGTTGCAATCCAGGTTTACTTTTAAAATATGTCTGGGAGATATTAAAATCAAGGAATCCATCAAGACATTGATTTTACCTCCTACTGTAATTTTCACACAATCAATCTTTCAGTGACCTAGAAGTGATAAATATCTGTTTCTATTTCTTCAAAACACAGGGGTAAGCTACCTTCTCACCTCTTGCAAACATCCCTTTCTGCTTCACAGCTACCAAACACCCTTTTCCATCCTGTGGAGTTTGCTACTTCTGTTTTAGACCGTAATGGTGTCCCTTGTGTCGAAACCAAATTTTTCCTCTGACTGTACCTATCAGTTCAATAAGAGTTAACATATTTCCCTGAACACATATTCATCATCAGATACTGTTTCCTGACAGACAGAAGGTGTGTTGGAACTCGCCTAAGAAATCGTTCCATTGCTTTGTCTTGGTAGGTTATGCTCAACATATGTGGGGTTTTGATACATAAGGACCTGTTGCTGCATGGTGAGGGTAAGAGCAGACCTGAATGACCTCCTTTATATGGCAAAGAGCTGCAATATTTTTGTGTCTATACAAGGACAGAGAATTTAAGATCCCTTGTACTAAGAAAGAATTAATTCATATACGACGAACTGTGTAAGGCTTGTATTTCTGGAACATGGTTTTTCTTGTCATTATCTCTAATTAAAATGTTTGTAAACAGGCAGTATTTTTGTGTAATGTGGCATGCAATGTGTGCTTGGGGAATTTTTTTTAGCCAAACTAGTCTCCATAACTTTATGTGAGACAGCAGGGAGATGAAGTCCTTCCAAAGTAATGGAATTTTTGAAGACTTTGCCGTAAGGAGACTGATAGTGGCTTATCTTACCTATTATACTGGAACAGAAAAAGCTGAACTAAGAAGCTGGACTGGCCCAGAGCCAGCCTGAGAGAAAGGAGACATTGTTAGAGCAGTCTGAGAGAGGACACTTGTGCTCATGGAGCTGCTTACAGATAGGCAGCTTCCAAACAGAGCATGTACAAGAAGATAACAAAGATGGAACTGTTGCAAAAGTTATGGAGTTTTAGGAAGATGGTAATGACAGATGATCCAGAATCCCTTTCCTTTCCTTTCCTTTCCTTTCCTTTCCTTTCCTTTCCTTTCCTTTCCTTTCCTTTCCTTTCCTTTCCTTTCCTTTCCTTTCCTTTCCTTTTCCTTTTCCTTTTCCTTTTCCTTTCCTTTTCCTTTTCCTTTCCTTTTCCTCCCTTCCTCATAAAAACAGAAATTTTATTTGGAAATATATCAGCCTTGAAAGGAAAAAAAACCCCAAAAACTGAAACAAAACCACAACAACAAACCCCCCACCCAAGACCAGAACACTTTCTGACAGCAGTGGAAGGAGCAATGATGAATGAGTAACCAACAGGTTTGTAGGCAGAGCACTGAAAGACTTTGTGGCGTTCACAGCTGTACCTATAACCTGCCATCCCATTCTGCACAGGAGTCCTTTGGCTGTGAAATGAGACTTGGGACACTTGCCTCCCTGAACTATCCAATATTTATACAAAGTGAAACAGCTGCAAGGAGTCAGGGGCTCACAGAGGACAGGGGAGGAGTCACCCAATGTCCTGGTGTGAATTCATTACTATCAAATAGTGAGATAACATTTGAGTATCAGAACCTAAATGATGTGAGAGAACAGTTTGCTCATGTTACTCTGAGATGCCAATTGACAGCTCTGCTTAGGGCAGACTACAAGAAACTTTGAATTAGCAAAATATTGACTCAAGCTTCAGCTTCCAAGGGGTCTGGTAGTGTATATCTAGCAACTCATAATGGAGGATCTTGGTAAATAAGTCCCTGACAGGTGAAGGCAGAATAGAAGTAGACTTGCTAATGCAGTTTTGACATGAAATCAAGTGTTTAATAATAAAAGCTATATATACTGAATGTGTGGGGAGGGTGGAAATTAGGAAAAGGATGACTGAAATAATTTTTGTGGGTTTATGTTGTCAAAGCTATTCTTAGCACTAATTAATTTCAGTAAAACAGGAAAGACACTTGTAAACAGACTGGACCAAGGAGTTCTGCCAGATAGAGAGATAATAGTATTATGTAGGTGTATGTCTGACACCGCTGGAAAGAAAACATTTCAGCAGCTAGAAGGCCCCTCTTTTACCATACTGTAAGTTAGCAAAAAATATTCATCCTGTTCTTCCCAAGTGCTCAGTTGAGGTCCAAGGTACGATGGAGAACCTTGTGAAATTATAATGCTTTTTGTATGTAAAGCAAATAAATTATAATGCAAGAAAACACTCTTGTTAAACTTGTCTAGGAGTTGTACACAGGAATTGCCGAGTTTATGAAATGCTGGCAGTAATTTTTGTTCTTTGTACAGCCACATTGTCAAAGTCATCAATCCTCACTGCTGTTAATACCCTTACAGCACTAACTGAACATTCAGAGTGCTTCCCTTGCATTTCCAGTTCTAAATGAAGACTGATAAAGTGTTAGTTCAAGCTTTTAATTTTTTTTCTCTTTTTAACCATATAGCTTGATACATTGTAAACAAATGTACAGAGTAGAACATTATTTGATTTAATTAGTATTTGGCAGAGCACACTCAGATACATTTTTAGCTAGCACTGACTTAAGCAAATACACTTGATTTTATTTCATTATTGTTTTTCATTACTATTTAATGATTTACAGTTCAATTTACCCTAATTTTGATTTGCATTGTTATTAATCATCTTTATTACTTGAATATATTTGGACTCCATGGCATGAAAACAGCATTTAAATTTTGCTTGGAATTTGCTTTTCCTTGGCAATAAACAATAAAATAAGGGCAATCCTCATCTAACTTTCTTATTTTTATGTCTAATTTTATTATTCAGCCTTATCTTAATTTGAAGAAGAATAAAATAACTAATGTTACGGAGAAGTCACAGTGTACCTTCCTCCTACTGTGTGCTTTCAAAGTTTAAACAAATAATTTAAGTATTACTGTATCTATTCTTTTTACATTTCCTCTTGAACATAAAAGCTATTTCACAAGTGAGTGATGAACCTTTCTGACTTCAGATTCAGTTTAGAGAATCCCAACTTTCCCACTGCAGTGTTTCTTGAGAGAGGAAGAAGGGCTTCTAGAGTCTCGAATTCAGATCCCATCTCTGCTTTTTCACCAATAATCAATTATGTTATAGAAAAAGAAGTGCTAGCTCTGAAGAGCTTCCAGAATAATAGCCTTGAAGCAGAAAGGCAAGCAGGATTACAAGTCTGCTCTAGGATCAGGCAAGGATCAGTCATTGAATGCATTGTTTTCTCATTCTCCCCCCAGCCCTTCTGCTTTTTCTGAAAGAAAATGGAGGGGCTTACAGCTGGTAGAATAGAGCACATATTTTGAGGGAAAATATATACCTCTTGTTCTCATTTAACTAAGTAATTCTTGATATAGTAAGCTACAGAAATGTAATTGTGTGTGAAAATTTTGCAGTGTTCCCAAGATAATCGTACAATAACCTGACATAAATGCAACAAATCACATGCAAATAACAAACCCTCCTATGACATCATCTTCTTGGAAGGATATTTCTCCTCAGACAGGGAACAGCCTCAGAATAAAACAGAGACAGGTTCTTTCAACCTCAAACAGAAAAGCAAATAGAAACCATTCTAATAACCCCGAGCCAGATAAAGAGTCTTCATCCAGCCATTCAGATTCAGGCTGATCCTGGGAGGAGTTTTCTTGGATCCAGCAGTGCTGTTTGTATGACTGAGTGCTCAGCCATGCCAGCAGGTACTACACAACTCTGTCTAAGACCTGACTATAACTTTGTCAGAAATAAGAAATCCAGAGGGATCTTGAGAAATGAACACATGCAAACATCAAGAGGTTTAACAAGGTGGAGTACAAGGTGCTGTACCTGGGTCAGGGCAACCCCGGTATCAACACAGGCTGGGGATGAACAGAATGGGAGCAGCCCTGCTGGGAAGGACTTGGGGGTGCTGCTGGATGAGAGGCTGGACGTGAGCCAGCCATGGGCACTCCCAGCCCAAAAATCCAGCTGTGTCCTGGGCTGCATCCAAAGCAGTGTGGGCAGCAGGGCCAGGGAGGGGATTGCTCTGCTCTGCTCTGGTGAGAGTCCACCTGCAGTGCTGTGTGCAGCTCTGGGGTCCCCAGCAGGAAGAGCAGGGAACTGTTGGAGAAAGTGCAGAGGAGGGAAACCAAGATGATCAGAGGAACTCTCCAGTGAGGAAAGGCTGAGAGAACTGCAATTGTCCAGCCTGGACAAGAGAAGGCTCCCAGGTGATTGTGCTGCAGCCCTTCAGCACCTAAAGGAGGACTACAAGAAATCTGAAGGGGAACTCTCCACAAAGGCTTGTGAACATACAACAGGAGGTAAGGTCTTCAAACTGAGAGTAGGATTAGATTAGCCATTGCGAAGGAATTCTCTGCTGTGAAGGTGGAAGGCACTGGAACAGGCTGCCCAGAGAAGTTGTGGGTGTCCCTTCCCTGGAAGTGTTCAAGGTCAGGTTGGGTAGGGCTGTGACCAGCCTGAGTGAGCAGAAGATGTCACTGTCCACAGCAGGGCAGTAGGAAGTGGATGATCTTTAAGGTCCCTTCCAATCCAAACCATTCTATGATTTCACGGTTCTATGATTCTAAGTTTAACAATTGTCAGAATGAGTAATTTCTTTCCTACCACACTGCAGATTACCACACAGGACATTCTAGTTCAGAGGTCAAGAACATCCAAAGTATTTTGCCAGTGTGGTACAATGTATTCCTTTTTTTTATCAGTATGTGTTCTGCAGGAGAGTGTTCACCATTTCTACATGAAATGAAATAAAAGAAGTGGTTTTTAAAGGTCTGTTGTAGAAAAAGATAACTACTAGTGGGCCAAACACTGCATGAATCATTAGTGTTTCTGAACCTGCATGTCTCCTCTATAGTAACCATCCACTTTTAACAATGAAGCAGAATATATAAAGCAAAAAATACTTTCAATAAAACAGTGTTATGAAGGTGGATGTGCTATTGAGAACTTGTTTTTACTATTTAGTCCAATATACTTCTCACTGGGTGTCAAATTACTTTCAGGTTAAAATTACTAGCTTTTATTTTTTTCTTTTTTTTAATTGGTGCAAGAAGTTTGTGCTTTTTTTAGGTAAGAAGATTTTAATGCAGAACATCATAAGAATGATATTGGCTATTTGTGACCTAATTTATACATCTGTAAATGGAGCAAGGGATAGAGTTCTTCTTCAGCTCCTTTTTTTTTTTCCACTTGTTTACACAGATTAGAAAGTCAACGCAGCTCATTTTCCAAAAAAATGAAGCAGCCTCATCAGCGTCAGAGATTGTAACAACTTATGGGGAATTAGGTGAAAAGTTACCTTAGCTGCTGGCATGACCCTAGCTGGGTTATAAATGAACTGCGAGACTGGAGATTGACTCTAGAAATACAGGAACAAGACTGGTGTGTTTCCCATCCGAGGCATGCAGGCAGCTTTACCAACTGACAAACAAAACTTTCAGAGCCTACATTGTTGTAGAATAAATGTGAGTGTATTGTTTGTACAAAATAATAAACTACCTACATGATATGGGCATACATCTATACTGTCTGAGTGAAAGAAAGTGAGAGTATAGGGGAAGGAAATGGATGAGAAATAGAGTTCTTGTCATCTTTCTCTATCAGTAGCTAACCTAGCAAGAAAACAGTTATGTAATTCTATCAAGGTTGGTTGACAGTGAATTGGTACTATCAGAAGAAAGACTTTATGTTTCAGAGGTGTGCTTGGGTTGTAGCAGTCCTCCACTCAAATCCCAGGGCAGTCCAATTTAAATGCCACACCTTGCTCACAGGTATGTACAGAAGTCTCAGGGGTATGTGTAAAACTGGCATTTACCTCAAATCTTCCTAATACCTTAGAACTGAATTCTGAACCAGGCAAATATTCCATCTGCAGGCTCACAAATGCCAATAACCCACAGGTAGAGTGGAGATAATTTTCCATGACCCAGGCCTCTGCACAGCTATGAGACAGAGCCCTCAATGTTGAAACATAGAAGGACAGTTTTGTTCTCCTTTCTGGCATGGTAACAGGAGGAGAGAGTTTCACTGGTTAGGTAAATATAGCCGATAATTTTGCTTGAATTAAAGAGGAGACCTACTCTTGAATTCTCTGGATATGAATAAGTAATGGCCAGCTGTTTCCAAATATAATTCAAAGCATTGTCTTGTATCAACAAGTTTGTATGAGGTGATGAGAAAAAAAAGTTCTGTTTTTATCAAAGTTTCTGTGCCAGTTCGTTCATCTATCCATATTTGTGTACACAAGGAGGACACAATGCATGAACACTAAACTAACTCTTAATAGACAGATACAGTAATTTCCATTAGCATTCTGGTAGAATGGAATTCAAATACTTTTTTTTTTTTTTTGTTAACTTCTTTGGCAACTGTGCCAAATGAAGAAAACTGTGGATGTTTTCAGACTGATTATGTTAATGGCTCATTTTCAGGATCTGTATCTGGAGTATCAAGACAATGTGAGTCAGGGATGGTTACATGTTTGCACACTGTATAAAATAAAATTAAGGTGGGTGAAGTTTTCAATTATTTAAAAAAAAATAGGGAGTTATTTGCAATGACAATAAAGGTTTGCCCATAAGAGGGACTGATATCTTATTTACCTGTGCAATTTATGCTATAATCATAGGAGAATGTCCGAGATTAATTACATAAGCATGGCAAGCATCATGGACTCATTGCAAAGTTTGTGCCATGGCATTCTGATTGTGCTATGAATTCTTCATGTCACTAGATAGTGGGAAAAGTACATGTAATAATATAACCATAAGTTATATACTGTTGCAGAAGAAGTGAAGATTAGAGTGTCTCATGCATCTGTCTCAAGGGAAGAAAGTAAAATTACTTTGTGAATCCTCTCTACTTGCAGTCTTGGCACAAGCGTCTAGAGGAATGTTGGAAAAACCTTCTGTAAGTGTGACTCACTCTATGGGCAAAAGGGAAAGGGCAAGCAAAGTGATGCTAAAAATCACATATTTAAGAGAAAAGGAAGAAAAATTATTAAAAGACAGAGAGCTAAGCACAAAAGACATCATACCACTGTGGGCAGTAAAACTGAGGAAAATCAGTGTGATTAAAGGTGCATCAATAAGTCTGAATGTAATTACATTGTGAGCTGCTGGGATTACAGATTAAGGGAATGTTTGAAGGCATTTGATTTTTGCAGAGAAAACTTTAAATTTCAAAATCTATTTTAGAGCAATTCAGTGTTAGTCAAGATCATTGATTCAACTGAAGTTATTCATAGACTAATAACAGAACATCTGTGAGGTGCCATATACCCACTTATTACATATAATTCTGTGAAAAAAATGAATATTTAATTTGTATTGAAATAAATTGAAGTTGTGAATTTTGCCTCTCATGGAATTGATTTCTGTCTGAAAAAGCACTGTGACATTCACCTTCACTATTGTAAATGTTTGTGAAAGAAATCTATAGACAGTTGTGCAGTGAATACTACATCTCTGTTATAATCTGGGGGATAATATATGATAATTAAAATGTTTTATTATCTTAAGAGAAGAAATGACTCATTATTGGCACACAGTCACACCAGGTTATATATATGCTGCTTTTCTAAATGTTATTAAAACAGAATGATTCACTGTGAGGCTTCAAGGACCACCTCAGTGCCACCTGGTTCTCACAGGAAGAACACTAGCAAGAGAGGGGGATTTTTTTCTGGATTTTTCACCTACAGCATCACCTCACAGAACTCTGCACTTCTGGCAGTTCTGGTTGAAAAACTTGCCAAACAGAGAAGTCAAAAAATTTATTGATTTAGAGGGATGGAAATTCTGAAAAAAAAATAAAGACTGAAAACCAGTTGCCAAAACACTGGCTTACTTAGATTTGTTTTTCTAGGAAGATTTTGTTGAGATTAGCCACAATTTTTCATGGTTAGGCTTCTCAAAAGAAAAGCCAGTCAAAAGCAGATGACATCTTAGATAGTTTTGATAGAATTTAGGTCATATGAATTTGTCCCTAAAAGACTCCATGTTAGATTGGAATGTATAAATTTTTTTCATGTCATATGAGATTTTGTTTTGATGTACATTTTTATCTTTGTATTTTTGATTTTTTAATGTTCTGTTTATTTTTATTTTAAAATCCAGCATATAAACCCAGGTCTCAAACCTGTGACAGTAGGTAAAAAATTCTGTGTTAAATGTTTTCGAAACTCATATAAGAGCCTCACCACAATAATTAACACTATGTCTGAATTTCCTGAAGCTCATTTAAGAAAGGTAAAACTCACTAAGAATTATTGAAGAGAATGGAATCAGGAAATTATCATAAGCCTACTTAGTAAATAAAATACATCCAGCAAACTATTTAATACATTAACTGATTTAATTTATTAAGTAACTAAACTGGGCAACATGTTTGTGCACTGGCCATTACATGGTTTTGAGTGCTAAAGAATGGTTACAATCTGGTTCATCAATATTTAACTCACATTCGGATAAAATCTGGGCTGCCTGATATCTTCATGACAATCTTCTGTGCTATAAATATTGTATGTCTTACTAAAGACTCAAGATCTTTCCCTAAAGATATTTATGTGACAGTTCAGCTGTGTGACATCATCACTTTTCATGTCCTTTATCCTTCATTTTTGTTTCTCAGTGTGATCTGAACATTTAAGTATTTTTAGGTAAGTCAGACCTCTCCTGTCCCTAAAGGTAACAGTCTTCATTAGACTGGGTTAATTTAAAAGAAAAAACAAATCTAAGTATCTTCTTCAAAGCGATGTGCTGAGTTATCAAGAGCTATTCCACTGTAACCTGCCAGACACATTATAAGCCAAGGACATGCAAGTGACAAGCAGCTATCAGACAAGACCTTCAGCTGAAAATGTCTTCAAAGGCCACATACTTTGTAAATTATATTTTAGAAGGTGCTTTTAAATGTTAACCAGTAATGGCATCCACGGCCCAAAAATGCCCTATTATGCTATTACGGAGATTTATAAGCAACTGAACAGATATATACTAAATACATTCACTACATTGGCAAGTACCTTTTCTTCTAATTTGAGACAGACAGGCTCAAACTTTTAACTTAGTAATACCTCTCCTCAAACCTTCAGCTGGGTTTTGGGATAGTCAGAAATGTTCTAGCATGAAAAAGAGAATGTATAAAAGCTCTTGGAGCAGGAGCCAAGTTCAGAATTTGATTCATTAAATGAAACTCTTCTCTGAGCTATAAGACTTTTGCAATGTTAGGCAATTAACTGGATTTTCTCTTGGTTCTTGTGCCAGCAACAAACAGTAGTCAGCACACTTCTAATTACAGACTGCTGTAAGACAGAAACCAAATGCAGATTCAGATAGATTTACATACTGAATGAAGCTCTTTTTGCATTTTGATAGTTCTTGCCTCGGAGTTTGTTTTATTTCTTCTTTACCCCTCAGCACATTATGATTTCTGTGCTTACATGATTTTATTATCACCTCTTTGCTCCAACACACTTCAGTTAACAGGAACAACATCAGCCCATGGAACCTGGACAGTTTCTGAGTGGGTTTCCCTGTGGTCAGCTGGCCTCCCACCTCCACCTCAGGACCAGGCACCATTACAACAACCCCCCCACCCCACATTCTATGGCAGGAAAGCTCAGGTGCACAGCTGAGATGAAGCCTGAAGAAGGATTCAGCAGGTGCTGACCTCAGCACATGGGGAACCACCTTCCACAAGATGCTACATCATGTCTCAGCATCAAGAACATGCAAAAGTGCACTATTTGTATTTCTGAACTTGCCAATGCCAACCAAAAAGAGAAATCAGGAAATGCCATGGGAGTAGTCATTGCCCTGCTCTTTGCATCCAAATTCAGAAACAAAGGCTTATGAAAATATTTTCAAGAATGTTTCTACATCTTTGCTCTAAAAAGCCTGAAAAGCCAAAAAAAGCCATCCACATTGCTAATTACCTACTAAACTGCAAGCACTTCTATACAAACTGCTAGTTGTTGCTTTTGTGGAAAACACAGTTTAAATAAAATGTGACATATTTTTGTGTTGAGAAATACAAAATAGGAGGGAAGCAATCCCTCCCATACTATGCACAGCTACATACACAGGTCTTCTGTGGCTCTGACATACAGAAATCACAGAGGGATATCAGAGCAATCACAAACTTATAATAAATACACTTTGCCCAAAAGTTACATCTTCAAGCAATCCTAGTGAAATTTCCCCCAAAAATATTGAAAGATGTGTAGAGATTTTTGAGCTATTAATGGATATATGGTGTCTTTACAGATAGAGTGTATTAAACATCATTCACATTTTGGGAGATTCTTCAGGACACTCAGCTTCAACTGCTCAGCATGTTGAAGTTGCCTGCTGCTGTACAGGGAGCTGGGTCAGGCAGCAGTAGAAACAATTTTTACTCTTGCAAGTCTCAGCTAATTCACAGTCCCTCAAGTCCTGCAGTTCATTCTCCTTAAGAGCACAATGGCTTTTGGAACACAAGTTAAATCATATTTGGATTTATTATTTCTTAATATTACATGTGTTAACTATTATATTTTTCCTTACTGCAGTGTCTTTAGAGGCATTCCTTGTGATTCTGAATACACTTTAAGTCTTCACATATTTTCATATGCAATAAAAATTCATTAAAGAACGAATTAAAAAAAGCAAAATCTCACTTTCATATGCTTTTCAGTTTAATTGGAATTGCATTCTCTATTGTCATAGACTCATAGAATGGTTTGGATTGGAAGGGACCTTAAAGATCATCCACTTCCTACTGCCCTGCTGTGGACAGTGACATCTTCTGCTCACTCAGGCTGGTCACAGCCCTACGCAACCTGACCTTGAACACTTCCAGGGAAGGGACACCCACAACTTCTCTGGGCAGCCTGTTCCAGTGCCTTCCACCTTCACAGCAGAGAATTCCTTCGCAATGGCTAATCTAATCCTACTCTCAGTTTGAAGACCTTACCTCCTGTTGTATGTTCACAAGCCTTTGTGGAGAGTTCCCCTTCAGATTTCTTGTAGTCCTCCTTTAGGTGCTGAAGGGCTGCAGCACAATCACCTGGGAGCCTTCTCTTGTCCAGGCTGGACAATTGCAGTTCTCTCAGCCTTTCCTCACAGGAGAGTTGTTCCATTCCTCCAACCATCTTGGTGGCCCTTCTCTGGACTTAATCTATTTAATCAATGTCTTCCTGTGCTGAGGATGTTGTTGCTCTTCTTGCCTACTCCTTATAAAAATACATTAGTATTATTAAAATTGATTGTACCAGAATTACTATGGAGTAATTATCATGCTATTATCATGCTTCCTCTTTCAAAAGCTTTTTTGTGCTTTCTCACAGCTCCTGCCTTTTGATAATCCTTTTCCAACTTTCAGTCAGAGGCCTAGCCAGTGGGGCTTTTTTCATTCCCATTTTCAAAGCCTATGTTTTAAAGGCTCATATGAAACCCCGTCACCACAGCTTCCTTACAAAGCAATGGAGATCTGGATGGAATTGCTGGAATAGATGCTACTACCTTTCATCAGTACTTTGCATTATTTTATTCTTCGTTAGAATATTACTTCTTCTTTGTCTTTGTCTTGTCATCATTGTTATTTTATTTTTATTATTAATGTTATTTTGTTGTTGTTATTGTAATTCTTATCACCATCAACATTATTATCGTTATTATTATTATTACCTCAATGTTTCTGAATATGAAGAATTTTCAAGTAAATACAGTCGATCCAACAATGCTAAATAATTTAAATTCATGCTTATCCAGAATAGCAGTGTGGAAAACTGTAAGTGGGAGTTAAGTGACGAGTGCATAACTAGGTGCAAATTGATTGCATATTTATACAAAGCAGAAAAAAAAGTTTCAAGGAGACTATCAATATTTAAATGCCATAACTGCCAAATAATCATTAGTAATTTTCTGTCAGATAAAGTATAGGAGTGCATTTTTGACAGTGTCTCTTGGATTAATCTATATTTAGCCAGGATGTAAAAGTAATATTTCATGAAGACTAGAAGCTTTTTCACAGAGTTGTATCCATGAGTACAATAGAATGGGGTCTAGGGAGAACAAAAACTGTCTTCCAGAAGTTCTGGGTTTTGGGATGAAGCCAGGAGGACCTAAGAGCCTTATGAAATACTATGCCTAGACACATAATTCAGCAGTGTAAATGACACGATGAGGGCTAGACACATATGTTAGGTCCAGCAGTGCTGAGCTTTCCTATGCCTAAATCTCCACTCTTGATCTATCAGCTTAATAAACCTGACTTTGAATGCCTCAAAATAGCTTTGAAAATGGAAGGAAGCATTAGAACATCACCTCCATAAGAAGGAATATATCTCTGGGATAGTTTATTGAACAGATGCCAATTTCTGCTAGTGAACTAGAAATATATTCTAATCCACCATGAAACTGAAGACACAAAAGTAAAACACTATGGTGTAATAACAGAGAAAAAGCAATCAGTCATTGCAGCTATCTAAATTGATGTCCTTTCATTATCATGAAGACTGTTTCTAAAATGTGTAGGGCGTATAACATAAAAGGAAAGATAATGACCCTGCAGCAAAGCCTTCATGGAAAGATGACAGAAACTTTTGCCACTTAGTCACTTCTGAAGTTCAGAGGTCTGTTTTATTCCAAGTCTTTCTACGGCACACGTCTCTTAGGTGCAAATATATTTGTACTATGCCTGTCCTGCTGAGACCCAGCAAGATGAATACTAAGAGGACCAAAAGTGACTAATGAACACTGAGAACACCAAGCTTAAGGATTTAAATCAGGGATTTCTGAAATAGATTTGTTTTTTAATTTTGAATTCTCAGCTCGTGTAGCTACTCCATTCATTACAAATGTTAATAACCATGGCACTGAAATTAAAAAAAAAAAAAAAAAAAAGAATGGGAAGAAAAATGTAGCATTTAAAAATTATTTGGTGCCTCCTGCATATTCTTAGCTCCTCTTCTTGGAAAACCAGCTTAAAATTTTTCAAATTAAGACATAGAAATGTTTTTATCTCTTGGTCCAAGCTACTGCCCAACATAACAGGAGAAATCTCTGACCAGAGAAAGAGAAGATTCTGGATTTCCTAAGCCTAAGCCTGCTCCAGTATCAGAGCCAAGGGATGACTGTGTAACCGTTTGCAGACTTTTAGGTCTTTATGGTAAAAATAGTGGCAGGTGAAAGATCTACCTTTCTCCGTGAGTGATATCACTCTGCTTAGTGAGACTTTAGAAAAACAACTTAATGTCTTCACATAGCAAAGAGAAGGGGTTTTTTATGTAATAAAGAAACAGTGGCCATAGAAAGGACATGGAAACCAGCTGGCAGTCATCACAGTAGAAACAGAAAACACAGGATTTTGCTTCCAAATTTGAAATTATTCATCTCTCACAGTACCCTACTTTAATGGGTTTTTCAGACCAACAGTAAATTAATCCACCAGTCCATCTACACCATCATATTGTCAAATGAATAGATATGGGAACTGTACACTGTGTTAATTCAATTTAAGAAAAATTAGGATGTGCTTTTTCTAATCACAATTTGTATCCATAAATATTTGTTACCTGTTTTCAGCAGGTCTAAATATATCTTCCTGAATTAATATGATCTATTAGCAGGAATTTTATTCTCTACTTCTATTCCAAGAGTACATTATCCTTATTTCACTTTTCTGACTTGGAAAATAGGATTCTTCTCTTCCACAAATTTCTATGCTCTCTTTGGCTTTTCCTGCCAAAACAGCAGACCCTGCTCTATCTCATCACCCTCCACTGTTGACACTATCTCTTGAGATTTCAGAGGCACAAACTGATGGGTTTTGGTGGTTTTATGTTTTGTTAAGCAGACTTTCTTGTTTTTAACTTTATTCAACTAAGAGTCAAAAAACTCACAGTGAAGAAAACCAAAATGGATAGAGCAGTTTGTTCCCAGCAAGGCCCATGCTCAGTGCCAGAGTCTGGCACAAAGGCTGCTCAGGTCATGTCATCTCGGATGCACAGGGCAATGCTGTGCTGGCTTATGAGCCCAAGGATGCCAGCAGTGTATTGGGTAATGAGAAAAATCCAAGCTCAGGGCTGCAGCAGGTGAGTGTGCTCATGAGCAGGGCTTTGCTGAGCCCCAGGTATAACCAGATGGCAAAACCATGATGGCCAAGGTCTGTAAGATTTTGTCACAGGGGAGAGTAGAGACTGAGGCTGGGATGCAAATACATGAGAGGAAGCTATGGCTGTGTGGGAGCAGAAGACAGGGGTTAGTTACTTGTGATTGCTTGCTGGACTTGATGTAGCAGGGAACATAAAGACAACTCACAGAGAATAACATATCAGACTAGAAATATCACCACATTTTATCCTCCTTTCCCCAGCCATTGCCTCTTCTTCATCCTCTTCTTTCATAATGCCTACTCAGCATCTTTATAATTAATGTTTATTAATCAGTCTGCAAGAATTGAAGCAGATTAAAGAAGATTTAAACTACACACTGTAATAACATTGAAGGAAACCAGAGGGCAAGTAAATGCTTTTAAAAGCTAAATCTGGATGTTGATTAGATATCTGTGTGATCAAGAAGCCATGAAAAAATTAACCTTGTAAAGGTGGAGAATATTAAATTATTTTCTAAAAGTTCACATGTAAATTACTACAAATTGGTTCATTTTAAAGGTATAGTGAATTCTTTGTTGTCTTGAGCACCTTGAAAGTTGTTTATCTCTTCCTGTACAGAACATCTTTGATTAGGCAGTTTGTGTTTGCATGAGTGCTTCTATCTGTGTTAATTTGTGTGCTTATCCATGCTTATGTGTGCATATCAGGTATACACACATGTTCCCACGAGGAATACATGCTACTGGCTTGACCAAGGAAGCTTGACCATGGAACTGCTTCAGCTCTGTTTCTCTCAGGCTACTGGACTCAGTGTCTCCTAAAAAAGGTTACCAAAACCACGTGTACATGAACCAGGTAATTTATCCATACATTAATGCAAGTCTAGAAGTTTAAAATATGTCTGCATGATTAGAAATGACACTTAGACTCAGCAGGAATTTTCCAAGATCAAGTCAATTTGAAGAATATCTATAACAGAGAAGCTTGTGTCACAAGCAAAAATTCCCATTTTAAGACTAAGTGCTGCTGAAACACATCCTTGTGACCACTAAAAATTATTTTGTTTCACCTAACTTACACAGACACTTCCAAATAAAAGAAATCACACAAATGTCCCTCTTTTGCTAATGGGAAAGAATCTACCAATGTGGGAATGTTTGGGAGCCATCTTATTCTACCCAAGGCAAACAAGAGTCCTTGGAAAATGTTAGGTTTCTTGCCCAGTAAGATGCTTTTATGTAGCATTAATATATGCCAATAGCCATGGCATCAGAAGATTGAAACACGGACTTTTTCTTTTTGGGGTTTTAATTTTGTTTATGTACTGGAACCCAGGTGGAGCTATCTGGTAATTTATTTTTAATATCAAAAGATAATTGTCTCCAGAAATTTTCCACAACTAGGCAGGATGTGATAAGAGGTCAGGGTTCTCAGTGTGAAAAAGTCAGACATAACCCAAGACAATGATCTTCAAAAATACGGGTTTAAACAAATGGCTTTCAAAAACCTTCCCATAGGAACCTAGCCTGAAGAACAACATGATACTAGTTTTATTCCTGTCCTTAGGGCAGTTTAGACATCAGTACATATATTCTATTTTTCAGCACTCTTGTGAAAAACTTACCTTGTTTATCTAGAGTGTTCATGGCCCAGAATTTATTTGTGGAAAGCTGTCTAGTTTGTGGCTATCTGCCATTTTGACAGTACTGTATTGAAGGCATTAAGCAAATTACATTAAACAATTTAATAGAAATGGGGAGAACCTGAAAGAAAAAAAAAAGTCTGATAAGGTACTAAGTTTTATGTGTGTAGCTTTTCCCTAAATTTAAATTTTTTTACATGCTTATACAAAACTTGTTATTTGTTATTTAAATTCCAATACCCTTGATTTGGGCTACAAAAATCATGCTTCAGAAAAACAGTGCCATGGCTATGAAATAACTTCCACATATTCCTGCAGTAATGCAGTACTTGTGACAAGAGTGTATAAAATGCCTTTATCTTAGGTTGGCAGTAGTAAAAAGTAAAAATGCTATAGTTCTTTTCTAGACACCAGCTTCTGTTACAACATAAATGAAGCCTGCTGTAACTCAGATCTTGTCAAACTCAGAAGCAAACAGATTGGTTTGCCCTCTATAGTCCCTATTATAAGTCTAAGGTCCTCAATAGCAATACACATTTGAAGTAGATTTTAAAGTATGACTTGAAAGTGATCTTCTCTAAAAGCATTTAACCGATACAGAAAATGAGAGACCAAAATTTTTTTATATAGTCACTATGCAGATCTGCAAAAGAACTGGAAATAGACTCCAGTTCTAGGACCAGTCCCAAGCCCTGCCTTTTAGGTCACACTGCTAAATTTATAGCAAATTATTTTACATAAAAGTCATACTTAGCAATGCAATTGAAATCGCCAAGAGCATTTTCCATGCAGTCCCATTAGCAAACTAAGTGAACATTCTGTCAGCAACTTCTGAACCCACTACCTAATTCCCCTCACATTTGGCAGAGGTGGTGAGATAATTAAGCTTCTATTATCATTATGCTAATGATGAGAGATACTTGTAATTTCTCTGAATGAAGGAAAAGTTCAAACCCGGTTTTACACCTTGAGACTCCTTCAATGTGTTCCTTGTGGCAGAGATGAGTTTTTTAGGTGTTGTCCTCCTGTAAAAGCTCAACACAACCAAATGAGGCAGGCAATGTCTCTCCTTTGCACCACTCAGCAGCCTTCGGCATCACAGAGACAAAACACTGGAGAGGAGCCAGTGTACAGCCAGAAGATTGCAAGGACCTGCTGGAGCAACCAGCTGTGAGTTTAATTGTAAAGCGACTCCTTCAGCCAGATAAAAATTGTCATCCAGACCCCAATTATTCAGATTAAGCCTCTATTAACAGATCCTTGGTGAGGATCTAAATATGCGAGAAACACTATAAAACACTTTACTCTTGAATTATTTCACTGGTTTCTTTTGGACAAGAGTTTTCTTTTGACACCTTCACAAGACATAGTGAAGGTGGACAATGAGGAAAGGAGGAGATAAAGGCAGATATGTAATTGAGAAAACATATAACTTGATGCTTAACATTTTAGAGGTAAAAGGGAAGACTAATAGAGTAACAAATTATTTCATTAATTGAAAACTTTTCATTACATGAAATCAACTTTTCATTACATGAAATTCCAAACCAGTTATTATCACTTAAGGGAAGAATTTTCAGTTTGTCAGATATTTCTGAAACTGATCTTTCCAGGGTGACCTGAAACTTTGGAAAGGAATTCAGTAATTCAGGGACCTGAAATGAATCATGGTCTTTTTGTTTTGTATGTTGGGTGGTTTGGGTGCATTTGGGTTTTTCAATGGAACTTCAAGCAAAGCAGATACTGTCATGATAATCCTGACTAGCTGGGCCCAATCATATCCTCATCTCTGAATTTTACACAGCATTGGGACTCCTTTAGGGGGATGCTGATGAAACAGGTTCCATGGCAAGGTTATACTGGGGGAGGGGGGACTGCAGGGGTTGCCTCTGTGAGGACAGACCAGGGGCTGCCCCTTCCCAGGCAGAACCAGTTCCTGCTGACTTCAAAGCAGACCCTTGGCTCCACAAAGCTCAGTCAGGCTGGTGGCACCTCCAAAAACATTTTTAAAAGGGTAAAAACCACTTCACAGAAGCTGTGAGAATGGAATGATAAAAATGTGAGAGAAACTACCTTATAAGCACAAAGGTTATTCCTGCTTCCAGATTGAAGCAGTTTATGAAGGACTACATCCCCCATGTTGGAGCTGGGGAAAATTAGGAGGAGGAAGGGCAGCAGAGACAAAGTGGTATAAGCTGCCTGCAGCCCCATTCCTCAAAAGCCATTCCACTTGCAGGAGGGAGGAGAAGGAAGAAGAGTCACAAGCAAGGGAGTTGAGCCTGAGAAAAAGGGGAGGTGGAGAAAGGTGGGTTTAGTTTTGTCTTTTAGTTTTGTCTTTGTGTCTTACTAGTCTACTCTAATTGGCAGTAAATTAAATTAATCTTCCCCCCAAGCTGAGCCTGTTTGGCTCATGATGGTAATTGCTGAGTTATCTCCCTGTTTTTATCTTTATCTCACAAGCTTTTTCATCACACTCTTTCCCTTTGTCCTGCTGAGGAGGAAAAGCGAGATAGTGGCTGTAAGGCGGTCTGACAGCCAGTCACTCTCAACCCATCACAGCTGGAATCGTGGGACACCAAAGCATCTAGCACAGGGGAAATCAAGATACAGTAACAAAAATCTTCCTCTGCCATTGGTTATATCTTCTCTCATACACATATTTAAGTTTCTTGAGGCAATAAAAGTAACATTTTGGAATAAATTCTGGAAGAAATAGGAAGGTCCAGGAGTTGACAGTTGCTGCATACCTGTGTCATTTTTTTATTCCAAATGATGTGCTTTTGGCTGAGGTCAACTCCATCATAACCCATTGCTTTCTGGTTGTAGTCTTATAGTGAAATGTAAACATTTCAGACAGATGTCTGGCAGTAAGTTGTCTCTTCAAATATTTCCTAGCTCCTGTGTAGTATCTGTGTGTGGATGTCTCAGATACCCCTGGGATGTCTAGAATGGCACTTGCATTTAGACAACAGCAGTAAACCCCACACAGCCCAAGCAAGTAAGACTCTTGGGAGGAGGCTCAGTCCCTTTTTTCTATGTGATTAAGGTCTAGGCCATTCCTAATTCACCTAAGAATTTGAAAAGGGAACCCATCAAGAAAAAATTTACATTAATAAATGTTTCCTTAAGACTCACATCTTCCTACTGTTAAACTGTCAACTCGGTGTCAGAGGCTTCCCATTCACCAGGATATAATGACTGAATTAATTTTTTCATAATTTTTTGCCAGTTTAGCAAAATTATCACCACTTTCTTTTCCCTTAACCATAAATAAACACCATTCCCATATTTTCCTTCTGTTATCACGGAATTCTTGCCAAGCTTCCTCCACCCCGCCTTTTCTTTTCTTTACTGGCAATTTTTCAAGGGCATTTGAAGACAATGTTGAGAAAAATTATGACTGATCTACTCATGACTTCTATGGCAAAAACTGCTGCATTGCAATTGCATGGGGAGGCAAAGGCTGACAGCCTTTTTATGTTTCGGCAGCAATTTAAGGCTGTTAACCTTGAAGGCAGTGGCAGCTGCTGACCCTTGAAGGCTGAATCCAGTTAGTGCTGAGCCAGAGAGTGAAGGGCTGAGCAGCTTTAGAGCCAGCCAGGTCAGCAGCAGCAGGAGGGCTCAGTGCCCCAAGAGTTTGTTCCCTGACTGATGATTTCTTAAAGCTGCCTGGGCTGAAATATTGATTCAAGCCAAGTAACTTGTTCTTGCTACTTGTTTCAGGTAGCAAAGTAAGGTACCCCATGACTGTACAGCTAATAACTCAATTTAGGAGCTATTCTTGAAGGGCACAAAATGACTCAATTCACCAGGACTTCCCTGGGAGCTGATGGCATTTGGCACTCTGCAGGGTCAAGCTCTAAAAACAAATATAAATGAAAGACTCCTCAGCTGACTGTTCACAAAGTGATGCAGTGAGGATTGGTCTGAAAGATTAAAGTGATAAAGCCAGCTAAAAGTTATGTTGTAATACTGAGTATTTATTGACCTCCGGTGTCTCATAGCTGACAGACATCTGGCAAAATTCTGTAATGGGTAGGTTAATTTCACTGGTAATTTGGCTGAAGTAACACCAGTAAATCCAAATTAATTCCATGGTAAAGCTCTGAAGATACTCAGTTTATGAGACTAAAAGACTTAAGCTACACTCTTCTGTCTTTAACAGGTGATTAGTCCCTTGGACTAAACTTACTGAAAAATCTTCAGTGCTACACTTACTGAAGCCTTTATTATTTGTTCTGGGTCTTTGTTATAGGTTGCCCTTGGAGCTTTCTCTACCTGATTTTAATTAAGAATATATCTGAGCTTGGGAAAGTAATACCTGAAACAAAAAAAGAGATTTGTAATGACAACAGTACAGGAAATATTAATTTGTATTCAGAGCATGGAAGTGATGAGTGTTATTGCTAGCTGGTACCCTTGATACCACAGCCATATTGTTCATCTCTATACAATCCTGGTTCAAGTCCCATTGTCATTGTTGTTATTGCTATTTCTAGGCAAATGCACTTCTGGGTTTTAGATCAGATCTATTTGAAGACTTTACTATTTTCCTCTTTGCCTTCCTCCTTTTTCCCTTCCAAGTGTTGTGATTCCAGTCACTTCAGGGGGAAGGATTTTACTGAAAGGTTATACATTGGCTCCAGGACTCTCTGAGCTGGAATTGTCATCCTGCCAGTCCTGTGCAAATGGGATTTTCATTCATCAGCTGCTAACCAGCACAGGACAATTAAGAAACCGTCTCCGTTCTTAATCCCACAAAAGTACCCTTTACGTAACACCACAGCCTAAAAGTGTTTTGCACTCTCTGGGCTGGGATCTGGGTGGTCTGGCCAAGAGTTCGAAGATATTTTGTGAGACAGAGCAAAAAAGGAGGATTACTTAATTCATCATTTTTTTAACATAGCTCGTCCCTAAAACCAGCACAGAAGAGCATGTGATGAACCTTGCATGGTGTCAATTTCTGAACATCACAGTTTTCCCTTATTAATTTTACCTAAGACTTATATGTAGCCTAATCCCAGAGTAAAGAGCAGCTGTTAAAGACATCTAGTTTTTCTTAATTAAATGTGTTAAAATGATGACTGCTTTTATGAATATTCCTGCAGTTATTAATACAGCAAAGGAATTAGAAATACTTACTGGAAAACAATATTTGTAGATTGCATTTATGAGTAGAAAAACATGATTTTATAAATTGTTTGTGCTATAACATGAAGGTTTAACATAACATAAACTGACATTTTTTAGCACAAAAAAGTGGCAGTGTTCTCATATCCTCTTGTTCAGAAAATCTGTCAAATGTGCAAGTGTTAACAGCAGTTTGAAAACAGTTCATGCCTGTGTTCACAGTTTATTAATCATCACAAACAGATTCAAGATCAGATAATCTGCATGAAGTATTTTGATGCTATTTGAAGATTCAAACTTGAAAAATTATATGTCCAGTTCTGATTTCACTCAATTTTTAATAAAAATTATGATTATAAAGAGATTTGTTGTAGTGTGTTAAAATACCATAGAGCCTATCACTTATATATCACTTTGCTTATATCTCTTAAATATTTGATCTGGAGACAAGAATCAAAAACTTGCTGATTCTGCTTGTGCCACAAATGGGGCCATTGGAGGCCTTTGTGGCCAGCTCACTGTCATCCAGGGAAAAGGAATCAGCTCAGTTCCCCCTCAGGAAGGCATTCATTATCGTGTCTCTCCCAGCAGAGAATTCATAACCATCTGGCTTCTAATTAAGCAAAACATACAAAAGTGCTTTTGCTGCTTTCAGTTGAAGCTGATATATCCTCCCTGCAGAACTCAAAGAACTACAGACAAAGACAACATTCAAGAGCTGAACACCAGACACTATGCTGGAAGTTCAGATGTTTATTAGAGAAGGAATAGCATTGGGAACTTATTTCTAAACGTGTTTGAGTTTTACATTAAACAGCCACTTGGTAAAACATTGAAATATTAATTTTAGGCACGGACTGGAAAAATAATCACTTCTCTCCCTGGAGCCTGATTTCAGTATAAGGTCAAGAGCTGTGGCCTCCACCAGGGAAATGAAAGCCTCCTGCCAGGACTATGGAAGCTGCTGATGCAGCTCCAGAGGGCATTTGGATGTAGAACAGCAGCATGTCTGATACTGGTGAGTGACATGGAGCTGTGTGCTAATTTCTGGACCTACAGTGTATATGCAATCTCAGCATTTGTTGGAGTGATGATTTATTAAGAACTGAGGGCATTTCTCACCTGGCAGGATCAGGGCTTTAGACAGCAGCACATTTTCTTGTTCACCAAGATGCTCATCCATAGACAAGAAACTAGAGAAACAGGAAGAATTATTCAGCAGCACTAGAAACAACAGAAGATCTGCGTGTAAAGCTTGGCAAGGCATCTCTGAGCAGTACACTGAGCTTGTAACAGAGCCTGGCTATATTTCAGAAGCAAAGACAAGATGTTTATTCTCAGATAAAAGGGAGCAACATTGCAATAGTCTGAGACTGAGACCAGAAACTGCTGAAAATGCTCACTTCTGCCTAAACCCACTGGGATCTTGCTGTACCTGGATGGAAATGGAGCCTGAAATGTAATCAAGAGTTAATATCCAGCTCTCCAAAGAGAAAGGATTAATGAAACCTACAATGTGTCCTTCCTCCTGGCTTTTCAACCTTATCATGTGGCATTAGGAAAGGAAAAGCAATAACCAAAGCAGCGATAAAGTTACAGGCTGTGAGGTCTAGCAGGTCCCCTCTCCTTTGTGTGCTCATTCAGGATTCCAGAAGGAGACAGCTAAAGCTGTACTATGGACTCATGCAACCTACTTGGGCAGGCTGTGCTGGGCTGGTGGGAGGTGGGGGAGGAAGGAAAGGCTGCCTGTGAAGCCAAACACGGGTGGCACAGTCCATTGGGGAGGAAGCTGTGCCAGGGAGCAGAGCCTGGTGCCTACCTGGCCCTGCCACCCAACCTCCAGAGCAGCTCTTGTTCTAGTGTGTTTGGACTGTTATAAAGCAATTTTGATAATGTACCTGTTGTAACTTCATAACTAGATCTTAATAAAATAGACTTCTTAAAGCACTGCATGTATATCTGCTCCTAAGCATCCCTGTTGTGTACAGGGAACTATCAATGACTCTGAGCGAAAATGTATGTAAATGTGAAACGTAAATGTTTTCCTGAGACTATGAGCTGAAAGTACAGACACAGGGTGACTGTGGGTTAGACATTCAAATTGACAATTTCTTGACAAAATAATATAACACTGAAAAAGAGCTGCTGTTCTTCCCTCATCTGACCAGACCATTGCAAACCTTTCTGGGGGTTTAAGTTCTTCTCAGAGCACCTAGTCAGAAACTTCAGCTGAACTTTAAACTTCTCAGACTGTACTTGTCATGTTTGTTACCTCAAAGCAACTGAACTGGCACTTCTGAAATTTTGCATTAGTACTTGTTTCTAAGCTTGTCAAGCATAAGAAGAAGCACAGACTTATCAATGGCATGAAGAAAAGCCTTATCCCCCAGCAGTAGCAATACAGCATGATGGTGTTGGTGTTTAACAAAATTCCTTAATGCCTCAGGCAATGGCACAATTAAATCTTAGTTTTGCTTTCCCTTTTCCTTTGTACAGGTATGAAACTTAGAAAGAGCTGTAACTGTTACAATATTCCAAATCCCCTGTGGATTTGAGTGGATAGAACCTTAGGGAGGTATGAATAAATGTAAAAGATGTATTGGATTGTCCTGGAATAGTCTAAGATGTAAGCTCTCCAGATTTCAAGGAAATAGTGTCTGAAGATATTATCTTTCCTTGTATTCATAGAATCATAGAAAGGTTTGGACTGGAAGACATCTTCTGAAAGATAATTGAGTTGAACCTCACATCATCTACTCCAACAAGGTAGTCTTTGCAGAAGTCTGTGCAGTAGACTCACTAGTCTTTAACTGAAGGGTCTTTTTTGCCCCTTGGAAGCATTTGGTGTTGGCTGCTGTTGGAAATAGGATATTGAACAAGATAATACGTGTTTCTGTGCTCCCTTTTTTGAAAGCAAAAAAAAAAAAAGCGTTCATGGGAGTGAGCATGACTTACATTCAAATAAGTGTAATGTACCTGTCCCAGTAATAAATTGTTTTTACTATGTACTGCATAATTAAAGTAACATTGAAGAAATTGCTTGGGCTCTTCTGAATGTGGTCTGTGTAGTTAAATGCAATGATTGTACCCAATGAAAGTAAACAATTTGAAGTGATTTGATTTTGAAGGATATGAGAACAGTAATGAGTTACTAACCATAAAGTCAATTTTCATTATCTGCCTACTTATGTAATACATTTGACAAGATTGTCCAGTTGCATATATTTTATCAAATTAAAACCACAGCATGAAACCACATCATTAACTGACACAAAGAAAAATAAAATGGCTCACTATCAAATAATATTATGTTAGTTAAAATATGGAATAACAAACAACATCAAATCTAATATTAAACATTGTGTTTTCATATTCAGTCTAATAATATGAGAAGGATAGCTGCACCTGTAAAGAGCAAACCAAGTTAAGCTTAATAACAACTGTATGAACTTCTGTAATTAAATAAATATTAATAACTAACAGCTGAGAAAATCCCAGAGAATTACAACAGTCTAATGTTTGTCTCTTTTACCTTTGTTTTTATGATGGTTCCTGTTTTTTAGGGACAATATTGACCTAGAAATTTTAAGTGAAAGTGGCACTATTTCAGCACTAAAATATTTTCCTCAATCATCCATATTTATGCATTCATAACTCTATTTGACAAAACCTTTCCTTGAGAGTTGGACATGCCATCATCTACAGATTATTTGCTGTTCTGGTGTTTCTGCCACAGATGTAACTCCCTGTGTCTCTCCCACCCTAGTATCTATATAGTGATTTTGTCTGATCACAGAGGATTAAAACTAGGTTAAAATTCACTGAAGCAGGTACACTGTTTCTGATTTGAAACAAAGTTTTCACTTCTGCAAGACAACTGTCATTTCTGTTTGGATTTTACTTATTTAATGGGAAAGCCTCCAGAAATACATTAAGAAACATAAAAATCATTTGTCACTTTTCATACCTTGAGGAAGAAATTTTATGTTTGATGCAGTGCTTTGCTCATTTTAATAAGTGTGCCTACTGCTTGTGTTCTTTGATTTTATTGTTAAACAGCGCTGCATTTTTACATCTGACATGAAGGTTATGGAAGTCAGCACTAAACTTTCAAGGTTTTGCCCTGAAGGTAGATCTCGATACATAGCTCCTAATGGTTTGAAAACAGCTGTCTTCTTGCCCTTGGGGATCACTAGTAAGGAGCTGTAGAACTCAGAACTGGAAATACTTCCCGTCACCTGGCAAATACAGGAAATCAGAGCACAACCATTTCATGTCAGCTGAAGTTTTCCCTGTTTATTTTAAAAGTTTTGTCAAGAAGCCACCCAGAGTAAGAAAGTTTAGAAGTGTCTGAGTAAGATTGCTGGGGCATCTGCACTTACAGCTGTTCTGTAGCAGCCACTCCAGCTCCCCTTGGTCTTCAGTTCCACAAGACTCCTTTTTGGTCTATGAAGCTGGTTTCAGATTTTTCTCTCTCCTTTCCATCCATTTAAGTGTCTAAACTTCTAGACCATACAAACCCATGAATGTTAGTCAGTCCCTTCCAGATATGCTGCAAAGAGACATTTGAGGATGCTAGCTGCCTGATTTGAAGAATAACCCCGAAGTTCCATATTTTAAAAATAATATTAATCATTTAAGGACATGCAGTTTTATCCTGCTTTGAACAATGCTGAGGAAACCCCTTTCTCTCACCATCCACTACCTGTCTGTTATTCCTCACAGTCTTTGCCAAGGTAAAATAACAATAAAAGGTTGCTTTAAAAGACAAGGAAAATAAATCTAGAAATAAATCCTAGATTCTTGAATACTTATTAATTAAGGTTACATTTTTATAGAAAGACTCTCCTTCTAATATGGAAAAATCTGAGCTGATAATACTTTGTCAGAATTTTAAATTGCCTGCTTTACAGGTAGCTGTTGACCAAATACTGAATGTATAACATATTTATACTGTCAGCTTGAATCTGTGTTTTTTTGTTAGGAAGCAAGGGAAGAGGAAATCCCTGAAGAAACCCTTTCATATACTGTGTGCTTTAATCTTCTCTGTCATCTTTCATTCTCACCACAATCTCTCTTCTATCACCTGCTCCAATCTTAATCAGAATGACTGTGTCATCCTCTTTTATAGGCTTACTGGATTAATTATTTTTCAAGGTCATCTGTGAATTGACTTTAGTAAGCAATTATAAATTTATGATATTTTAATATCTACCCTATCTCTGAGCTTTAATGTAGAAGTGATGAGAGACAAAAAGAAACCCAAAGTGCATTTTAGGAAGCAAGATGATGAATGCCATTGTCCAACACCTTTATAATTTCTCCTGCCCTGGACACCCTTAGCTTTCCCAGTGAGTTCAAAGGGAGTTGAGGGAAATTCAGCATCTTCCAGAAACAGTGCTTTAGTCTTTTAGCTAATATATCTGCCTATGATGTCTGGAGAAATCTGTTGATATTGGTATTTGAGACACTTGGCATTCAGAATTCTGCTCTGTTACAATGCATTTCTACTAAGGCAACGGAAGCTCTCTGTCTCCTTTCTCTCTGATATTGCCTTTTTAATTTTTTTAATTAAGAAGCAATATTTTCCTTCCCTGTATTTTACAAGAATTTGAAACAGTTTAGGGAACTGGTTTTGGACCATCACCCAGCAATAAACTTTTAGAAACCTGCAGAAACTTGGCTTCAAAGGACACAGATTGCGAGGACCAGCTGAATAAGGATTGCAGATCTATTGGTTAAAGCCTTCCAACCATTTTCTAGAAGAACACTTACCACATGTCTGTGTTTACATCCAACTACAACATGTGCTCTTAAGCAACTTTCAACATGACCATGATAAAGCAATGTTTTCACCCTGAATGACACTATGGTTTGCTTTCTAAGCACAGAAAGCAAGGTATGGTTTCTCTCTGACCCCACACAGACCATCAGTACGCCTGTCTTTGGTCTCAACAGGTTTGTGAATTATTCACAGTCCTTTTTCAAGACTATGAAAAAGCTATACAGCGATTCTGTTGTTTCAACTTAAAAGACAAATAGAATGACAACTGGACAACATGGTTGCAATAGAATGTATTCCTCAAGGGGTGTACTATTATTTGCCCATGAGGATTCTGCTAAGGGTTTCAGACTGTGCTACAGAAAGAGGAGATAACCAAAAATGTTTATGGTGCTATCAGCACACCCGACCTATAAAGTCAACAGAAAAACACAAAAGTAAAATTTGCTCCATTTGCATCAGTATTTTGAGGAAGGAGTGAGCTTTGTTTTGATCAGGACAGGCTTGAATCATGATTTTGATATGGAACTATGTAAAATTCTGGTGTTTGGTGAGCCTTTGCTCTAAGCCACAAACAGGAGATAACAGCTGCTTAGTGTTTTAACTTTGTATTCACAAGCATTGCAAACAAAGAACAAAGAAAACAGCTTATACCACAAGCTTTGTTCTTGCTCTGTTTATGACTGTTGATTTCACTGTCATTTAGTCCTGCCAAGGGCTGATACACATAAAATCAAGACAATAAATGCAACACTAGTGTCTCCTCTCTTTATAGTTTCTTTTTGAAGGTATGTGCCAAGCAGATAGCTCTGGAAAACTAACTGCATGCTTTTTTCAGCTGAACTTATCACAGGTAACTGCAGTGCATAGTGCCCCACACTCATCCAGCCATCATTAGGCAGATAACTGCAGGAATGAAAATTAGGCTCAATTTCCTGCCTAGACATAGGCGGGACATCCTGGACTGTCCAATTTAAGAATTATGGCATTAGTGCAATGAAGCAAAAGAGTCTTAGATTATCATCAATACTGTGCAGCAGTGTCTCTCCAGAATGTATAGACAGGGTTTTTTAATGCTTATAATCTTCATATGTTCAAAATCTGAAGATAATAAGAAAGCTGCCTGTTACTTTATATAAAGTAACAGGCCATATAAAATCTTTTATCTAAAGAACAGACATCAGACTTAGTGCCAGGCAAGCTGGAACACTAAAGCTCCAGTAATTTCAGTAACCTACTTTTATGTCACTGGATAATAGCCACTTCTCATTTCTGATGTGGGTAGCCACAAGAAAATGTCATTGTAAGAATTTTTCTTTTCAAATGCATTCTTCTAAAACAAAAATGCTTATTTATTTTTTTGAAGGAAATTTTGACATTTCCATTTCAATGTCTTTTCCAGAAACCATTCATTATACTTTCCAATATGCCCTAGATGGCAATCAAGCCTTTCTGAATCTAGTGTTAAAATTCCCAGCATTTTTAATGGGGGAAAGGATTTTCTTTTCCGTGTATGCATATTTACACAGGTGCTCTTAAGGCCACACACTTAGGTAGACCACTTTAGTTCAGTGTTCAAGTATTGTTTTTCCAGAATCCCTGCTCACTCAGCCCCTCACCCTGCTTTTCAGACACAGAGGGTTGTTGTTTTAAGTGGCACAGTCTACATGCATGGAGATCCTGAAAATTCAGACAAAGAATGTATTGCTTATGCACAGCAAGCATAACTGTAGAAGCCCAGAGAAGTTCCTTCCTCTTAAGGGTGGGTCATTACAATATTCTAGAAACCACACCCTGGAGTACAAACTAGGGTCAAAGAAGTCACCTTAGAAAACATGGCACTTTAGTGAAAGATCAGTACTCGGCTCAAAAATTGCTGTTTTTCTCCATTCAGGCTTCAGAATGAAGCCATTCCTCCCAAGCCTGCTCACTCTGAATTCACTTAATGTCATCACTGGAGCAATAAAGTTTTACTCATGGAAAGTTTAATTTTTGTGCTTGTATGGTTTCCTGTTTGACATGTATTATACACTGCATGTAGCCCCTTGACACAGCGATGGGCTTCCACCCTCTGAGCTGTGCCTAACAGAGGAGCTATGAACAGTCTGTGCCAGGCACAGCTGCAGCCACAAACAGGTTTACTAGTGACCACTGCAATGACCAGGACATCTGGATGTGACAGGGATATTACCAGCACTCCTGAATTTGTGGCAGCCCCTGAGCTTATCACCCTCAGGCAGTGAGCAAAAGCAAGGATGTACATGGAGGTTGGTAACTCAGATCAACTCAAGTTCAGGATTCCTGTAAGTCCATGTGCAAAACCTTAGCTTGCAAACATTGGGACTGGGACAGGGTATGCTGAGATGTGATACATGTCTTCCAGATGCTCCAGTGCTCTCACAGCTCTGAAACCCACTTCCATCAGCCTCCTTCATATTTTTTTGCCCAGAACTCTGGAGCACAGAGAGAGATCTAGACTGGAAAACTGCTTCTCTTGGGGGTTTTCCTCCCAAGCAGGCAGTGCACTACTGGTCCCAGTCAGGTAAAGGACAATTCTGAACACTCGGAATGCCTCTCTCTTCTCTCTCTCTCTCTCTCTTTCTCTCTCTTTACCTATTACTGGAATGACAGAACTCAAAGTGCAGAATTGGCTGGGAGGATGTGTTTGAGGTTTTTGCACAAGAGGTGTCTATCAATGATGCAGCTGTGTTTCTTTGGACACTGTGTAATTTGAAGCTCTGCACACAATGCACTGAAAAATAATTTATTTTTACTTTATGACTTGATGAAGAAGCCATAAATCTGTAGCAACTTACACCATGAGCTGAGTGAGCCCCAGAATATCAAGAAAAGAAAGAGGATTACAGACTCATTTATTTTGCTGTCCCATTTCCAGCATTGTGTGAATTAGGGTTACAAGTTTCACATTGGTATTCAGAAGGTCATTTGTCACACACAGAGAAATAAATTAGAGGGAACATTAATGGTGACAAGCATACAAGGCTACTGAACAGCAGAAGCATTTCAATACTGCCGGGAATGAGACAAGCAAAGTTTCACAGACCTCTGGTCCTATTGCCACAAATCCAGCATATCAGCAATGAATGCATTCAAGCACACCTCTGAATTGTCATTGCATAGATTCATGCATTAATATGTGTAACTACACAAGTCTAAAGGTCTACATAAAGCCTATTTTTCAAGGAAGGGTGTTTCATATAACATTTGCTTCACCTAGAAAGAAGCAATTTAAATTGTTTTAAGATTCCTTAATCCTGTTAATTTTTTTTTTCTGAGAGAAACTAAAAATATCTTAAAGACTGTTAAAGACTTCTGTTTATGGCATAGTCCCTTCACTTAAAAAAAAAAACAAACACCCACAAAATTCTGTGTATGTTGCATGACCAATTATAATTAAACCAGTAAGCTAATCTTTACAGTGTCAGAAGGACAGGATAAATTCTCTCTGTAGTGACTAGTATGATCAGTCTGGCAAGAGGATTCACAGTCTGAAGGTTTATCTCAACTTCTCTCTCCTTTGCTTTTCTCCCACCAAAGGAGTCTGGCTAAATCAAAAACATCAACCCAGCTCCATTCCTGTCTCCCTGGAAAGGTTAGCTGTTGTGAGCAGTGACTTTAAGTCATAATTACTTGGGAATCTTTGTTAAAATATAGTGCTGAGATTTTAGCTAAGATTAAGTACATTCATTTCCCTAAGTTTTCTTATGCTGACATGGAAACTCTTTGGGAACTACCAAAGCAAGCAATTAATTTTTTTTTTTCCTTTAATATTTAAATGCTGAAGAATAATAGAAATCCCTCTTTTTGTACCTTGGTGCAAAGCATGGGTAAGAAAAAAAGCAATACCTTTAAAAGTAGATTATTCTCACTGGTTTTATAGCAGCAACATTGCCACCTTGGTCCTGATATAGCAAGAGACTAGCACAGAACTTTTCATTAAAAGCACTGTTTCTCTAGATATTTCTAGAAGAGCACTTTCCTTTGGAATACAAATTCAATATTGCAGACAGGCCTCAATTTTGTATTGACTTCAAAGGAACAATCTCTGTCAAATGTCCCATGTTCCCAGCTTGTTTGAAGATGGAGACATACTGACGCCCTTCCTGTCAGGGAAGAAGGAAGGAAAAGAGGTTTGTTTAGTCCAAATCCCCACTGGTTGCTTTCCAATACATCAGAAAACTGGTATGTAGTCAGTCTCTCTAAATAAGAAAAAGGAAAAAAGTCAGACAGCTCAGTGATTAATATGCTTACTTGAATGTCAGAGATGTATGTTCAAATCCTTCTTCTGTCAGACTGTGGAGCAGGGATGTGAAGCAAAACCCTGTGCTTGAGGAGAAGATCAGTCAATCTTAGTTGGGTTTCTGCGTCTGTCTCTCCTGACTTTTTTTTTTTTTCAGTGGATATAAAATACAGAAATAATCACTGCAGCAGAAGTAACTCTGCTTTGTCATGAAAAATGCCTTAACCTCCAGGCTACAGGATTTCCTTTCCCTGTCCTTTTGCAATCTGACTGCATTTTGTGCAAGGCTTTATGCATTAGGCAAATTAAGCTGATTTTATTCATCTGAGATCAAAGAATAAGCATAATACAGAAGGGACAATTCTTGTCAAATGTAAAGTCAAGCTGCACACGTGTCTAATGGGAAAAATGTAAAGGAATTTACAGGAAGGAAAATCACTGTGTTGGGGAGGTGTCTCTAAAGGGTTGAATCATGGCACAGCAGAGGCTTTGAAGATTCTTCAATTGGAAGCGGTAGCATGATGCCTAAAATCCTTTATGAATCCAGTTGGGTGCTCTCAGGGTAAAATATGAAGGCCAGTCAGAAAATACTTGGGGTGGAAATTCAGTGTGGAGCAAATCCGTTGACTTAAATCCTTTCCCCCACCCCTCCATGTGAGGGCACAGGTGCAGTCCCATGAACCTGTCACCTCATCCTTATACAGTCTCCTTGTACCTGACCTCTCCTCCCAGGAGAAGTGTCTTTGGCACGCCCAGACTGCCCTGAGGGATCAGACATAAGCAGAACGTGCTCTGCCAAGTAAGAACACCTCATTTGTAGCTGACACACAGGAAATATTGTTCTTGGGTTGTTTATGCTTTATTCCCTGTGGCATCTGCTAATATATTCTTGGTCTGATTCTTATCTCTTACTGACACACATCAGGAGCATTTCTAAACCTCTGGGCGGAGAAGGGTTTGACATTTCTAGTTCAGATCAATATCACATCAGCAGAGATGAGTCAAACACTTGCAGCTCTCATTCCTGTATTATTTATTCACGTTCAATTGTCTCTCACCTCTTATTGACCTTTTCTATTCAACTAATATGAAACCAAGGCCCTTTGAACCCTAGTGCCAAGGGGTGCAGCTGGATTGCAGGCTGCCTATTGTCCTGAGTAATGGGCAGCTAAAGCAACAACAAGCAACATTCACCACTCGTTCATGCCTTACCTGGGAAAATACTGCTGAATGTAAACCAACCTCCTGGGGAGCTCGGCCTGTTGGTGGAGCTCATAGATTAAATTAGATTCCTTCAGACCCTAAGCTCTCCCCCCAATTACAGTGTGTGTGCTGAGCACCAAACACAAATTATTGTTATTCTGTTTTCATACCACATAGAAGTAGATAAAGTTATGATGGCTGAAATCTGAAACCGGCAGAGCAGTGATGACACTTCCTTCCTTCATGGGCAGTCCCTGAACCCTGGTGATCTTCCAAGGGCAGCCTCTGGCTGGCATCACTCTGAATGATGCAGGAAATGAGGCCACTTTTTGTTTTCACATCCTATTATTCATGGCTTGTTTTAAATATGATTATATGGACACTAGGGTTGTTTTTTGTCTTTAGCCAAACGGTAGTTAGGGCTTTATTTTATTGTATGAATAGATGCATATCTTTCTCAAGTGTTCTCAGAATATTAAGGGAAGAATAACCACAAGTGTCCAGATACAGGCAGAATGGGCATACACATACCCACTGGGTACACAGTTTACAGAGGAGCACTTTTCCTTTCACATACACACCCACCACAGAACAGATTAATGACAGGCACAGGTGGGACTCAGTCTGCACAGATCTACAGGAGACACAGGATGTTCATGTGTTTTCTGCAGCCCTGAGATATCCATACCAGCAGTACAAAGACTGTATCTTTGCTGCTACTGTCTGATATAATTAAATGGAAATAATAAATCAATCAAAACTGGCCTGGAACACAACCATAATAAATTAAAAAAAAAATTATTAAAGTAACAGAACCTGCTCATGGATTAAAACATCAGGTCTACCTTGTGAATGCATAATTTCTTATCTATGGAATGCGTGACTGTGTTCTGAAATTATTTTTTCTTGATGTCTTTAGTGTTGATAAACCTCAATCTTTGAAAACAACACCTTCATATGTCATAACAGAGATATTTGTTTCATTTAAATTGGGAAAAAACTGACAGAGCTGCTAGGATTTCAATCGTCATATGAAAGAAATGCAGGTAAGACACATCAAGTACTTAGACCATGAATAATTTCTGGAAAAATAATAAAGATAAGATATGGATTTAATTTTCCTATTTTAATTAGACACAGAGTACAACCCAGTCCTGAATATTCCATATCCTGGTATGTGGGAAGTCCAAAGTCAGACACTAATATTTTTTTTCTTGAGCCTATCGGCATTCAAAAGGGACTTCTTCCACAGCATATCAAGAACTCCCTTGTCTTTATTTCCTGTAAAATTTCAGGCTCCTAGGTACCAACTGATAGAACCCTTTAGGACAGCAAGAGTAAGTACTGCTGAACACACATTTAACACACATGTGCAAAGGACAGCACTGTTTACCTTTTTACCATGATAAACAGGAAAGGAAAAAAGGCATGTGCAAAGCAGCAAGATTCTCTTCTCCCCCTTCAGCAGATACTCTGCTTCTATGTCTTGCAAGCAAACAATGAGGAACATTTAAAACATACTTTCTTGAGAAGGAAATGCTTTAAGAATTGCCATTATATAAAAGGGAAAGGAGGGAAATGCATCAGTAAAGTGAACTAAAGCCTTTTTACTCTGTCTAGTCTCACAAAAAGAATGGCAATAAATATTTCCATAAAAGGTATGTTTACCTCCCATAATCTCCATGACAACAATTATTTCACTAGGCTCAGAATTTTCTTCCTTCCTTTTATTTTTTTCATTTTGAATTAGCTGCTTGTGTAGACAAGCATCTGCTGCCTCTCCATCTCACAGCTGCTCCTTCTTGCTTTTATTCTTACTAGTCTGTATCCCTTACACATTTTCAAGCAAATACTACGAGACTCTCTGAAATGGTCAGCCTGGGCAAAAGGCCAGGAAGTGAAATCAGCTCTTTACCAATAGATTTCCTTCTATTTTACTTTATTTCCCTAGGAAATTTTGTCTCATCCCAAAAAGCCTGCAAGTCCTAGAAGTTTTTTGTGGAATCACAATACTATAGGTGGTTACTAAAAATGTAGGTGTTTCTCACTTCAAATGAAAATTCACTGGTTTTAAAAAATGCTTTTATTTAGGTGAAAATCTGATAAAGTACTAGAAACATGTAATAGCATTGGGGTAAATCTGAATTAGACTCTAATTCTCCTTTTCTGTTTGCTTTTTTTCTAGGATGAGAGGACATCAGAACTCAGCATTTTCCCAGGCCCCCAAAACCTATGGTTTACATTGGCTACTGATAGTACCCCTTTGGACCGGGAAGCAAATCGCATAAAGGTGGTGTTGAACTTATCACAATAATGCCTTTTAAGGGTGGCCTTTGAGCCACAAAGTAGCTTCAAGGCCACAAACATCCCTCAGGACACAGTGTGTCTCCTGCAGCTGCCAAAAAGGATATGCTTGAACACCCACATGCTGACTTTTTGTGGTAACTCCCCTTTGGTTGTGACTGTCCTTTGCTCTTTGCCCGCAGCCATGTGGCATCAGGCTGCTGCAGGGGCTGCCCAGCTGTGCAAACACGCCCGTGGGCAGCAGCGTCAGCTCACACACCAGTGCTGCCACATTGGGCAGTGGCAGCACGGACACGGCCCCTTGGCTCCCTCTACCACTCTGGTACTTCAGCACTGGTGAATGATCTCACTTCTCTCTTTTCTTTTGATTTCGACCCTATTCACCTTTTTTTGTGTATATGCCTTATTTTCCTGCCTACTGGTGGGTTTTTTTGTGGTTTTTGGTTTTTTTTTTTTTTTCATTTGTGGTTTTACTATTTCTGCCATTTTTTACGGCAAAATAGACCATATGGCCATACCAACCTTCAGTTCTTGAGGACCTCCTCACGCCAATGTATGCTAAGCACAAAGCTCATGTGGGGCCAGACTGTGCTACATAATACAGGAAATGTGAAGAATTTGAAGGCTGGGATGGAACTAGTACAAATTATCCAGTCAATAAAAGGAAGGGACTAAGCTAGAGTGAGAATAAAAAATATTTATACTCTACATAATTTTTGGAAAAGATTTAGTGTGTTTAATTTGAGGGTTCTGGAGTTCATTTCCCCCAGCTAATTACAGAATGGAATCTTCCTTAATAACTCATTAAAGACGAGTGGAAGTAGTAACAGAATACATTTTTCCTTGCATACTTAGCAATGGAAACAAGAACATATAAACTGATCAGGCTTTAAGGGGAACATATGCATATGGGATAATGCTACAGCCACATCAATGCAGTTCATCTACTAAATGTCCCCTTAGCAGGTCAGGATTAGTTATATTTTATGTCTATGTCGTAAACATAATAGATATACCACTGTGTTGATACCAGCAGTTAAATATTATTCCTTGTTATTAAGTCCCATAGCTCTGTGTCACTGGAAATTATGATTACAGCAGACAGGGACTTGCATGACCCCTGCTGGGTTGTCTTTTCCAAACTCTGTAAGTGAACCTTACAATCTACAAAGTCCTTTTGAGAGATGAATAATTAAATTCTTATGATCGTGCTATTTGTTACAATAAGGCAGAAATTCTTATTTTAATTTCCTATCCTGTTCTCTGGAAAAGTAACGAAAGGATGCTGGATTCCACCTGGCATTTTTACTCCTTGTTGCAAGTTTGACTGAATGCAGAGAAATTAGCAAGAAGTCTTGTTACACTGTTGAAATAAGCTGGTTCTCATTGACTTCAAGACAGTCTTATTTTTAAAACTAAAGTATTTTCTTAAAGAATAATAGAACTGTTTTGTGAGAAAATACTTTGCCTAAGCACAAGTTACATGTGAAATGTAGGGCTGCCTTATTTGATAAACCATATATATATATATATATACATATTATACCATAATATACTATATATTTTTTTATATTATATATTGTTTCATGGAGCACTTAGTGACCAAAGGAGGATTTAACGCATAATTTTTGAAGCAATTGCTGCCAAGTGACAGCAATTTTCAATTTTTAAAATACCTGTTTACATTAGGTTATTTAAATTATAACCTATATCTTAGCAGAACACGGAAAGATGGGAAGTTAGTTTTGACTTTACCCACAACAAGTTCAGCAGAAGGATGTCTGGATCCAGTGGAGATACTAGCTGGGATCAGAGGGAAGGGGAGAGCTCCTAGGGACTGTACAACCTGACCACAGATAAATGGCATAGACTCTGCAAGGCTGCAGCAAACGAAAAGGCTGAAGCCGTGCAAACAGGCAGTGCTCCCAGAATACTGATCTTTATTCCTTGCTCCCTTGTCCATAGTTTCCAGCCCCAAATCTCTATCATGTAACAAACCAGGTGATAAATGGAGGTGAACCTCAGCAGCCCCTCTTTACACTAGCAGAAAAGATAGCTGCTTCTGATATTAGATATTGTCTCCAGGTTCTGTTGCCTAACAGGTCAGACAGATCTATCTCCAGACATTTTCCTGTATTCCCTTTGGGGAAGAGAAATTTACTGTCCTTATGCTCTACACATTTTAGTGTGACACAATCATTTCACTTGTCCCCTTGAAAGCAAGGCATCTATACTGTACCATCTATCTACCTCTGAGAAGTAAAATACGGTTCTTAGCCAGATCTGGATACCGTATCCCTCAACAAGACTGCTTCTAATGAAAATACAGCCCCTTAGGACCTAGAAGTAGCAAAGTATGTACTGATATACAGATGACATATTTCCTGGTTAGCTGCAAAAAAGAATAGTTGTAACTTACCTTATAAAAATACAAAAGGAATCCACCCTAAAAGAGGAAAGTAGTTTTATTAATTCAGGACTTCTCACACAGCTCCTTAGTAAAAATGTATGTGTTGTTATAAGATAAATACAGTTACATAATGAAATAAAAATAAACCATAATGGCTGCTATTAAAATACAATTAAAGCAAACCACTGTTTTTTTCAGGGGCTAAGATCTTACAGGAAAAAGACTAAAGAATGACTACGTCTAAATAAGGCTTTAACTATTGAAAGCAACAGCTACATTACAGCTTATACATCCACCATTTGTAACATTCATGTTTGTGTAATAAAGCCTTGTTTATATGTAGCAGTTTAGTTGCCTCACATGTGTGTGGGAGTAGCTAGTCTTCTTTCAAAAGAGAACTTCTCCAGAAAAAGTCCCATGAAGAGTGATTTCTTCTTTACCTAAATGTAAGAATGAGAAAGAATAAAAAAAACCAGAAGAGCTGTTTTCTGGAGATCCAGCAGACCTGTTATTTTTAAAATATTTTGCAGGACATTCAGGGGCACCAAGAGGAGAAGAGAGCAGATATACAGGCAGGTCAAGTAGATGTACAGCCACTGCCTCTATTTTCAGCTGGCAAAAAGCTTCAGCTTTGGCAATACAGTATTTGCATCTTTCTGTGCAGTACAAATTCCTACGATGAGACTGGACTGCACAGGGCACTGGTGGCTAACCTATTGTTTCTAAACTGGTTTGCCAGTTTGCTGGTTCATATATAGCCTAGGAAACTAAAGTCATTAAAGTGAAATGAGCCAGTAATAGCCACCAATTACCTGGTAGAGAGGCCAGCCTAGATGGCTCAAATCATGCTCTTGGTGGAGAGCTGGGAAGAGATGCAAGATTGAGCTGCATTCTCCCCCTCAGTGACGGAGTCCTAGGTTTGAAGAATAACATGAAAATTTGGGGCTTCTACATTATTACTTCTATTTATAAAGTTTAGCTTCTGTTTGGCTGTAATAAATGAACCCAGTTTTGAAAGAGAAAACAAAGCGAAGCTGTAGGATTTCAGTGGAATATTAGGCAAAGCCTTGTAGGCATTCCCCAGTAAAATGGCAATTGTAAAGCTGCAGCAAACTCTCTTCTCTCTCAAACCTATCAACCAGATTTGGGGAAAATGGCTCAAGATACTAACTTAACAGGTACGTGCAGAAGCACAGCTTTTGTACATCATCAAGAAAAACAAGGGGCTCAAGGAACAATTCAATTAGTTTGGGTACCTTTAAAGCTAGATCCAGTGAAGAATTAGGGATGTGAATAGCAGGTGATAAAGTTTCCTGATGCAAAATGAATTGCATCTTTCTGGCTTAAAATGCAGGCAGGCAGTAAGAATCTCCATGTGCTGACCCACACAGGCAAATAGCTCGATGCCTCTGCCCTGGTGCACCATGGAGAAGAATGAATGCAAGAGTTACAATTCCAATAAGTAGCAGAGCTCTGAATACACAGCTGCTACAGCACTGCAAACTTTGACTTAGGTGGCTGTTTTCATCTCGACACCTCGACCAAAAATCCAATTTCATCTAGAATTTAACCAACAAGTTCTTATTTTGCAATGAAAACCTATTTTCCATAAAACCACGACTACTGGCATGCCAATGGACTGCAATTACTGAGAAACCTTATGTTTTAAAGACTCCAGATCAATTATTGACTTTTTGCTTTATCCTCCTCCCCCCCC
>NW_024524155.1:927177-933383 GCF_017590135.1 Pyrgilauda ruficollis | reverse complement strand
AAAAAAAAAAAAAAAAAAAAAAAAAAAAAAAAAAAAAAAAAGGGGGGGGGGGAAGATGGGGGAAAGAAAAAAAGGAAAAAACACACCACTCATTCTCTGACACTGAGTAATCTACTACAAAAACAACGGAGGAAAAGAGAGGGAGGAGAAAAAGGCATGGTGGATAAAAGGCAGAGGTTGCTGTAAAACCTAAGCACATTCTGAGGGAAAAGCAGGGAGCAAGGGCTTCCAGTGCTTCTTCTGAAGTGCAACTGGTTTAGTCGGCTTTCACAGTGAAGTGAGATCTATCACAGCACACCAAGCACACAAATATGTCCACCTAAACATCTCCAAATGTAGATTATAGTTCAAGGTCTGCACTGTCATTGAATGGTTGCTTCCCTTTCATACACCAGGTTGAGAAGGATGGTATAAATGAAAGTCACTGCCTTTCCAGTGAAGATGCTGGATCTTGGGCTGTGTTCTACTATTTAACAAACTTCACAACCAGACTATTTCAAAGTGGGGTGAAAACAAATTCTGGTTGTTTTAAGCACAAAGCCTGGTTCTGATGACAAAAACACAACTGAAGTCTTCCTTAGACAGATATACTGGGTTCATGAGGACAATAGGAAAGCAGAGGGGAAAAAAAATCGTGTCATATAAGCAAACTCCTTTGAGCTGGAATTAACAACAGATTCCCATAGTTTTAGAACAGATTTGCACAATAATTCCCCTTTGGTATTTTGGCAAAATCTGGAATTGGGCAGGGCACACATGGACTCTAAACAAGCAAATACACTGGAAGAAATAAACATTTGTTCTTTTCTATGCTGTTGGTTAACACCATAATATATTACTGAAAGGTTCTATGAAAAATGTCTTCTTAATATTATATACTTAGCAATATACTGTAATTTCAATATACTGTTATTTAAATGAAACTGGGGGAGGAGACTTATGGACACAGACACTTCAAAGGGATTCCTGATGCCTAGAAGCTAGGCAAATATGGGATCAAACTGGTAGTCTTTACCTTATTCTCTTCTGGGACAGCCAAAACAGCAGTCTCCTCTGTCTAATAAGTCTCTGATGCTGCAGAGGCAGTTGCTGGGAAGCTGGTACACTAAGGAGGGTGAACCCACAACCCATCAATTGTTAAATGCCTACAGTTGTTACGACTAGGTGTGTAGGCAATTCCTAAAAGCTGATAAATTGCCACAACAGACAAATTCAAACACACTATACGGTCTTTATATACTTGCCAATCTACTGCAAGAACCAAGACTGAACAGGTCAAATCACATCTAATACCCCTGCTCCTGGCACTCTGCTCCCTGGCTGCGATAGGCATCTCCCATCGCTCCCTCTTTACGGTCCCTGATCATGTTTGTCACGGCAGACCTCCTGGTGGGCTGGGGTCCTTTGAGCAGAAGGTGCTGAGAGTGCAGTTTGATTGTCATCATACCATTCACTCACCTCTCTGACTTTCTTTATTAGTTTCATCCGGGTGGAGTGCCCTGAAGCCATGTGGGTTGGTGGACAGGGCACTGTGTTTTGGCCGTGGAAGCAGGTGGCCAGTAAGAGGCAGGTCTCACAAATGGGGTTCGAATTGGGTGCCATCCAGATCACCTGGGGAGGAATCGGGTGCATGTAGTGGGATCAGCTCATGCCCCTCACCCACAACATGCAATGACAAGGATGCCTAGACCTTGAGCAAGCTAAGCTTAGTGGCATTGCTTTGATAGCAGGCCTGGTCTGGAGATCCTAGTGAGAGTGACACAGAACCAGACAGTCTCCAAGCCGAGGTCTGAACCCTGCACCAGACTCTGCTAACAATGCTGCTGGGTACTATGGCAAGAAAGCAAATAAAAACCTCTCCTTCACAGCTTCACCCCCCTGCTGCCTGGGTATGACTGAAGAGCAGTAGGTCCGGACCTTTGTCATTGATAGATTTTGCACAAATCCATAACAGGAATCCAGCTGTCTGGATCTTGTGCTATAAGACGCCAAATAAGTAATTTGCTAATTATTTTTTCAGTACATCACGTGTGTAGGAGGACCATGTAATTGGCCATAATATTAAGGCTACATTTTAAGGTTCTCCCCAAAGAAGTTACCTTGTGTTGCGGCTTCTAAGCACTGCAGATACAGTTACAGATGCACAGCCACCAAATATACATTGTTCATTGTTCATCTATAAATGAAAGATCAGGGACTAAATATTTACATTACGCACATTTTCTGTGCAAGTAATCATCCAGAGTTGCACCTACTTTTGCAATCACTTGCCCTAAAATGGAGCCTTCCCTCTATGTGCTTGCAGCACACAGAGCTCACAGCCCTGGTCAGAATGCAGCCGAGGGACAGGGAGTGATATCCCAGCAATGCCAAAAACTCAAGCCCCTAACAGCTGACGAAGTTCAGCTGAGACAGACCTGAGGTAGTTGCTGCTTAGGGGTTTGGCCAGCGTGTCAGAGGAAGACTTCACTCAAACTATGTTCACAAACTCCTCTGCATTAGGAGGAGTGTTTTCTGCAGCTCCAGTAGGTTTGGGATGAGGCCTCCAAAGAGCGCACCATTTCCAGGAGGGAGCTTGCTCTCAGAGCCCCCAGTTACAAGCTTTTTCCCATTAATGAGCATCAGCTCCCTTTGGCAGTATGCACATCTGCTTCCTGCAATGCACACAGAAAGTCATTCTGAAAAGAAATTATTTCCAAGCTATTTGCCTCTCAGCAAATCATACAGACATATGTCAGGTCTTCTTCATTCTCATACATGTGTAAATACAGATCACAACTTTTTTTCACTTTGAACATCCATGATGTTAGTCCAGCAAGTCACAAGCATCAGATGTCTGAGATCTGCATTCATGTTTATTAAGCATTTTGATTTCAAATGCAGGTTACAAAAGTGTTCATATTGCAGTCATTTCAGCTATTTTTTCTTAAGGAAGTAGTCAGTGTAAGTTGTGCAATGCAAAACAAAATACTCAGAATATCCATCCTTTGTAACAATAGCATGATTATCTGTAGAAGCACCTGAACACCACAATGAATGTGCCTCCCTGAATAACTAATGAAATATAACTGAGATCTGTATGAAATCTGTATGACACAAAACTGTCAAACTCTTGGAAAAATCTATTTTCCTTCTCAGTTTCTCTGATTCACAGTCACCCTGTTTGAAAGCCATGTGACAAATCTGTGAGTATGATACACCAGGACAATTATACAACTGCTTACGTATAAATGACAACCTGGGACATCAGATAATTAAACCTGAATAGAAACTTGACAAGGTATCTTTTGGTTTCCTGTGGAATGTTTTGTACAGTATCACAGTCTGTCAGGCTGAGTTTTCAACTCCCGAAACCCAAATATGAACAACATTGCAAACAAAAGCCCCAGTAAATCCATAATATATAAAATAAAAAATGTTCTACATCCAGAGGTTCAGTTTCATGTTAAACTAGTGTGACTGCATATTGTCAAGGCAAAAATGTGAAGTCTTCCTGCCTTTTCTGTGGGTGAATTCCCATTGATAGGTGGGACAAGGGCTGAAACGTAGCCATTGGAACCGATTGGAGAGGTCAGCCTTGGCTGCTGCCTGACAAGTCTGGGATGTCAATAAGAGTTTTGCCTACAAAAAGGCTACAGTATCCCATATCTTAAAACAAATGTATATCATTTAAAAGAAGTGATCAAATAAATTTACCGTAAAAGTAGAGAAGATCTCCTTCTTTGGTCTCAGTTTTTCTGGTCTTTCTCACACAGAGGAATTTTCCAGGGGATTTCTTGAGAAGGAAAATATTATCTTCCATGACTAAAACTGAGGAACAA
Source organism: Pyrgilauda ruficollis (assembly GCF_017590135.1). NCBI lineage: Eukaryota > Metazoa > Chordata > Aves > Passeriformes > Passeridae > Pyrgilauda > Pyrgilauda ruficollis. The sequence continues at coordinate 929,562 of NW_024524155.1, read as the reverse complement.
GTCTTTCACTTGCCTAGTAGTTAGGGAGCTATTTGCAAGCTATGGACAGGTGAACTTTGGATGTTGGCGATGCTTAAATACGTAGATGATATTTGTCGGAAAATGCAGAATTACCTATCACTCACGCAAAATCTATTGTTAATGTGTTTCAGAGCACATTTCCTCTGCTCCTGTGGTGAAATTGGGAAGCCTAAGTTAAACATCCACACTTGATTCCCTACTCTTGTAGGCACCACTGGTTTTGATAATACAGACATAAAACTGGAAAATCACAGAACAATCACTTCCCTTCTCTGGGGGAAATCTGATGTCTGCCTCCTTAAGACCCTTAAGAGTTTTTGTAACAAGATTTGCCCGAAAGAGATAAGGAAATAGCAATTACCCCAAAGTACAACAACAGAGCCTATTTCACTATAGTCCTTCTGGTACATTAAGTACATCTGAGACTTCCCCATTTTCCCACCATTCCAGATACCCCCCTGCTAGATTCACAAATGAACCAATATTCTCTCATACCCCCTGCTCATCTCTTTACACCCAAAACCATACACATTGCAAGAGACCATGGATCCCGTGATGTCAGAGAATTTCGTAAGTCTTTACTGTCACAGGCTGTCACTCCAGACTCACTACACTTCAGCGAAAAGTAAGTCAGCACTATATGCAGCAGGAATTTGGTTCTTAAACTTCACTTCACACTGTCTGGAATAAATATTTTGGCAAAAGGAATGTGGCAAAAAAAAACCTGCAAATAATCACATTTTCCCATCCTTATTTAGCATGATTTTTTTTAACACATTCTTAATTAGCAAGGTAGTGAACATGTGGCAGACAAAGCAATTAATGCACATTCAAATTAATTATCTGGATAACAATTCTGAATACTATAGTAATAGACTGGTCTATGTGTTAGAACTTTCCAAAGCCAAATTCTGTTTACCTATATTATTACAGGGAAGAACCTCCTCTATATCTTCCTTTAGAGAGCAGGGTTCTGAATGTGGTTTTTCTGCCCTTTGAAACTCTCTGGACAATTTATTTGAATAAATTAATTGCATTTTATTAATAACAATTTTCTCAAATTTTAAATAGCAGGTATTTTAAAATAACATTTATCAGGTGATCTTTCAGGTTGAACAAAACCTTAAAGTAAAACTGATATTGACAATAGAACAGTTGTATATTATGAAGATGAAATCATAAATATTGAAAGTAAAAAAGAAAAAAAAGAAAATATAAAAAATAATTTCCAAACCAGCATTAAAAATAACTCACTTTATAAAACACTGTTTCTCAAGACATCTGTTGAAGTAAATGAGATCCATCAGACGCCATGGTTTATAGCCTATGAACAAGAGCCTGTGAATATTTCAGCAGGACTGTGTGCAGAAGGCCCAGCCTGGAACCTAAGACAATGAAGCCACAGTACAGCTGCTCTTACTGAGTAGTGGCAAGCTATATCTACTATTTTTTATCGAGACTGTTAACGCTTATTTTAAAGAAAATTGTAGAAGGAGTAGTAACACTAAATCTAAGTCTAATTTTATCTTTAACCATACAATAATGGCTACACTATAGCGCACATTATTTGTGTTATGAAATGAACATAATAATAATGGAATAAGAGAAAAACAAAACAAATAGGACAGCATCGAGGGTGGTGTATTGTTTAAAAGGCAATATATGTAATGAGGTAGTTGTTCACCATCGGGATCTACAGTATTTCCCACTCTGCCCGCTCTTTGCAAGTGTTCCCACAGTTTGTACTCCGCATCTTGAATGTGAGAGTCTGATTCAGCTACTCTCAGCACCAGACACGAGCTACGAAAGTCTCCTCTACATGGATCTAAAACCAGACACAGAACTCAAAAAATAAATCCAAAACCTCTGTCTTTGAACGGGAAATGCTAAACAGAGATTGTGGGTTTTCTTCGACTTGGTTCTAAGTACAACAAATGCATGGCCGGGAAGTCAGTGTGTCTGAAAGACCTCTGATGCATTTTGAAATGTTTCCATCACACAGAAAAAATGTTTTCAAAACCTGTGCTTTCCCAACGAGTAACAGTTGAGCCTTTTATAGCTTTTCTTCTGGCATGGGACTTGATTAGCAAGTACAAAGATTTAGACAGAGATTTATTAAGTAACAGTTATATTGTGTTGTAATTAAAACGTAGGAAATTCGCCATCTACTTAAGCGTTTAAAAATGCTTAATGTAGGAAGCAATTACATCTCATTTTCAAATTATTCCCCTGACTACAGAGCACGCTGCGGACAGAGTCAAACGCGGCTGTATGGGCGGAGGCGGCGGCGGGACGTGCCCGCTGGCCCGGCCGGGGCGGGGGTCGGTGGCGGCGGGTCTCGAGCGCCCGCTGGGCGGGCGGGGC